>NC_082735.1:29427548-29764736 GCF_030144855.1 Hypanus sabinus | reverse complement strand
TCTCTTTTAAAACTCTCAATTAAACTTCCCAAACACTCCTTAAAACTGCATTCAGCAGATTAGAACAACTCATAGATGTGTATTTAGTACTTGAGTTATATTTGAATGATCTTGGATATATCGGACTGGAAGTCCCTACAGAGGACTGTGAGAATGACTGAGAGGATCACTCTTTCGCTCTTTCACTTTATTGTCACTAAACAATTGATACTAGAGCCTGCAATCATCACAGCGATATTTGATTCTGCGCTTTGCACTCCCTGAATTACAAATCGATGTAAGTATAATAAAAATTTAAATTATAAATCATAATTAGAAAATAGAAAAGGGAAAGTAAGGTAGTGCAAGTCAGGTCCGGATATTTGGGAGGTACGGTCCAGATCCGGGTCAGGATCCGTTCAGCAGTCTTATCACAGTTGGAAAGAAGCTGTTCCCAGATCTGGCCGTATGAATCTTTATGCTCCTGAACGTTCTCCCAGAGGGAAGAGGGACAAAAAGTGTGTTGGCTGGGTGGGTCGTGTCCTTGATTATCCTGTCAGCACTGCTCCGACAGTGTGCGGTGTAAAGTGAGTCCAAGGTTGGAAGATTGGTTTGTGTGATGCGCTGGGCTTTGTTCATGATCTTCTGCAGCTTCTTCTGGTCTTGGACAGGACAACTTCCATACCAGGTTGTGATGCACCCTAGAAGAATGCTTTCTACGGTGCATCTATAAAAATTAGTGAGGGTTTTAGGGGACTGGCCAAATTTCTTTGGCTTTCTCGGGAAGTAAAAATGCTGGTGGGCCTTCTTGGCAGTGGACTCTGCTTGGTTAGATCAAGTCAGGTCATTTGTGATATTCAAAGAGGTCTCCCTACCATGTGTCGGGGATGGTTATCAGGAGCGCTGCGTAAGCAGGTTGCTTAGTATTATCAAGGAACCCACCCATTCATCCAGCATTCTCTTTGAATTTCTACCATGGGGCAAGATTCTCTGATACATAAAAACAAGAATGATTAGAATGGAAACCAGTTTCTTCCCTCAGGCCATTAGGCTTCTGAACTCCCTGCCGCTTTGCATTTGAAGTGTCACCAGATAATTTGTAGTGTACCCTACAATATTAAATTTATTTATGCTCTTTACTTTGTTTATTTATGAGTAATTCAATTGTAGATTTTATTCCTACTTTCCTAAGTCATTGTGTGTTATATGTACTACTGTGTTTTACACCCTGGCCCAAAGAAACAATCTCATTTGATGGTATACAGGTATATAGATAAATGACAATAAACTTGACTTGATATTGTTTGAATAAGTACACTTGTTTGTTTAAATAATTCATCATGGGTTATATGTGAATTGCACACCTCTCTTGAAATTAGACCTGCATTTTGATTTTCGTATCTTCCTTTGAATTAGTTTGATGTTTTCAAGTTACAAAATAAAACAGTCACTGTAAACTTCATTGTTCGTCTGACCTCCAGTGGGAGGGAAAGTGGCCTAGAAATCCTTCCCCACTCAACAAAAACAGTCAACTAACTAGTGTGTTGTGCAAGAGCCCATCACTGAAAGCAATATTGATTAAAGATAAAGATTAGCTTTATCCCTTGCGTACTGTTCAGGTCAAATTTGATCTTTTTTGACATTTGACAACAGTAAAAAACGCCCTTTTAAAGTCGCAATTTGATGAGTTTTCCTAAAGTGACCCAAAATGCGCAAAGATGAAAATACTTTAAAATGTTATACTTTTGTACAGGTGCTACAGATTTTTGTACATTGAGGCTGTTCCGGGTCAAATTTGACCCATATCTATTGAAATGGATTTTAGATCTCTGAAACATTAATTAAGGATTAATCACCCATCTATTAATGTCAGGCTATTTATGCATTCTGATTTGTGGTTCAAAATTTGGTATAGACACTTGTTATGAAGGGATTCTTGGGCCGGGCCAAAATTGACCTGGACCATACTGTGAACGTATAGAATATTTGTCACATAAACATGGAAACATACAGTGAAACACTTTGTTTGCATCAAATCAGCGAGGGAGTGTTGCTGTGCTTCTGACATCGACATAGCATGTCCACAACTCATTAACTCTAACTGAACATCTTTGGAACGTGAAGGGAACCCACATGGGCACAGGAGAGAACATACACAATCCTTAAAGACAGCGGAGGGAAATGAACCCCAGTCTTACAGCTGATGCCACACAGCATTGTGCTGCTATGCTACCGTTCTACATCACTGGGTGCCAGAGCACAGAACACACCACATGTCTTTTAATGAGTTTTGAGACCTTCCATTTACAAGGGGAGGATTTCAGGTGGGTCATCGATGGAGGGCAGGTGTAATGGGGGGAGGGGGGTTGCTAAGGAGAGAATGAGACCCGGCAGGATCTAAATGTCATTTTGAGGGAATGGGGATCCATAATTTGGATTTGGACATCAGGGTGCGAGAAAGTAAGGATCACAATTAGAGCTCGGCAAGGTGATGAGGGGAGGTCAGGAACAATAGGGAGAGTTGCAACATTGGGAAAGTTTATAACTTAAAAGGACAACAACTAACAAGGAGGACCATTAAATATTACTGAAAATGACAGTGCAGCCTGCAAATCTGTTTGAGAGGTCTGCCCCATCCATGGTTCATGAATGCACGAGTGACGTGGCATCAGGTTCTGACGAAGGGTTTCAGCCCGAAACGTCAACTATTTATTCCTTTCCGCAGATGCTACCTGACCGGCTGAGTTCATCCGGCATGTTTTAATGTGCTGCCCTGGACTTCCAGCATCTTCAGAGTCTCCTGTGTTCACATCCAGCCGTCCGCGTGAACTGTACATACGTGGAAGCCTCCAGTCTCACTCTGCCAACTGTATGGGGATTGGGAATGATGCGAGTCACTCAAAGTACTCTGGCCTTCCAACGTAACCCTTGAATCAAGCGCATAAACAATAGGGCGTGTAGCAAGAAAATTACCTCGAAATTCCATTAAAGTAAATTTTGAAGACCAAGTACCCTTTATTCAAAGCAGTCCGACTGAAGAAAAACACCTTTGCAATAACTGCATTGTACCCAGAGGACTCTTGAGGCAGAATATCACATTCTGCTAAACAAGCTACAGCCATTTCGTTGCAACAGAACGATTTTTCCAAAATGAAACATACTGTAAGATCACAAACCCCTCGGGAAATCACGCAATAACATGACCTGCTCCATTTCCTGTTCTGAAATTATAAACTATATGCCCCAAAACTAATGCCATCGTAACCCAGGAGAACTGTGTTCGCTTTCTAAGAGCCACAATCTGATCGATACGAGTTTAATTGACGCATAGCACCAAGACCTCGCAACACATAAATAGCCCGAAATAAATTCATGAACTGCACCGGAATGAAGTTAAAAAAAAGCACACTAACAGAATGCTTCTGTCACTTTTTTAACCTACAATAAAAAAGGCTGTCCTTGAATCATTCCCACAGAATGTAGAATATACACAGAGTGCCATAAGCCTCAGGGGAAATCACACTGTGCAAGACTGCAAAGTCATGATGTACAATGAGCCATCTGATGCTTGTAGTACTTCCCCAAAGACTATTAATTTATTGCCAATATATCTTTTCATTATTGTCAGCTGATTTCTAATTCCTCACAGGCTGACATTTAGATTTGTCTGATTCATTATGATTTGTCCATTATTGTACGTGTGCTGGTAATGTTTTGCTCTGTTGTACTTACGTACCGACTGCTTGTCATGCCACTGGCATTGAGGGCAGCAATGAAGGTCCTCACACAAAATGCTGGAGGAGCTCTGCAAGTCAGGCAGGCTCCATGGAAGTGAATAAACAGTCAACGTTTTGGGCTGAGGCCTTTCTTTAGGATCGAGAAGGAAGGCAGAAGATGCCAGAATAGAACTGTGCGCTGGGGTTGGGGGGAGGGGGGAAGGAGGCTAGCTGGAAGGTGCTAGCTGAAGCCAGGTGGTTGGAGAAGGTCAAGGTCTGCAGAAGAAGGCAGCTGATAGGAGAGGAGACTGGACTATGGGAGAAAGTGAAGGAGGAGGGAAACTTGGGGGAAGTACTAGGCAGGTGAGAAGATCAGAGTGGGAAGGGAGGAAGGGGCTGGAATTTGTTTACCGGAAGGAGAAATTGATATTCATGCCATCAGGTTATTTGGAGGCTACCCAGACAGAATACAAAGTGTTGCTCCTCCACCCTGGACCGAAACGTTGGATTGGGAAAGGGAACTGGATTTAAAATGTTTGGTCATTGTGAAATCCTGCTCGGGCAGGATGGTGCAGCAATGCTTGATGAAGCGGTCCCCCCAATTTACGACAGTCTCGCCACCCCTTGTGGATTTCCGGCTTCCTCCGTCAAGTCAATAGGTTCCTCTCGGTTTTCACTACCATTAGCTGTGCAAGTCCCAGGTGGAGACTAAGGAGTACTGAGATGTCAAAGGATTCTTCATTGCTGTTTCCGTAAAAATTTTGTTTCACCAGTCAGGGTAATTAGCCCTGAGCTGAACCCCCAAACCTGGTGTCTTAGTCTGGCCTCTACCCTTTGACCTGTTCGGCATGGGTGACCCGACCAAGAGCCAAAGCCTAGAGCACTAACTCCAGCCAACATAGCTCTCTGGGTCATCGAGGCATGCAAGCCTCCAAACCTTATGACCCTTGAGATCCTCTTGAAGGTCTGTTGTACTAATTATAATTTATTCCCAGAACATGAATTTTGCTGATTCCTTATTCCTGTTCAGATGGCATAGGTAGGAAATGCCAATAATTTGACAAGACACCAATGAAAGAGTTGTAATCTATCTGTCAGTACAAGGGGAAAATGGTCAAAGGAACCTTCTGCCCATGATCTTCACGATGACAGGGAACATGAATTTGGGCTGACTTATTAACCAAGAAGTCTTATTATCTCACTGAGTTTGGGTGAGACTAGAGCTAGAGATCATAGGTTAAGGGTGAAAGGTGATATATTTAAGAGTAACCTGAGGGAAAACTTCTTCACTCAGAGGATGGTGTGAGTGTGGAATGAGATTCCCAGAGAAGTGGTGGATGCCGGTTCAATTGCAACATTGAAGAGATGTTTGGATAGGTACATGGTTGGGATGGGTATGGAGGCCTATGGCCTAAGTAAAGGTTAGCACTGACTAGATGGGCCAAAATGTCTGTTTCTATGCTGTAAATGAATCTAAGACTTGGAGAAAAGTTGGAGAATGCATTCTGTAGTATAGATCACACATAGGCATACTACTTTGTGGTGGGTGCATGTCAGGGTGTGGAAAATTTGCCTGTCAAATAGACACTGCTCCAGATGACATTGGATGTTTGTTATGCTCAATCTTGACCTGCTGAAGATTGCTTCATAATCCTGATCTGCTTTACAGTTGACAAAGACTTAGGGGAGTTGGGTATTCTACAGTCAGTCGTCTGGTCACAGAGACACTATGAGGCTGGCTCAGTGCGGAATCTGTTCAGTGATGTGTCAACAGGTATTGACAATGGTGTTGCAGTTTAACATTATGGAAGGTGGAATGCTTGCTGGAGTGGGTCATTGCTGGGGATTCATATGGTGCCAAGCTTCTTACTGCTTTTTGTCGTGGTATGTTCTTTGGAATTAATTGGCATCCTTTTCCATTCTGCCATTCCTCAGCATCCCAATTCATTATTCTGTCTCCTCTGGCCAGACTTTCTCTCACTTCCTTTCATGTAGTCTCATGATATGGTATACAGTGCAAAAGTTAGCTTTTCTTCTGCACTCTTCTGACCAACCATTTACTACACTTGTCCTTCGATATTTTCATCATTAGCCTTACGGATTTTCACTGCCACCCTATAACAATCCCGAGATATTTTCCAAGACACTTCTTAATCCCTTCCTCATGGTGCTCAAACATCATGGTTCTGGTGGGCTCCTGAAGATGTGCGACATCTTCCTGTTAGCAAATCTATCCGATTATTTCACTTTTTCTATGCCTTCTGCTTGTTCTTTTTGTCTAGTTTGTCTGATGGAAAGTGTTGGAGCCTCTGATGTATAGTTTGGAACTCAGTCAAAGAATCGAGTGCCATGCTGTGTCCAGACAGCTGCTTTGTGGAGATCAGAGGTGGAGCCGAAGAGATCCAAGAATGTAAGCTGACTCATAGAAAAGACCAGAGACGAGGGTTGAACAGCTCCACCTCGAGGCAGCGAGGAATTATGAAACATCAAGGTAAACGCAGAGGGGATCAGAGATACCCCCCAACAGAGATGGCCAGTACCTGGATCAGTGCGTTTGGCAGGTTTGGCCCCAGATCAGTGCGTTCGACCTGGATGAGCAGCGTCTGGACCCCAGTCAGTAGTCATTCTTTGCAGAAGGACTGAGTTTATACAGCTGCTCTCCTTGTGTGCAGATGAAAGGAAGATTCCCATATTCTGAGAGTTGTGTGATTATTAGAGTGTACTTTATATTGGTTTCTTTTAGTTTTTCAGTGTTTTCTTCCTTGTGGCCAAATGGAGGTTGAGTGATCTGTTAATTTTGGAGTGTAAGAGAGGGGTTGGAGTTGTTGCTACTGCCGCCGTTCTTTTCTACAAGTGAAGGTGACATGGACTCAGGATTGTTATGTATAAGGTGTTGGTGATTGTTATTGTGGCTATTTTTTTGCTGTGGGAGGGTGAATTTTGTGGCCGGTGAGTTCTGTTTCTTTTTTATTTTTTCACATAGGGGAAAAGTTGGTGTCCTTTTTTTCATCCACACCCGTGGTCTTTCTGTATTTGATGTCTATCTGGAGTAGACAAATATCAAAGTTGTATCACACGTGAATACTTTGACAGTAAAAAAATGAACCCTTGAGAGTGGGCCACAGGAGAAAGGGAAGGAGGAGGGGTTCCGGAGGGGATTAATAGGCAGGTGGGAAGAAGTAAAAGATCAGAGTAGGGAAAAGGGGAAAAGGGTGAGGGAAATTTGTTCAACGGAAGGAGAAATTGTTATTGATACCATCAGGTTGAAAGGTATCCAGACGGAATATAAGGTGTTGCTTATTCACCCCGAGGGTAGCCCCATTTGGGCACAAGAGGATTGACACATCAGAATGGAAATGAGAACTGGAAGTAAAAAGTTTGGCCACTGGGATGTCCCGCTTGTGGCGGATGATGCGGAGAGGGTGGAGCATTTTGTGCCTGGTAGGACGCTGCTGATAATCACCTCAGCTTAGTTTCCCTGGGCAGCAAGGAGAAGACACAAAATGGGCAGGTCAGCGTCTTGAAAGACAAAAGGCAGGTTAATGGCTTGAATGGTGATGGATCCTGCACTCTGTGCCTGCATTTCTCACTTGGATTTACCTTTCTCTGCCGAGGACGGCTGAAGGATCTGACCTGACAAACTAAGTTCCAAAAGGTGAGTATACTGAGGTTTCACGCCAGCACTTTCTTCACTGCCTTTGACAATTATTTGCTGTCAATACTTTTCAGCAAGTTTTAAATGTTTCTGACAGCTGAGGTGTATCCCAAATAGTGTATAACCTTTTAAGAAATTCTATAAGAAATATTTTAAAACTTAAAATAACTTTAAAAAACATTTTCCTGAATTTACATCCTTTCACTGGATTGCTGACACTATTACCATATGTGTGTACTGGAAGAACCAGACACCATTTTCCATATGTATTGAAAAACTTAGATGCAATGCGCTTCGTTCCCTTGCCAGTCTTCTGTTGGGCTCAATGTTCACTGAAGGAGCAGGTCAGCTTTGCTAGTGTCTGCCCTCTAGCTCAATTTGGACTTCACTGTTGGGACAAGAGCTTACAGTGATTGTTTCTCTAAGGAACCATTGGCGATCGGTCAATTCGACTGACTTCCCCATTTTATTGCCCTTCTTGAGTAGTCCACATAAAAGTGGCTCCTTCAGTTTGGATGGAGAGTGGTCATTAAGAATCTTATCCAACATGTCTGCGTTAAACCAGTCTGCAAATGTTTCCTGTGTTTCATTTGTCTTGTCTCTTCATAGTTTATAGGATCCCTTCAATCTCCTCTTTTGATTATTAATGATATTATCAGACAAAATAAATTTTTACAAATGATGAGTATTTAATTGTTAATATTCCAACAACATGCTCATAAACATTTGAGATTTCCTCTCCTCTTCATTGCTTGCACTAGTGCCACGTTGATCAAAAGTTAAACTCCAGAAATGTAACAAGTACAAAAAGTTGAGAAAACAAAAACAAATTTCTCGAAAACACCAAGCTGCCGGTAGCAGCCCCGTTGGAAACCAGTTCCACCACATAATAAGCCTATTTCTTAACTCTTTGATGGCAATAACAACTACTGTAGATTTCTTTTTAAACAAATTGACTTGTTCTATCAGGTGCTGCTTTGATTTGTTAAATGCTCAGGAAAGTGTTGTCCTTTTTTTGACCTGTAGCTTTTGATCCTAGATAGGAATCTACATAAAGTATATAGAGCCAGGAATGTATCATCAGTATGCCCATTGTTCATCTTAATAGTATAGTTGCCCAACCTAGTTTCATTGCTTATGCAGGAATATCTATTTATGAATCCTATTCAGATACTTCGGAAGCATTTGCATTCCAAAAGCAATTTATGCTGAAAATTATCATGCATTTCCAAGTTTGTGTTCTAGCTCAACTGCATAATTATAATAATTATAAAATTTATAAATATTCCAAAAATAGGTGCAATCAGTTTACGTAATAAAAAGTAATCTTTGTTGGTTTTTGAATTAAAATAGTCATCATCAAAGTTCCTTAAAGTTATGGCGGTGGGGGGGGGGGGGGGTGGGATGGGTTGGGGGAGTGGTAAATGCTCCCAGTGGTGTGTGGCTCAAATAGCCTCTGACATCCAATTCCTTCACGTCTTGGTTTAGCTACAAACCCCCGGTGGGATGTTTCCACTGACAGGATAAGGGAAAAGGCAAAATTACTGGTGCCTAAACATCAGTTATTTTGGGCAGATGGGGTTTGTCAGCCACGGTTGGCAGCTCATTTAGGAGAAGGAAACTCGGATCTCAAAACTCTGCTGCCCCGTGGCTACAACCACTCACAGGGAAAGCTGCAGGAATAAACCCTCGAGGAAAAATATGCAGCGAGAGTCCCTAAGGCAGTCCTGCATTGAATTCAATGCTGCTGCCAAGCTGTACCAGTCTCTGCCATTCCTTTGGATTCCTGAGCTGCAGGGACATGAGCCTGCTGCATGTAGAGAGATTAGAGCAGTGGACTAAGCATTTGTCCTGGAGGTGTGCCAGTGTGATGGTCAGCGGGGAGGATATATTATTTCTGATCCGCACAGACTGTAGTCTCCCAGTGAGGAAGTCAAGGATCCAGTTACAGAGGGAGGTGCATAGGCCTAGGTTTTGGAGCCTGTGAATCAGAACGGAGTGAGGAGATATCATTGTCAGTAGGCAGCAGCCTGTCGAAAGTATTACTATCACCCAGGTGATCCGAGGGCAACTGGAGAGCCAGTGAGATTTCATCCCTTGTAGACCTGTTGTGCTGATTGGCTCCAGGTCCTTTCTTAGGCAGGAGTTGGTTCTAGCCATGGCCAATCACTCGAAGCATTTCATCACAGTGGACGTGAGTGCCACTGGGTGATAGTTGTTCAGGCAGCTCACCCTGCTCTTCATGGGCACTGGATGTGATTGTTGCATTGTCGAATGTAATGACATTGTGGTTAAGTGAGAAATATGGCACATGCTGCTTGCAGAGAAGACAATGAATGAGATTAATAATATCACTGACAATTATTGAAAGATGAAAAAGTCATTAAAAACACTTACTCATTTCGCTAAGGGTTACGGCATCAACTGACACCAATACGCACAGGAGAGGCTCTCAAGCATTCAGTACCTTTAGCATTTCGGTGAACTCAGCATAAAAGGACAATTTAAGTTCAAGCAACACACACAAGTACAGTCGACAGCATCGACTGTTTACTCTTTTCCATAGATGCTGCCTGGCCTGCTGAGTTCCTCTAGCATTGCATGTGTGTTGCTCTGGTTTTCCAGCATCTGCAGATTTTTCCTTGTTTGGAATTTGAGTTCAAAATATTTAATTTAGGTTGACCTTTCAACGCTAAGAAACAAGGACTACTGAAATAGAACAGACACTGAAACATATCTGTATTCCCTGGGATTGGCTTTATAAAATGGAGACAGGAGGAGTTATAGAACCAGTATAAATGGTGGTACTATTGAAGAAAGTAAAATAGTCAGTATTGAAAATATTTACATTATATAAAAAAGTCACAAATGCCAGCTTCTGCTCCAGCTCTTCCCTCCAACTTTTTATATTAGCTATTGTAGGAGCCACTTACCTGTTCTCTACTTGCATTGTATTCTGTGGTGCTCATTTATTATGTTTATTATGGTAGCTAGTCACATGAGTGTGAGGCGTGGTAAAAAACGAAGGGAATAAGTCACGTATCCTTGCTTTGTTCATTGCAGTTTGTAGCTTGGGACCAACTGCAGTAGTTTCTTTCACGAATTGCTCAATTAGCTTACACTTGGGTATGCTTAAGTTTCATCGCTTCAAGGTTGTACGTTTGCTAACTGTTAATAAACGATCGAAATACACATCTTGGACTTTTGGAGCAATCGTTATTGAAGTGTGGGTGCTTCATGCAAATATAATAACTTCATGGGAGCGGAAATGATTTTAGTTTGGTTGGCCGCTACAGCTGACTTCCCTCTTTCATTTCCACCCAGCTGAAGGGCTCAACCCAAAATAGTCAACTGTCCATTTCCCTCCATAGATGCTGCCTCTAGCACTTTGTGTGTAGCTTCAGATTCCAGCATTTGCAATCTCATTTGTCTCCAATTTACATGAACATACACAAGCAGAGCAAACGTGTGTCCTAATGTTATTTTCTTCCTAAACTGAGTCAAGTCAGACCAAGAATCAGATTATAGATGAAACAATTTAGCTTCATTAAATAAAAAGACTGTTAATTTCATCCGGGAATACTCCAGCTTTGACTGGACTGAAATAGCCTTACAGAGCTAACATTTTATAGTTCTACCTTCTTCCCTTTATTTATGAAGTCAGTTTAATTGCTAGGTAAACAAAATGATGGCACAATCTCCAGCGTTTGTTTGTTTTTTTTGCCGGGGGGGGGGGGGGGTGGTTGGGTGGTTTGATGTTCCTGCTGCTATTTGCATGATTTGTTTTTCTTTGCGTGTGGGGGTTTTGATGTAATTTTTGCCATTTACACGACTCTTTTTTTTGGTGTGTGCTGGGAGGGGCTGATGTTCTTGCTGGCACTTGCGCAATTTTTTTTGCATGTGTGGGGGGGTTGATGTTTTTCTTGGAATGGTCTCCATGGTTTTCTTTGTTTCGCAACTGTCTGGAGGAGACGAATCTCAGATTTGCAAACTGCATACATACTTTGATAGTAAATGTACCTTGAACCTTGAACCATGTACAAAAAAAGCAACAAAACGGACTTTTAACATGGTAAACCAGCGGGTTGCTGTTACGTCTCCTGCTCACTGTGAAAATGGGGCACACCTCCCACTCCCTTGCCAGGGAGAGAGAGAAAACCTGTGGTTTGTCGAATGTCAGATGAAGTACAAAGCTTTTGGGGCAACTTTGATCTGTGTCTTTGCTATTGCTTAGCTCACGCTTCGGCTCGATGAAAGTGCAGATGCGTGTATTTTTTGCTGGTGTGGGGAGGGGGTATTATTGCCTACTGCCATTTACGTGTAGGAGGGGGGAGCTTGAGGGGAACTTTGGGGTTCTTGCGTTTAACTGTTGTTCATTCTTTGGGGCACTTCTCTGTTTTTGTTGATGTTTGCGAAGAAAAAGCATTTCAGGATATATATTGTATACATTTCTCTGACATTATATTCAACCGTTGAACCTTTGCATGCAGGGTATTTCATTGAAACCCACTGAATGTTGAAAGGACTAGATAAGGTGGACATGGAGAGGATGTTTCCTCTTCTGGGGATATCCAGAATTAGAGGGCACAGCCTCAAAATTGAGGGATGACCTTTTAGAGCAGAAGTAAGCAGGGATTTTTTTTAGCCAAAGAGTGGTGAATCCATGGAATGCTCTGCTACTGAGTGTGTTGAGGCCAAATCCGTAGCATATTCAAAGTGAACGTTGATAGACTCCTAATTGGTTGTGGCAGCAAGGGTTATGGTGAGAGAGCAGGTGTATGGGATTGAACAGTATATGGATCCAGCCATGACCAGAATGGACTCAGTGGGCTGAATGGCCTAATTCTGCTCCTATGTCTTGTGGTCTGAGAGGGTCTCTTAAATTAGCTGAATGTCCTACTTACTTATTTCAGAATCAAGGTAGGTTCTGCATCAAATTACAGCAGCCATAAGGAAATGAATTCAATTATTTAAGTAATCTAGAATGAAGCAATCTAGTAGTGTGAAAACACAGGGTTGTTCCGAGACATATCTGATTCAGCAATACCACTCAGGTAGGAAATCTGCAAACTGCATGTTCTCTGAATTGCATTAATTCCAGACACACAGCATGGTGGTCAAATACTCCTGAAAAATGATTACAGGTGGCCCCCGTTTTTCGAACGTTCGCTCTATGACAGCTCGCTGTTACGAAAGACCTACATTAGTATCTGTTCTCGTTAACCAAAGAGGATTTTCACTTTTATGAAAGAAGAAGCCCACTTTATCAGTGTGTTTATCCTGAAAAGACTACCATGACTGTGAATCCTTGTGCGGGCAGCTGTGTGCATATGTGTGTACGTGCATATGTGTGTACGTGTGTAGGCGTGTACGTGCCAATTTTTTTCTCCAAATCGATTTTGGCTCGCTGTCTTCCCAATTTTGATAAGTAAAACTACATCATACCTACAATATTTCTACTTTATATAGGCTGCATATTTATCATATCATTCCTGCTTTTACTACATGTTAGCGTTATTTTAGGTTTTATGTGTTATTTGGTTTGATTTGGTAGGTTTTTTTTGGGTCTGGGAACGCTCAAACATTTTTCCAATATAAATTAATGGTAATTGCTTCTTCGATTTACGACATTTTGGGCTTACAAACGGTTTCATAGTAACACTCTACTTTTGGATAGCGGGGGAAACCTGTAATCTTAAAGGTTACTTATTTCTCTCTCTCTACTCAGATTTTGTCTGAACTCATGAATATTTCTATATTCCAATTCATAGAATCACAGAGCACAAAACAGGTCCTTCAGCCCATTTAGTCCACGCCAAACTATTATTCCGCCTAGACCCATCGACCTGCCCCAGGACCATAGCCTTCCATGCCCCTCCCACCAATGCACATCCAAAATTCTCTTAAAACTTTAAAATCAAACCTGCATCAGCCACTTACGCTGGAAGATCTTTCCACACTTTCACCACCCCCGAGTGAAGAAGACACCCCTCATGTTCCCCTTAAACATTTCACCTTTCACCTTTAATCCGTGGCCTCTAGTTGTAGTCTCACCCACGTTCAGTGGAAAAAAGCTTGCTTGTATTAACCCTATCTATACTCCTCATAATTTTGTATACCTCTGTCAAATCTCCCCTCATTCTCCAGCGCTGCAGGGTGTGAAGTCCTAACCTGTTGACCGATCATCAACAGATCTAGGCTAGGTAGCTCACTAGGCGAATCTTAATTAATCAAGGCTCGCACTTTATTGTCTCTGCACAAACAACATCGTAATTACGTTGACCCCAGGCCAACAACTTAAAGCATGAAATCTACGGTTCCCTCTGTATCAATCATAAAAAGTACAGCACAGAACCTTACACAATACTCACTTAGACAACTTCTCCAATTTGTAACAAAATAGAAGATCTCCCCGTTGGCCAGAACATCGATCCTTTTTTCCTCCCAGCCCCTGGCATGGGGGTTCTTCCTTGCAATATTTAGTCTCCAGAGTGCTCACCACTTTGCATTTGAAAGTCTTCACTCGTATACTCTTCCCTTATCAGATCAAATGTTGCCTTTCAATCTCATTGGCTCGAGGTCATCTGACTGATCTGAGTCAGATTCACTGCAGATGTACACCAACTTATTGCCCTTCTGCAAGTGTCTCTTTGTTCTGAATTGGCCAGCTACTAGGTTCGAGTTACCCAGGTCTTTGTAAACCTGCATGTTCCATTGTACCAAAGAACTCCTCACAAGTGACTTCTCATTTGGAATTGATCTCTAGGTCAGCAGATTATTAGGAGCATCACTGTGTCGACCTTAAAGCACTTTGATAGAACTATTGCTGAGCAAAATCAGTTCACAAGCCAACTCACAAAATGGAGGTTGCAGAGCACCTTCACAAAATGGCAGCTTCCATTCCTCCAAGCACATGGCATGAACAAGGACAATCGATTTGTCTAGATTCATTCGCGTTTGATGTTTTCTTCCATATTTTAATTCATTCACGGCCAACAAAGCTATTCAATCTTTCCTTATAATTCAGGTCCTCCAGTGCTGGCAACATCCATGTAAAATTCCTTTGCAATCTTTCAATCTCATTGACATTTTTTCTGCAGGTAGGTGAACAGAACTGCACACAATACTTCAAATTATGCCTCACTATACAACCCCAACATAACATCCCAACTCTTTTATAAATCAAATACGTTGATTTACGAAGGCCTATGTGCCAAAAGTTCTCTTTACGACCCTATCGACCTGTGGCACCACTTTCAAGGAATTATGGACCTGTATTCCCATATCCCTTTGTTCTAACACACTCCTCAGTACCCTACCTTTCACTGTGTAAATTCTACCCTGGTTTGTCCCCCCACAGATTACCCACAATATCTTCTGTTTGTTCTTTTCTGTGTCAGAACACCACATATCACAAGTCCTCATTGATTGATTGACACAATGAAATCAGGTTGTCTTTACGTTTTGACCTCCTACAAGTATTCAAGCAAAATCTTTCTTTTTTCAAAACGAAAGGAAATGAACCTGCATCTCGAGAACCATTCTGCAGGATCTTGCTGAACGACTTTCCAGCTACAACTAAGCAGAACTCAACTTCCACCTACAATAAAATCTATTAAACACACACTCTGTTTCATACTTGTATCAAGTTACAGAAAGGTGGGGCAAAGAATTCTATTCTGCAGTCCTACCCTCCACTTACTTTTCCAGTTCTGGCCTCCAGAAGCGTTTTTATGAATACTCATTGCTTGCTCTTTTCTAATCATTTTGACCTTGAGTTCCAGCTCCACATCATTACTGACAATGCTCCTAACATGCTGCATTGTATAGATAGCTCAGACAGGAGGAGATTGAAAACTCACATATTATTATTTTGGGGAGCTTACAATTGAGTGTTTTGCTTGCTCAAACAAAGGATCAGCTTTCAATATATTAGGTGATGAAAATCTCAAAATAAATGTCACAAGAAATAGAATTTTCATAAGAAGACTGCCTGCAGGGAAGTAACTTTAGGGAATACCTGATTTATTTTAGGACCGGTTAATTAACTTTTTGAACCTACCAGTCACCAAAAGAAGTGAATTATTCCACCAGGACAGGTTGCTGCTTATGGAGTTTTATCACTTGTCTACACCAGTTGGTTTTTTAAAATTGAAAATCATTGGAAGGTGCTACGGCCTACAGGTTCTGGTGTGCTTGCTGCGGATGCGCCAGGCGAGGTGGACGTCTTTAGGCATGACAGTGACCCGCTAGGACTTGGTGGTGCACGTTAGTGTCCTAAAAACAGCCCCTCTAAGTAGGCCTCGCTTGCCTCTTGCAGTGATATTACAGCTGAACGTTGGAAGTGCAGGTGAGTCTTGAAATCTTGTGTACCCTCACAAACCAGGCACCGGAAAGGCAACTTGCATACCGGCAGCTCAGCTGACTTCTGGTAGCACCGGATCTCCCGCAGGGCCACCATGCCTGGCCAGCTTTTACACAACACCCTTAGCCGGAGCGCCTGGGAGGCCAACTGCTTGCAGGGTATTTTGCTTCCTGTTGACCTGAGCACTGCCTACCTGGTCCACACATTCACTCTTGTTCCTTTCCACTGTTTAATTGGTCATCATTGTGAACTCATGAAAGGGCTTCTCTACAGCCCTGCCAAGATTCAAGATTCATGTTTACTTATCGCGTGTACATCGAAACATGCAGTGAAATATGTAGTTTGCATTACAAATCAACACACCCAAGGATTAGCTGGGATTATGTTGTCAAAGAACGTTCCAAAGGTATGAAGCAATGAAATAAGGAAGAACAAGGAACACTTGCTTCAGTGGTACATTAATTAGAGGATTGTGAATAATTATGTTTGGGAAATATAGATTATAATGGATTATTTGTAAGAAAATTATGAATTATGTACATCAGAATTAGAATCAGGTTTAATATCACTGGCATGTGTCGTGAAATTTGTTGTTTTTGTGGCAGCAGTACAATGCAATACATAATTACAGAGAAAAGTAGTGAGGTAGAAATCAGATGGCAAAGGGGAAGAAGCTGTCCCTGAATCGTTGAGTGTGTGCCTTCAGGCTTCTGTACCTCCTTCCTGATGAGAACAAGGCATGACTTGGATGCCGAGGGACCTTAGTGGTAGACACTGCCTTTTGGAGGCACCACTCCTTGTAGTGAGCTCACTTTGTCCTGGTCCAGACACATGGACATTTGCCCATAAAAGCAAACCAATGCCTATACTTCCTCAAAAATTGAAGAAATTCACCACGGCTCTTACCATTTTTTATATATGTGCGATATAAAGCATCCTACCTGGATGCACCAGAGCTTGCTATAGCAACAGCTTTGTCCAAGACCGTAAGAATTTACGGAGAGTTGTGTATGTTCTCAGCCCATCACACAAACTAAGTACCCTTTCATTGAGTCCACCTACATTTCCCTTTGTCTCGTGAAAGTAGCTAACCTTATCAAGGATCCTTCTCACCCTGGCCCTTCTGCTCCTGTCCTCCTTTGGGCAGAAGATATAAATGTCCAACCACCAGGCTCAAAGACAGATTGTCCCACTGTTAATAATGGACAATAAAGATTTTGCTTCCTGAATACTTTTGGGTGTATCTTATGGATTTTGGGCTGCAGATCATGAAAATCTTGATGAAATTCCCCTATTACATAGGGTTTTTTGGAAATTGTCTATAGTTGTTATTTAAATTCATAATTCAAGTCAGAATAACTGATGCCAAGGCATTCAATGACAGTGTTGCAATTTTTCTTGGCAACTACGTGCAGCAGGTTGAAATATGCTTCGAGCTAACAGAACCATAAAATCTGACATGTCACCAAAGATTCATTTTCTGCATGCCCATTTAGACTTCTTCCATGCAAGTGACGAGTTATGTCAGTGATGAGCGTGGTGCAAGGGTTCACCACTACACGATGGTCAAGGAGAAATAATATCAGGAATCCAACAATGTTGGTGATTATTGTTGGACACTCCTTGAGAAGCCTCAGACACAACATAAATGAAAATCATCAACTAAACTATCTCAAAGCATCAGCACTGTTATGCAATTAAACACATCATAATCAATAAAAGTTAATTTCTTCCTTCTCCAAATTCCTATGTGACACAAGTAGTCTGAAATTAGATTCGTCAACAGAATGGTGAATTGACAGTTAACCATGATGAGATAAACAAATCTTTTCAAGATTTTTATACCTCCCTGTATCATTCTGAATTTCCTCATGATCATAATACCATGCATGATTTTCTTGGGAAATTGCATTTTCCAAAATTATCATCAGAAGAACTTCTAATATTATAAACTCCTATTACAGATGCAGAAATTAAAAGTGTTATTTCCTCTATGAATTCTGGGAAAGCACCAGGTCCAGATGGGTATACAGTGGAATTTTTAAAGTGTTTTTCCTCTATTCTTTCTCCTTGGTTATGCAAGGTTTTTGAAGAAGCAATTAGACTAGGTAAATTGCCACAATCTTTTTATAGAGCTTCCATTTCTTTAATATTGAAAGAAGATAAAGATCCTACTGATTGTGCATCCTATAGACCAATATCCTTATTGAATGTAGATTCCAAGATCTTTTCCAAGTTACTGGCGACCACGCTGGAGAAGGTATTACCTCAAATTATCTCAGAGGATCAAACTGGTTTTATTAAAAATTGCTATTCTTAGTACTTAGTATTCTTAGTACTCTTAGAGATAGTATTAATAATTATCTGGATAGACAGGATCTGATTAGGAGTAGCCAGCATGGATTTGTGCGTGGAAGGTCATGTTTGACAAACCTTATTGAATTTTTTGAAGAAGTTACAAGGAATGTTGATGAGGGTAAGGCAGTGGATGTAGTCTATATGGACTTCAGCAAAGTCTTTGACAAAGTTCCACATGGAAGGTTAGTTAAGAAGGTTCAGTCGTTAGGTATTAATGCTGGAGTAATAAAATGGATTCAACAGTGGCTAGACGGGAGATGCCAGAGAGTAGTGGTGGATAATTGTTTATCGGGATGGAGGCTGGTGACTAGCGGGGTGCCTCAGGGATCTGTTTTGGGCCCAATGTTGTTTGTAATATACATAAATGATCTGGATGATGGGGTGGTAAATTGGATTAGTAAGTATGCCGATGATACTAAGGTAGGAGGTGTTGTGGATAATGAGGTGGGTTTTCAAAGCTTGCAGGGAGATTTATGCCGGTTAGAAGAATGGGCTGAACGTTGGCAGATGGAGTTTAATGCTGAGAAGTGTGAGGTTCTACATTTTGGCAGGAATAATCCAAATAGAACATACAAGGTAAATGGTAGGGCATTGAGGAATGCAGAGGAACAGAGAGATCTAGGAATAACAGTGCATAGTTCCCTGAAGGTGGAGTCTCATGTAGATAGGGTGGTGAAGAAGGCTTTTGGAACGCTGGCCTTTATAAATCAAAGCATTGAGTACAGAAGTTGGGATGTAATGTTAAAATAGTACAAGGCATTGGTAAGGCCAAATTTGGAATATTGCGTGCAGTTCTGGTCACCGAATTATAGGAAAGATATCAATAACTTAGAGAGAGTGCAGAGATGACTTACTAGGATGTTACTTGGGTTTCAGCACTTAAGTTACAGAGAAAGGTTGAACAAGTTAGGTCTCTATTCATTGGAGCGTAGAAGGTTGAGGGGGGATTTGATCAAGGTATTTAAAATTTTGAGAGGGATAGATAGAGTTGACGTGAATAGGCTGTTTCCATTGAGAGTAGGGGAGATTCAAATGAGAGGACATGATTTGAGAGTTAGGGGGCAGAAGTTTAAGGGAAACACGAGGGGGTATTTCTTTACTCAGAGAGTGATAGCTGTGTGGAATGAGCTTCCTGTAGAAGTAGTAGAGGCCAGTTCAGTTGTGTCACTTAAGGTAAAATTGGATAGGTATATGGACAGAAAAGGAGTGGAGGGTTATGGGCTGAGTGTGGGTAGGTGGGACTAGGTAAGATTAAGAGTTCGGCACGGTCTAGGAGGGCAGAGATGGCCTGTTTCCGTGCTGTGATTGTTATATGGTTATATGATATATGGTTATTCTTTTTTTAATATTAGGAGATTATTGAATATTGTTTATACACCTCACGCAGCACCTCAGAATGTGTCATTTCATTAGATGCGGAGAACGCATTTGATAGAGTTGAATGGCCATATTTATTTACTGTGCTTGAGAAGTTTAATTTTAGTCCGACATTTATATCCTGGATTAAATTGATATGTCATACTCCAGTAACCACGGTTTTTACTAACAATCAAAGTATCAGGAATCCAACAATGTTGGCTGATTATTGTTGGACGCTCGGTGAGAAGCCTCAGACACAGTATAAACGAAAATCATCAACTAAACTATCTCAAAGCATCAGCACTGTTATGCAATTAAACACATCAAATTCAATAAAAGTTAATTTCTTCTTTCTCCAAATTCCTATGTGACACAAATAGTCTGAAATTAGATTCGTCAACAGAATGGTGAATTGACAGTTAACCATGATGAGATAAACAAATCTTTTCAAGATTTTTATACCTCCCTGTATCATTCTGAATTTCCTCATGATCATAATACCATGCATGATTTTCTTGGGAAATTGCATTTTCCAAAATTATCATCAGAAGAACTTCTAATATTATAAACTCCTATTACGGATGCAGAAATTAAAAGTGTTATTTCCTCTATGAATTCTGGGAAAGCACCAGGTCCAGATGGGTATACAGTGGAATTTTTAAAGTGTTTTTCCTCTATTCTTTCTCCTTGGTTATGCAAGGTTTTTGAAGAAGCAATTAGACTAGGTAAATTGCCACAATCTTTTTATAGAGCTTCCATTTCTTTAATATTGAAAGAAGATAAAGACCCTACTGATTGTGCATCCTATAGACCAATATTCTTATTGAATGTAGATTCCAAGATCTTTTCCAAGTTACTGGCGACCGCGCTGGAGAAGGTATTACCTCAAATTATCTCAGAGGATCAAACTGGTTTTATTAAAAATCGCTATTCTTTTTTTTAATATTAGGAGATTATTGAATATTGTTTATACACCTCACGCAGCACCTCAGAATGTGTCACTTCATTAGATGCGGAGAAAGCATTTGATAGAGTTGAATGGCCATATTTATTTACTGTGCTTGAGAAGTTTAATTTTAGTCCGATATTTATATCCCGGATTAAATTGATATGTCATACTCCAGTAACCTCGGTTTTTACTAACAATCAAAGTATCAGGAATCCAACAATGTTGGCTGATTATTGTTGGACGCTCGGTGAGAAGCCTCAGACACAGTATAAACGAAAATCATCAACTAAACTATCTCAAAGCATCAGCACTGTTATGCAATTAAACACATCATATTCAATAAAAGTTAATTTCTTCCTTCTCTAAATTCCTATATGACACAAGTAGTCTGAAATTAGATTTGTGCTTAGCTTCAAGTGGTCTATCATGAACAGAAAATGAGGAAGCAACTCTTCTGAAAAAAATTGTTGTCTGGTGTTATCAGACTCTTGAACAGGCATCTCATTCACTAAGAGATGAACTCTCAAACACTCCATCTCCCAATCTACTTTAATGTGGCCCTTGTACTTAGTCTAGCTGCAATATACTTTCTCCGTGACAGCGAGTCTCTGCAACTGCAAATATACAATTTCTACAACATTATATTCTACCTTCTTTTTTCATTCTATTAGTTTGATGCAATCATGTGTCACATGATCTGAATAGATAGCACATACAGTGAAGCTCAGTAATAAAAAACAATTCCAATCTTGTATCAGGATAACAGTTACCAGGAGAGGGAAATTACAGAGGAAAAGAGGAGAACTGAAGAGAGTAACCTCTTTAATTGAATGATGAGGACTACTGTTGTGACTGTGAATGAAGTCACTAGAGAGATAGTGAAGCTAATGGATACATAAGTCTTTATTCAGCAAAACATGCAGGCATCATACTGGAGACACTCTTGGAAGAAGTGGCCTCTCTGACCCAATATTACATGACATTTTTATATGCTAAAGATCAAAGGACAATTATATAGTTACAATGCTTCCTTTGAATTACATATAATTTTTCAAACACCTCAATCTGCACATCAGCACACCAGACACCCAAAATGAATGTTAGTCTCCCCCCCACAACTCTGCACTGCATTCATGCATATGCAGATATCTTAGGTTAATGGAGAGTTTCTTTGTTTGCAATCAACCCTAGTCAGCAGCTCCAAGAATACTATTGTGCAGAGCTGCATTTTAAACTCAATCTACAATCCATGTTCAGGTCTGAAAAACCATCAATTTCATCATCCATATCATTGATATACCACATAAAAAGAATCAATCCCAACACAGACCCCTGTGGAACACCATTAGAAACTGGCAGCCAACCAGAAAAGCCTCCCTTTATTCCCACTCTTAGCCTCCTGCCAACCAGCCACTGCTTTATTCATACGGGAATCTTTCCTGTAATACCATGGGCTCGTAGCCTGTTAAGCAGCCCCATGTGTGGCACCTTGTCAAAGGTCTTCTGAAAATTCAAGTACACACATAAATCAGTTCTCCTTTGTTTATCCGGCTTGTTATTTCTTCACAGAATTCTAACAGATTTGTCAGGCAAGATTTTCCCTTGAAGAAACCATGCTGACTACGGCCTATTTTATCATGTGCCTCCAAGTACCCTGAGACCTTATCCTTAATAACCAACTCCAACATCTTTCCAACCATTGAGGTCAGACTAACTGACCTATAATGTCCTTTCTTCTTCCTCTCCCCCTCCATGAAGACTGGAGCGACATTTGCAATTTTCCAGTCTTCCGGAACCATTCCAGAAGCTAGTGATTCTTGAAAGATCATTACTAATGCCTCCACAATTTCTTCAGCCACCTCTTTCAGAACCCTGGAGTGTAAACCATCTGGTCCAAGTGACTAATCTACCTTCAGACCTTTCAGCTTCCCAAGAACCTCCTCTCTATTTATGGTAACATGACCTCTGACACCTGGAACTTCCACCATACTGCTAGTGTTTTTCACAGTGAAGGTTGATGCAAGATATTTATTCAGTTCATCCACCATTTTATTATTCTCCATTACTACCTCTCCAGCACCTTTTCCCAGTGGTCCGATATCCACACCCATCTCTCTTTTACACTTTATGTATCTGAAGAAACTTCCAGTATCTTCTTTAATATTACTGGCTAGCTTACATTTGTATTCCACCTTTTCTTTCATTATGACTGTTTTAGTTGCCTTCTCTTGGTTTTAAAAGCTTCCCAATCCTCTAACTTCACACTAATTTTTGCTCTATTATATGTCCACTTTTTGGCTCTTATGTTGGCTTTCACTTCTCTTGTTAGCCACAGATGTGTCATCTTTCCTTTAGGATACTTGTTCCTCTTTGGGATGTATACATCCTATGTCTTCCAACTTGTTCCCAGAAATTCTAACCATTGCTGCTCTGCTGTCATCCCTGCCAGTGTTCTTTTCCAATCAGTTTTGGCCAACTCCTCTTTCATGTACCTGTAATTCCCTTTACTCCACTGTAAGAGTGATATATCTGACTTCAGCTTCTCCTTCTCAGATTTCAGGGTGAGTTTGATCATATTATGAACCCTTTCCCCTAAGGGTTCTTTTACCTTGAGCTCTTTAATCAATTCTGTTTCATTGCACAACACCCACTTCATTACTCACTTCAGCATTGAACTGAATCTACAATGGCTTGACATTTGCCTCAAGGCTGTAGCCTCCAGCCATCGGCTTCACTCACCTCAGTGCCGAACTGGCTCTGACGCTGTGGACTCACTTCCGGGGACTCCGTGGTTAATATTTTGTGTGTTGTTTGATTACTTTTTTATTGTTTACACGATGTGTTCTTTTCTTTGTGGTCTGACTTTTCAACGGGTTCTATTGTGTTTCTTTGTTTTGTGGCTGCCTGAAAGGAGATGAATCTCGAGGTTGTACACAGTATACATACTTTGATAATAAATGTACTTTGAACTTGACCTTTAAAGTTGTGCTCCTTGTTGTGTATTTAATATTTCATAAATATTTGAGTGATATTAATATATTGTTTGATTAAGCATTCTATGTTTACAAAATTCATTGTGGGTTAAATGTAAAAGTACGTGAATGGCCTGCATTATCATGCCACCATGTCATACTGTATGTGCACACGTCACTACAATATAAAAAAATAAGTAGACATACATCTCCCAGCTTTGTGTTTTTCTTTCAATTAGTTTTATGTTTTGGAGTTACAAAAAGTAACCGCACTGCAAATTACCTCCTAGTGTAGATATGTGGCAAAAGAACCGATGGGGAGCTGATGGGTATGTGAGAGAGAGTAAGATGCAAAGCTCTTTGGGGAAATGGGGAACTGGACTGATAGAATTGTTCTGCTGGTTCTGACGGTCTCAGAGCCTCTTTGCATTTTAAGTGCGAAAGCTCCATTCTCTGGGACCAGCTGTACCTCAATCCAAACTGGCGCACGAGGCATAATGTAGAAAATGGGCTAGACATTCCAATCATCTAATGTCTGCTGTCAATTAGAAATCAAGCAGTGGAAAATGCAATGTTGTCAAATGCCTCTTAATCACCATGGCCTTGCTTTCCGTTACTCTGAGTAAACATGAGAGATTCAGCAGGTGCTAGATATCCAGAGTAAAATGCTGGAGGTCAGGCAGCATCTGCAGAGGGAGTAGCTGATGTTTCAGGCTGAGACCCCCTTCATTAGGACAGGGAAGGAAAGTGGAAGGAACCAGGATGACGTAGCTGCAGACCACCTAATGGGCCTGTTCCACATGAACTGCAAAGACCAATTTCAGAGGCAAGCTGAGGACAACTGGCCTTGCCAAAAGCCTGTATGTAATTCACTCTTGCATGAAGGAGATCTGGGAAGTATTCAGATACAGCAAGACTTGGTCAGCATTCAAGCTTAGAGAAATGGCAAGCAATAATCATAAAATTAACCATCCCCGACTAGTGTTTCTTACTATTTACATCAAACGTTCAACAACCATCAGCAAATCTCTAAACAAGAGCATTTGTTGATAGTCACCATTGAACAGAAATTTAATGGGGCTAGCTGTCCAAAATCTTTTTGTCAACCACAGGGGACAAGTTCAGATTGTGATGGAACATGCTTCACTTGTTTGGCTGAGTTCAGCTTCAGAATAACCCAGAATAACCATCACTGGCGTAGCATAATTGTACTGCTTATAATGGGTGGCAAGGTGGAGATATGTCTCTACCAAAGGAGGTGCAAAGCACACCCTCCCTCTGCTAGCCTGCAGGTCACCCTTGAACAATGTGTAGCACCTGCTTAGCCCCTGATCAGGGTTACCTGAAGCCATAGGAGTGGGTGGTGAATGGTCGTATGAGCAGCTGGTGCATGTCACAAGTCCTGGTTATGCAACCACTGACACCAGCAAGACAATCTTTCAAGCGTATTGATAATGGCTGGGGTCACCGTCTTGCAAAGACATGGCCCAGAAGAAGGTGAAGGCAAACCATTTCTGTATAAAAATTTACCAAGAACTATCATGGTCATGGAAAGACTATAATCGCCCATGTCACACGACACAACACGTAACGAGTGAATGATCATTGACAAGGTACTCTGCAAAAGAACATTTGTTCTGCTTCAGCAGCAACGCCCAACCTGTAGGCGCCACTGAGCTGAAAGATCAGTCCAACTCCACTGCTTGCAGGCTCATTTTAAAGATCTAGTCTCAATCTAAATCCAAGTGCTCTGGATTACAATAATTGCAGAACTTCAAGGAAGGATGTCATTACAATCTTCTTATGGGCATCTAGAGCGGAGTAACACTTGCTGGCCTTGCAGAATAGCCACTGTCTGTGCCAAAGCATTTCTACAATTCTGTGGGTCCGCACACCATGCCTTGATACCACTCTGACCACCATTGCCCCCAAGCTCATTGGTACACCATTCCTCTGCTTCAGCATATATATAGTTGCTTAGCGATCACTTCTGTGAATTGAGATCATCTGCCTTCTTTATACACAGGAGACAGGTAACTCAGTATGGGTTTAGTGGAGTACCAGCTTATGCCTTCTGAGTTTCACACCTATGTGTAACTAAGCAATATCTGTAGTAAGTCACACCACTGCTAAATATCACACATTTCTTCATTAATCCCATAACACCAGTGCCAATAGTTAACACTGATATATTGTGCTCATACCACATTGGTAATGTAATATCCTTCGCCAATGCTATTGTACTGCTACCCGAATAGCTTGTATTGGTAAGTGTATTTCAAAGGACCTCCAAGAGGACCACAACCTTGTGGCTTGCAGGCATGCAGGGCAAAGCATAATGCCCTGAATCAAGCCAACCTAGCCCTCCTCGTCATTGAGACATGCAGCTATGTTGGCTGGAGTGAGGGCTTTAAGTTTGGCACTTGGTCGGGTCACCCATGCCAAACAGGTCAAAGGGTAGAGGCCAGACTAGGAGTGGTCCACCGGTCCTCCAGGTTCGGGGGTTCAGCTCAGGGCTAACAACCCTGACTGGTCAAACAAAATTGTTACTGAATCTGCAATGAGGAATCCTACATCGAATGTGATGGCATTCCCAAGTTTCTACCCAGGACTTTGATGACTGACAGTAGTGATAACCAAGAGGAAGCTATTGACACGATGAAGGAAGCCCTGAACACCACCAGAGATGGAGAACCTTCATTGCTGCTTTATATGCCAGTAAGTAAGTATTTCAAGGGTAGTTAAGTCTTTTCTCCCGCAATGGGTGATAAACGTGTAAGCATACTAAATAGTTTGGATATTGTGCGATAACCATAAGCATTGCCGTGCTTTTCCCAGTGATGTAGCCACTCAAACAAGAGAAATTGCAACATTCCTTGGCAAGTTGTCATTATCTCTCTATTATTAGCCTGATCTTTGCATGCTCATGCTTATCCCACTGGTACCTGAGCTCTGAACACATTTTTTCAAAAGTGTTCCTTCCCCAGAATTTTTCGTATGGTAGATCACTTGAAGTTGTACACAAATATAATTTCAGACTTCTTGTATCATGTAGGAATTTGGAGAAACAGGCAATTAACTTTTATTGAATATAATTTGCTTAATTGCATAATGGTGCTGATGCTTTGCATAGCTCAACTATGCTAAAAGTACTTTGTTGATTTTTATTTTTTCAGTCAGTGCCTGAGGCTCCTTGCTTAAGTGTCTAACAATATTCAGCCAGCATTGATCAATTCCAGTTGCCCTGATACTGTTCGTGCATGACCACAGTGTCCTCGTGAAACCTTTACCATGCTCGTCACCGACAGCACAAGATTTGCGGGGAAGTTTAAATGGGAATGCTGAAAATGAATCTTTATTGATACTTCATGCTTTTGAATGTCTGAAGCATGTTGTCAACCAGCTGCAAGTAGTTTGGTGCTCTGTAGTTGCCAAGAAAATTTTCAACAACATCCTTGTATACCATGGAATTCATGGAAAACCCTGAACATCCTCTGCACAGCACCATCCAGAGACAGAGAAGCAGCTTCAGTGGCAGGTTGCTGTCAATGCAATGCTCCTCAGACAGGATGAAGAGATCATTACTCCCCAACGCCATTCGGCTCCACAATTCAACCACCGGGGCAAGACATGTTAAAGTGCCGGGGTTAGGACTGAGCTTAAGTTACCATTCAATGCACTTTAGTAAACTATTTAAGAACTTTTTAAAAGCTATTTATTAATGCTTTTTGGGAGGGTGATTTTAGATGCATATCATATTTATACTGAGTTAAATACTGTATGTAATTAGTTTTGCTACAATAAGTGTATGGGACACTGGAAAAATGTTGAATTTCCCCTTGGGGATGAATAAAGTATCTATCTATCTATCTCATCTATCTACCTTCCATGCGATTTTCTCTGGTCCCACTAGAAATTCTTTCAATTGCCTGTCATTGATAGCCTGTTTGATTTATGGACCAAAAAAAATGCCTTCCTTAAACTTGGCATCAATTATTCTGACTTGAATTATAAAGCAAGATAACAAATATAGGTGCTTAAAAAAACAACTTAACTCTACCTCTTTAAAGCAGGGGTTCCCAGTGTTTTTTTATGTCATGGACTCCTGCTATTAACCGAGGGGTCTGTGGGTCTCAGGTTGGGAACCCTTGCTTTAAACTGATGCAGATGAGTTGGAGATGTTAAGATTGAGCTTCTACAACATTTTTCTGTCCTTCTAAACCTGCCTATCCTTGGGAGTAAAAATTCCCAACATTATCTCTGCCTCACACATCTCCAACACCGCATTAGGAAGTCATAAACTGCAAGTCGTAACCATTATTCTCTGTGCTTTATGCAGTGAAAGGCAAGGCAAAAACTGTCCAGGTCTGCTCGTTACATCCCTTCAAAGGTTGGGGTTCAAATTCCACCCTGAAGTCTAGAGTACATGTCAGAAACCAAGCCCATTCTCTAATTTGGTACCAAAAGACTGATGTGTTGTCAGAAGTGACTTTCGAATGAGACTTTGATGGAGACTGTATAGTGGATGCAAAAGACCTTTGAGGGTGAGTAGAAATATTAACTCTACAGTCTTGGACAACAATTCTCTCTCAGTAAATATCACTTTAAACACTTCACCTGGTCTTTATCATATCTCTGCTTGTGGGAATCTACTTTGACCTCTTTTTTTTTCCCCCACATAAGAATAGTGATTTAAATTCAAGAATTTCACTGGATTAACAAAGCTTCAGGGTATTCAAGCAGGGAGGCAAATAAACACAAGAGGTTCTGCAGATGCTGGAATGCATGGTAGTGTCATGGTTCGCACAGTGCTTTAACAGTACAGAGCCCAGGTTCAGATCCCGCTGCTGCCGGTAAGGAGCTTGCACGTTCTCCCAGTGACCGGGTAGGTTTCCTCAGGACGCTCCAGTTTCTTCGCACAGTCCAAAGGTGTATCAGTTGGCAGGTTAATTTGCCATTGTAAATTGTCCTGTGATTAGGCTCAGATTAAATCGGCAGCTGCTGGGTGGCATGCCTCGGAGGGCTGGCTGGGCCGATTCCGCGCTGTTTCTCAATAAATAACTGAATAAAATGCTGAAGGAACTCAGCAAGGAAGTGAATAGCGGTATACAAATACAAATCCTTCTCATCATCGTCTTCAGCCCAGCTTCTGCCTTGAAGTCTTGAGCACAAATACCTGATCTGATAATCTGATTCAAATAACAATACAAAAAGTGCCATACTCACATGACAAAAGCTAATGCCATAGCCAAATTCAGATAGACTAAAACTTTATGACACTGGTTTCAATAAGTAGACCATATTTGACTTCCATGGGATGGGGCAGGTGGGAGGGGGGATGGAAAGAATGGCATTTCAATTCTTGCATTAAAACAATGATGTTTTAATTTAGAGTAAGATGAATTACAACACTGTTAAAAATACATTAACTTTTTAATACAATTTCCCCCACACCATGATCTAACATGCACTGACAGTTATGCCTTCATTTCTGAAGCACACAAATACCCTGACTGGAGCAGACGCAGCATATTCATCACAAGAATTAAGGGATTTTTATTCCAGTTATTATAACATGGTAAAACAGTGGTAATATCAGGCAGGAAGACCTTGCACCTGGCTCATTTGTCCACAGTATTCCCTTGTACACCTCTAACAGCCCCGAATTGCATTCGTTGCTGGGTTAGATAGGAGATATGCTCTGTAAATCTGTGCACGAATCACATTCACATGACAGGAGCACTGATGCTCCAAAACAAGTGATTATTTACTATTGAGTCTAGGATGTTTTTTCCAAGAGTGTGATACCTATTATTATTTCACTATACTTCACTACAAAACCCAATCTCACCAGATCTGTTTTGTTAGAACGACAATTTTTTTTTTGTGTGGATTTGCAGTCAGGTGAGCCCTCCATTCTCCCACTCCTAGCAACTGTCTTCCCTCCTCCCAGTCTGTAGAATCATGGAGATGGGCCGCACTTTTGGCTTAACACGACCTGAAGGAAATATTGGCGGTTTTCAATAACTTGGGCAGCAGCCCATTGTCATTCCTATTTAGTAAAAGGTCACTTGCACCAATGATTCAATCCACACTTCGGGAACCTACCTGATTTAGGAAGGGGAATGTATGATGCCTGAGTAGAACAGGGCATGAAAATAAAATTAAACCCAAGCTATGGTCAATGGTATGTTTCGTATACATGTTAACAACTCCACTGTGTACGTGAGGGCCACTTAAACATTTAACCTTAGTTTGTACCTCCCCTTGCAAACACGTCTGTGATGTCTTCCTGCTTTCTAAGCGTGAACTGTATTCCCCACAGTGATCTTTGAGGCTTACCGAGTGAATCCGCAAGTGAGATAATCTAACAGCTTCATTTGCAGAGCAATATAGATCATTCTGGGAACTGAAACTGTTGGTTTTGTACGACAAGAGCAATAACTAGAGCAGCTACAATGCAACTCAAAGCGTGTTTGCAAGCTCCCTTATGTGGCGTTTTTTACATTCGTGATGTCAATTTTACGTTTAGCCTAAGGGCCAATAATAGACTCGTGCAATATTCCGAACCGTAGTGAGAGCTTTGTGCACAATGCCCCGTTGCTCAATAAGTGTTGGCATGCCTGCTTTTTTAAGTGTCCATCGCACAGAAAACACAAAACAAATTAACAACGCAGTGACTATAAGCTCCTCTGACGACAGCGCGGGTCGACCACGCGGTCCCGTGTTCGTCATTCACCCTGTTATGGCAGGAAGATCAATTCATGATGAGATGGAGGTCAGAGAAAGGGTTGGCAATCTGGCTGGAATGAAATCTCGCTCCTTTTCTTCATACGATAAATGTGATACAGTCATGTGCCAACTAGAACTGAGATGCACTGCTTGGGTCACACTGTAGTAATCGTACAATGGAGGGGTCACTCTTGGCACCTTTAATGAACTCTTCAAGAGACAATTTACCTGGAAGAAATTTGTAAACAGGAAAGTGGTGTATTAACAAGCACTCTATTCTGAAAATAGAAGACATGAACCATGAAAGTGGAATGGTGTATTCAATACCAATTTTTGTCCTTGTTATTGGCAAACAAATTCTATTCTATTTATTTATTTTTTGAGATACAACACAGAATAGGCCCTTCCGGCCCTTCGAGCTGCATGCCTAACAATCCCACAATTTAATCCTAGATGAATCACAGGACCGTTTACAATTACCAATTAACCGACCAACCGGTACGTGTTTGGACTCTGGGAGGAAACCCATGTGGTCAAGGGGACTCCTGATAGACAGCAGCAGGAATTGAACCCGGGTCGCTGGTACTGTAAAGAGATCTGCTTACCACTACGCTACCGTGCTGCCGGATGACTGAGGGAATGAGTTAGGAATGATGAAGGGCAGAGTTTTATTTTGGCAAAGTTTGGTAAAGTATGGGGTAAAATTGACCAAGGAATGCTATTCGAGCAAAAAGTACCCATAAACTCAGGTAAAAGAATGGATATTTTGGGAAAATTTCCTCCTCGTATCTACCAATTCATGTTCACAATAAAAAAAGTCTTGGAGGGATTGCTTTTTCAGTTGTCTGAAACTCAGTTCTTCTGTATGCCATGTGAAAAATATGGTCAAAGCCAACCAGAATCGCCACCCTCCCTCTCCCACAAATTACGGGGCGCACTATGCTGGAGGTGTATGTGACACCTGTTACATTAATATGCCCCCTCAGCAGGTGGGAATGCAATAACAGCAAGTCCAAAACTACATGGCTTGATTTAGTGATAAAGTCAATGTGCTCATTATGACAAATATGATTTAACACGTGGCACAGTAGGGTAGAGGTTAGCACCAGAATTGAACTGGAGTCACTCTACTGGAAGCATCATTGTGGCTTTATCTTTCATCTTTTAACTTGCCTCTACATTTTAATTTTCTTCCTTCATTTGCAATTCGTTTCTGGATTTTTATGGAATGAGGCATTACCCATGAGTCCTCTCCTCTTTCCCTCTCTCTAATGGTCCAGGCTCCTCTCTTATCAGATTCCTTCATCTCCAGCCCTTTACCTTTCCCACCCAGCTGGCTTCACCTATCAACCTTCTAGCTATCCTCCGTCCCCTACTCCCACCTTTTTATTCTGACGTCCTCCCCCTCCCTTTTCAATCCTGAGGAAAGGACTTAGGCTGAACCGTCGAATGTTTGTTCATTTCCACAGATGCTTCCCGAGCTGCATCATTTTGTGTGTGTTGCTCTGGATTTCCAGCCACTGCAGAATATCTCGTGTTTAAATATTCCCTGTAAACTTTATTTTACCTTCCTGTTTATGCAGCTCTTAGTCCATCGCCTTTTCTACACAGAGCTCAATTCCTACTGGTTTTCCTGTTCATTCCAGGGGTGAGTTCTTATGCAGAGTATTAACAGCAGTACACACAACAATGCTGGAGGAATGCACCAGGATCTGTGGAGAGGAATGAATGCTTTGAGCTGAAACCCATCACCAGCACTGAAACGTCGACCACAGATGCTGCCTGACCTGCTGAGTTCCTCCAGCACGTTGCGTCTGTTGCTCTAGATTTCCAGCATCCACAGACTCTTTTGTGTTTATGATTTACCACTCTACAGTTAACTAGTTCACGTAAAGGGATATGAACACATAAACCTGGGAAAATGCCAGTAGGACTTCTGTTGTGAAGATTAATTATGTAAGGAAGGTAGAAAGTTTCAGATTCTCTATTGGCTGTTACCATCATTATTTGTGTCCATCTGTCTGAAGATTTTATCTGTTCTTTTCTCTGGTGTTGCTTCATCATCGGGCATCTTCATAACCGTGGACACCATCTTGTAGATTGCCTGTCAAGACAAGAACATATATAAATGGTTCAATATTCATTGCCCAACACACAGCTGGCACCGTTCCTCACTCACTCTTTCTTAGGGATTGATATCAAAGAAATCCAAGAGCCAAAAATGGTCCAGGTGCTGGAAGCTGAAACGAAAAGCAAAAAAAATCCTGGAAATATTCAGCTCTGGCAGCTTTCCTGGGAAAAGAAACAGTACATATTAAATTGCCGATCTTTCATCAGCGTTGAAAGAATGGAAATCTGGGATATCCTCTAGGTGCGATGCCTCAAAAAGGTGGCATTCATCATTAAGGACCCCCATCACCCAGGACATGACCTCTTCTTATTGCTACCATCAGGGAGGAGGTACAGAAACCTGAAGACACACACTCAATGATTCAGGAACAGCTTCTTCCCCTCTGCCATCCGATTTCTGAATTGACATTGACCCCATGAACTCTACCTCACTACTTTTTTTGCACAACTTATTTGGTTTAATTTACTGTAATACAGAGATTTTATTATTAGGTTTACAATGTAGTGCTGCTGCATAACAACACATTTCACCAAATATGCCAGTAATATTAAACCTGATTCTAATAAACAGAGAAATGGGTGCAACCTTGGATAGGAAGTTGAAGGGAAAGTCAAGTGAATGAAAGGGAAGATGGAGACACAGGAGACCACAGATTCTAGTGTTATGTCTCCCGTAACTGGATAACTTACCAGCAAAGATAGAGAGGTCCGTTGAAGTCTGATGTCACTATTTTCAAACGTTTTTATTTATAAAGGGGCACAAAAGTAAGGTTAATGCAAACATTCAAATAATGCACATCACCAATACTCAATCTAAAGCGCGGGTATAGTAATAATCATCATTAAGAAGTAATCTCAGCTGTTGTCTAGGGGATAATATTTTTGTCCATTGGAAATATAAAAAGTCATTCAGAAGTCTGCAGACTTTAGCCTTTTGAGGAATCGTCGAGTTTCACGTGTTTTAGAGGGATCGGTGAAAACGAAAAGAAAACTTGCCCAGTTCTTTATGAAGCCACTCCGTTAAATCAGGGGAGCGTTGTTTTCCCCGTTGTTAGTTCGAAGTCCTTCTCGGTAGAATCAGCCACCCGCTCCCCAGGCAAAGGAGTTAGGAGCGAACGTGGCATTGAATGGCTTCCAGCTCTCCCAGGAGCGTTGAGCGAGCGAGTTCTTCTGGTGCGTCGCTGGGGTACTGCCTCCTGCAGTCCGTTTTTATCTTGACTTGCAGAGTTGTAGATGTCCATCAAAGTAGGGTGATGCAATCTCCACCCCCACATTGCCCGAGGGTGTCCATGTCCATGGTAGCTGTCATGTAGCAGGGACACACAGGCGCCTCTAAGAACAATGGCCAGAACCGTTGCATTGTCTCTCACTTCCGAGACCCGAATTAATAGCGATCTTGCGATTCTCCAGAAGGAGGGGGCTGCTCCCGCTCCTTCGGCCCCTCAGAGCTGTGGTACCTTCATAACACTAGAATCTGTAGCAAATAAACAAACCGCCTGAGGTTCAGGCAGCATCTGTGGAGGGAGATGGACAGTAAGTGTTTCAGGTCAGGATCCTTAATTAAATGTTTAAGTTTGTATATAATTCCACACCCTTTGCTGAAGCCTTACTCCTAGGGTTGTGGAATAGTGCTATTAATTGTGCACTATTCCACAAAAAGAGGCACTGGAGAGGTTAGAACTTTGTTTAGCTGGGGCAGGAATGGAGAAGTTGTGATCTGCAGAGGTGTGGGGTGTCAGGGGAGATGAAAAGCCCTGGTGTTCTGGTGGGGTCTCAATGCTCTAGTGGAGGTGGTGGGGGGGGGGGGGGGGGTGGGAGGTCAAGTAATGCAGGAGATACCATGCCAATCTCCACGGCGACAGACCTGCTCGGGAGGCCCATTTCAAGTTGTTCTGATATAATCGTCACAAGTGTATTTATTGCCAAAGCTACCCCGCCACCTTCCATTCGGCAAAAACAAATCTCCCTCCGCACATCACCTTTACACCCTGCCCCCTTTCACCTTAAATGCATGTCTTCCAGTACTCGATATTTCCAAACTGGGAGAAATGAGTTTGACCACCTTGTCTCTCAATCTTATAAGCTTCCGTTATGTCTCCCTTTGGTCTCTGAGGCCAGAGGAAACAACCTCTCCCGAAAGCTCGTGTCCTCTAATCCAGGTAGCATTATGATAAACCTCTTCTACAAAAAAAAACTGTCCGATTGGAGCAGGAACCACATCAAAAAGACAAAATAGATCATAATAGACTTCAGGAAGACTAAAGGTCTCGAACAAGACCCACTATTCATAAGTGGTGAGATAGTAGAGAAGATCTCCATTTAATACACATAAAATGCTGGATGAACACAGAAGGCCAGGCAGCATCTATGGAAAAGAGTACAACAGTCAATGTTTGGGGCCGAGACCCTTTATCAGGACTGGAGAAAAGATGAGCAGTCAGAGTTAGAAAGAGGGGGTAGGGGAGGACCTCAGCTAAGACAGTATGACTGAAGAACAGCTTCTTCCTGACGGCTGTGTTGCAGCTGAATAATGCTACACCTTGTCTTGCCAATGACATTTGAGTGTTATGGACTACCAAGGTCACTTGTTGCATGTAAATATGGAAATTAAAACAAAAAATATATATTTTCTAAATTAAGCCGTACTGCAAACATTGTAAATACCTGTTTTGGCACAGTCTGGAGTAGAACCACAGTCTCGTTGTCTTGAGTAATGACAATAAACCTCTATTTTATTCCACAACCTTTCTAAAGCTTCCACATCCTCTTTGAACTTTGAGTATTGTGTGCAAATCTGGTCACTCCATTACACAGTAAATTTTATTGAATCAATAAAAGATCCACCAGAGTGTAGAAGACCACAAATTGTGCAAGTGCAAGTATAAATAAATAGTAATAAATAGCGAATCCATGAGATAATGAGATAAAGAGTCCTTCAAGTGAGATCGTTGGTTGTAGGAACATCTCAATGGATGGGCAAGTGAGTGTAGTTATCCCCTTTTACTCAAGAGCCTGATGGTTGAGGGATAGTAACTATTCTTGAACCTGGTGGTGCGAGTCCTGAGGCGTCTGTACCTCCCACCTGATGGCATCAGTGAGAAAAGACCATGACCTGGGTGGTGGGGAATCTCTGATGATAGATGCTGCTTTCCTATGACAGAGTTTCATGTAGGTGTGCTCCAAGTGTGTCCTAACCAAATCACTGAGGAGTGCAGTACAATAAAGATTTGGGAATACCCAACCATAGTTCCTTGGAAGTGGTGTCATGGGTAGATAAGATGGTAAATGGCACATTGACCTTCACAGATCAAAGTTCAAAGCACAGGAGTTAGGATGTTATATTGAAGTTGCATAAGATGTTGGTGAGGCAAAATTTGGACTATTCTATGTAGTTCTGGTCACTTACCTACAGGAACGATATCAATAAGATTGAAAGAGCACGGAGAAAGTTTACAAGGAGGTTGCCAGATCTGGAGGACCTGAGTTACAGAAAGAGGCTTTTTTTCCCTGATCATAGGAGAATGAGGTGAGAGTTGATAGAGGAATACAAAATTAAAATGGATAGATAGATAGGGTAAACACAAGCAGGCTTTTTCTAGTGAGGTTGGGTGAGACTAGAATTAAAGATCATAGACTACAGGTGAAAGGTGAAATAGTTAAGAGGAACTTCAGTCAGAGGGTAGGGTGAGTGAAGATTGAACTGCCAGCAGAGGTTGTGGGTGCAGGTTGAATTGCAACATACGGGGGGTGGGGGGGGGGGGGGGTCCCAATCTTTTATGCCACAGACTCCTACCGTTAATCAAGGAGTCTGAGGACCCTGGGTTGGGAACCCCTTAAAGAGAACTTTGGATAAGTACATGGATGGGAGCGGTTTAGTCCAGGTGTGGGTCAATAGGACTAGGCAGAATTTAGCATGGACTAACTCAACCATAGGGCCTGCTTCTGTGCATAGTGCATATGACTATACTGCCCAGGCTCCAGCAACCTATATATCACCTGCAACATACTGACCTGCCCGTCTACACTCCTTTCCGCATCATTTACAGACAGAAGCCTCCGCACCCGCCACTGCAGAACACCACACATCATGGTCCACCAGGCAGAATAACACCCTTCCTCTTCTACTCTCTGAATTCTATGGCCCTTGTGCAAAAATGTACAATGTACACAAACACCTCACTGAAGCTGTGTCATACTCTACCTGTTAGTACTTCTACATACATACAGTGCTAGAACAGTTGTGGCAGCGCTGTAGCATAGTGGTTAGCACAGTGTTTTACAGGCGAGGAGACCTGGGTTCAATTCCCGCCACTGCCTGTAAGGAGTCTGTACATTCTTCCTGTGACTACGTGGATTTCTTCCGGGTGCTCCGGTTTCCTCCCACAGCCCAAAAACTATTGGTAGGTTAATTGCTTGTTGTGAATTGTCCCGTGATAAGGCTGGAATTAAATCTGGGGGTTGTTGGGTGGCACAGCAAGGGCCTGTTCCGCGCTGTATCTCAGGTAACAAATAAATGCATTGGGTGGTAACTGCATTAAGTGTTCACACTTCGCTCAGGATTATTGTTTGTTGTGCTCAAAGTCACTGTGCTGAGAATATTTGTTTGCAGAGCTTTCAGTGACATTGCAGAAATATCAACATTTACCAGCAGAGGGCGCTTTGGATCCAGATTGTATGTATCGCATCGCCATTCAGTTCCTTGTTACACAAAATGCCATTCTTCATTCAGTTACCACTAAGCTGAAACTCATGGATTAGAATCCCAAATTATAGCAAGGGGGTCATACACTATATCCATGGATATGCTGAACACTGCACAAGAAATTGTTGATTTCATTAGTCACATACAATGATCATCATCATTATGTGCCCTGTCTTATGACATAGGTGATCACGGTCTTCCCATAATCATGACATAGGTGATCACGGTCTTGGGAAATTTTTCTACAAAAGTGATTTGCCATTGCCTTCTTCGAGGCAGTGTCTTTACAAGACGGGTGACCCCAGCCATTATCAATACCCTTCAGAGATTGTCTGCCTGGTGTCTGTGGTTGCATAACCAGGACTTGTGATGTGCACCGGCTGCTCGTACGACCATCCACCACCTGCTCCCATGGTTTCATGTGACCCTGATCGGGGGCCAAGCAGGTGCTACACCTTGTCCAAGGGTGACCTGCAGGCTAGTGGAGGGAAGGAGTGCCTTACACCCCCTTTGGTAGAGACATATCTCCACCCCAACACCCAGACATTAAATAAACACACAATACACATGCACAAGTATTTCTAAAATTCAGTTTCACCATGAATTGAAGCATATTCAGCTCTGATAAACATGATCAATAACATAATTGATCATTTACTATTTAGGTGCTTTTCCTATGGAGACACAAATTAGGGCGCCACAGTAGCCTATGGATTGTGCCACACTATTGCAGCTCAGGGGGTCAAAGTTCGTAGTTGAACACCAGTGTCTTATGTAAGGAGTTTGTACTTCTTCCCTGTGAACATGTGGGTCTCCCCTAAGTGCTCCAGTTTTCCTCCCACAGTTCAAAGGCGTACTTGTTAGCAGGTTTATTGGCCATTGTAAATTGTCCTGTGCTTAGCTTGGGTTAAGTCTGGGACTGCTGGGTGGCATGGCTTGAAGGGCTGTGAGGGACTGTTTCACACCACATCTCTAAATAAATACAAATTATGCTTAAGGTGTTCGCTTTGGACTGATTTATTACTGTTGAAAGCAGAAATTGTTTCAACAACTGTCAAAAGAATGTTTCCCAGGCTCTTTAAACAAGAACGTGGGAAGTTATAGGAGGGTATTAATCTTCCCAGTCTGAGAAGGTAGGAAAGGAATCAGCCAGCATTTCCACTGTCGGTCAGCAATCCTTGCCACAAGATGCTGGCCCATTATCAGGTTACACCAAGACCCCAGCTTTTCTTCCACTGGCGATCACAGCCAATGAACGGGGCCCTTTGAAGAATTTGGGTGTCAGGGGTAGAGATGCATCTCTGCCGAAGGAGGTGTAAGGCGCTCCTTCCCTCTACTATCCTGCCAGTACAGCCTTGGGCAAGGAGTACCACCTGCTTAGCCCCCGATCAGGGTCATGAGAAGCCATGGGAGGAGGTGGTGGATGGTTGGACGAGCAGCTGGTGCTTATCACAAGTCCTGGTTTGCAACCACTGATGCCAGGCAGGCAATCTCTGAAGAGTAGTGATAATGGCTGGGGTCACCCATCTTGTGAGGATGCTGCCCAGAAGAAGGCAATGCCAAACCACTTCTGGAGAAATATTTGCCAAGACAATCATGGTCAGGGAAAGACCCTGATTGCCCACGTTAGATGACATGGCACATAATGAGCGAATGAACTTTGAAGAATTTAAATTCTTTAACTGATATTCTTGCACCCAGAACTCAGCTAGTGGTGCTGTCAGAAAAATCCAAGTGGGAATGGAATTGCGGCATTCCCAACAGGATGAGTTGTACCCCTTTTCACTACTTGGCCTTCACAGTAAAATTCCAATAATCCCACTTACACAATACTTTCAGAATCCTGATGGCTCTGCATCTGGCTCACTGGGTACAGTGACCTATGTCTGTAATAGTAAAACCTGACTCTGATTCTGGTATCTTTAGTAAACTAACATTCCTGTTCCTGCATTCAAAGTAGATCATATTATCAAAGTACATATATGTCACCATATAGAATCCTGAGATTTGTTTTCTTGTGGGCATTCTCAATAAATCTATAGAATAATAACCAAAACAGAATCAATGAAAAGCCACCCAACTTGGGTGCAACCAGAGTTTAGAAGACAATGAACTGTGCAAATACAAAAATAAATACTAATAATAATAAATCGATGAGCAATAAATATCAAGAACATGAGATGAAGAGTCCTTGAAAGTGGGTCCAGTGGTTGTGGAGACATATCAATGATGGGGCAAGAGCAATTGAGTGAAGTTCAACATGTGGTTGAGGGGTGGTAGCCGTTCCTGAACCGGTGATGTGAGCCCTGTACCTTCTTCCTGACGGCAGCAGCAAGAAGACAGCATGTCCCGGGTAGTGGGGGTCCCTGAAGATGGATGCTGCTTTCCTGCAACTGCGTTTCGTGTGGTTGGGAGGGGTTCACCTACTTTGGACTGGGCTGTATCTGCTACTTTTTGTAGGACTCCCCATTCGTGGGCATAGCCAGTTAATATACTCTCCACTACGCGGACAGACCCAGTTACGTTTTTGCTTCCTTTAGCCCACCAGGATCCTGGCTCCTGCACTCCATTTATCCCACTGGGGCTCGGGTTTCCACACCTCCTCAAACTCAGCATGATCCCTTTCACAAGCACAGGAGTCCCGGTCCACGGGCAACCTTCAATTCCCTAGTACCCCAGTTTCCAGCACTCCCTGTAAACCCACAGGGAACCTACTTCCTGCACCCCCTTTCAACTTACTGGACTTGCTGGAAAGTTTATTATACTGTGCATAGAATCTAAAAAAAGTGAATTTTAAAATGCATGTTGGAATATTAGTGGCAATAACACCAATAGTCTGGGAGATATGCTTGTCTGGTGCGACTGAAGGCCTGAGTGTGGCAGATTATCAGAGTTTTACAGGACCTGTATTTAGTTTGTACAAATGAAACCCAGTGTAAAGATATTAAAGAACTTGCACACACAGATCCTTTGAGGTCAATAAGATGGTGACCCTAATCAGGGCACGTGATGTCCTGATGAAGGGTCTTGGCTAAAATGTTGACTGCTTATTCTTCTCCATAGATGCTGCCTGACCTGTGGAGTTCCTCCAGCACCTTGTATGTGTTACTCTGGATTTCCAGCATCTGCAAAATCTTTTGTGTTTACAACACTGAGTTGTACCAGTTTTGGCTTTCTGTTATTCAATGCAAAAGGGAATTTGTACAGCACAGCTGACTCACAGTGCATTTCCCCACATCAAGAAAGCTAGCTGGGAGCAACTTGGTCCTTGCCTGTTCCCTCATTCAGTCAGACCGCAACTAATCTGCTTTTTGACCTGACATACGAAAGCCTTCAAACTTTTCCTAAATTTCCAAATGACATAACCTCAATTACAATTCAGTGGAAGAATCAGAATCAGGTTATATATATACTAGTTAATAAGCAGTGCAAGCAAAGTAGTGAGGTAGTGTTCATAAGTTCAATGTACTCACTTTGGGCCTGTACTCACTGGAATTTAGAAGGATGCATGGGGATCTCATTGAAACCTACTGAAAGGACTAGATAGGGTGGATGTGGAGTCGATGTTTCCTTTGGTGGGGGTATCTAGAACTAGAGGGCACAGCCCCAAAATTGAGGGGCCACCCTTTAGACCAGAGGTACGGAGGAATTATCTTAGCCAGAGAGTAGTGAATCAGTGGAACGCTCTGCCTGCAGTGGAGGCCAAGTCCGTGTGTATATTTAAGGCGGAAGTTGATCGTTTCCTTATCGGTCAGGGCATCAAAGGATATGGCGAATAGGCAGGTGAGTGGGATCCGGGATCAACCATGATGGAATGGCGGAGCAGACTTGATGGGCTGAATGGCCTGTTTCTGCTCCTATACCTTATTGTCTAATGTTCTTTCAGAAATCTGATGACAGAAGGGGAGGAGGTGTTCCTGAACCACCGAGTGCCTGGAAAAATGTTCTTGATTTCCATTACACTTCGATTGAAAATCTGATAATGCCATCTGTGAACTTCTGAGGCGTAACTCCAAGGACATCAAGGGTTCTTCTTGTCCCATAAGCACCACCTTAACAAGCAAGCTTGGATTCATTAGGGCTGACCAAGAAATTTGAGCCTTTATTGCTGTGGTGAAAATGGAGACAGATTCCAACACCAAAGCACAACTGTGGAGTAGAAGCTCTTCTTCAAATGCTTTTCAAACAGAGGGCAAGGTGCTGAATATGAATGGCCGGTCTGTTCCTGCAGTGACACTCTTGGCCGGCATCAGCTGAGTAATTACATGTACAGCCGCACAGTACTCTGAGGGCGGGTAAGTCTGCCATTTCAAGAGGGCACAAATTACCTTCATCACATACAAGCACTCCCAAGTCAGACGAGTGCCCATTTGATCCCAGCAGAATATTAGCACAGTCAGGAGTTGCGCTGTATAATAGGCAGACCTCCTAATCCCAGAGTGATGTTTTAATTCAGCAAATATAAATTATTCTCTTCTTATCAAATTCTTTCAACCATTGCTGAATTTTTAGAGGTATGTGAGCAAAGCTTGAAGCTTTCCTAAAGTACAGCAAAGTTCCTTGCGATAAATTTCATACAAAACCAGTCTGGAGAGTCCTCCTGTGTAGCCTGAATCCCCACTAGTGGCACTGGAATACTTTAAATCAGCTTAGGAGTGGTGAAGGTCATATCTGAAGTAATAAGGTTCTTCAGTGTCAGGAGAAGCACCATAAACAAGAGCTTCCTGATGCATCCATAGCAATGTGATACAAGTTCTCCTGTATTCTCAATCTTTTTTGACCACTTTCATTTAGAAACAAAGTGTAATCCAAATTCTAGCATCGTCCTGTAAAACATGGGCAAAATCCTGCTAAATTAACTTTTAATCATGTACATCCATAAAAATCCTGATCTCTCTCTCTTTCTCTCTCTCTCTCACACACACGCATGTGCGCACACACTTCTTCGGTTGTCCATCGGAATTCGATGACGACGTCCACTACTTTAACAGTGAGATCTTTGATGACTATACAGTCCTATCCTGGACCCACAGGTGGTTAATGGTGGCAACCATGGCTGCATTTCTCCCGGCTCTCTTCTGCTGTCTTCTGGTTGTTCTTTCCATCTCCAGAATACAAACCCCGTCCCTACACAGCTGTCGCCAAGTATTACGGTCAGCAGCAACATCCTCCAGGTCCTCGGGTCTGATCTTTCATTTCCTTAAAGCATTCTTCACCTGATCCTTATAGCGCTTCTTCAGCCCTCCAGCTGAGTATCGACCATGATGTAGCTGGCTGTATAACACTCTGTGGGGTGGCCGACATGGGGGCATCCTTATCACGTGCCCCAGCCACTGCAACTGACGCTGGGTGATCATGGCCTCAATATTTCACACACACACACACACACACAAAATTTCTTGCCAAGCTAATTATATAACGTTATCAATATGCAGGATACGGTTTCCTTTCAAGAGCATAAATGGACAAAATGAGGGATTGATTTAACTCAGTTGCCGCAGAGCTGGAAAGTATAATGACATGGTTAAGGATTTCCTGATATTCGGCAGTCCTAGTATTCCGCAATCCATGCCAGCTCAGTTCCTGGAGGGTAGTTACTCACTGCCACCTGACTAGATGACTGTGGATGTCCAAGCACTGAAGTCCAAGAAGAACTAAGCTGCACATTTATTTCTTCATTTCTTGAGACATAGCGTTGAAAAGGTCCTACCAGACCTTCGAGCCACAGAACAATTTATAATGACCAATTAACCTACCAAATGCTACATCATCGGACTGTGTAAGGAAACCAGAGCACCTGGAGGAAACCCACGTGGCCATGGGGAGAACACACAAGAACTCTTACCAGCAGCGGCAGGAGCTGAACCCTGGTTGTCTGTGCGGTAAAGCGTTGAGCCATACTGCTGCCATACTGACGGTCAGCAATTCTTAACGGAACGCTTGACCTCAGTCAGGATGATCGGTCCTTGACAGGGAAGTGAACACTTTTAAAATCAGCAAGTTCAAGCTCCAACTCCAATTTGGACACGTGATCTTGGCCGACACCGAGGGAGCATTGCATCAGCCAAGACTCACTGCACTGAAGCTCTAATCATCCATACTTTAAAGCTCATTTAGCTTCGAACGTATCAATTTAGATGGCTTCTATGTCTTAAATTACAGTGGCCAAATCTTGATTGTTTGCAAACTGGTTCTCATGACAACTAATGCAACAACACTTGTGATAATTACCTATAACGCATTTTGAAACATCTTGAGATATAAAAAGGCTTTTTACATCTGCAAGCTTTTCATTCTTTCAAATCCATGATAGCACTAATATTATTCTTCACTTCATGTCTCTCAGAATGCCAATTGAGACAAAAGCAAATAGCTATCAATAGGCTGCACAATTATCACTTCAAATGGCAACGCTGCATTTAGTAATTTGGGGAAAAGAGCAGCTCAGGTATAAGACCATTTGGCCATTTGGCCCATCGTGTCTGCATCTCCATGTCATCATGGCCAATCCATTTTCCCTCTCAGCCTCAGTCTCCAGTTCGTTGAACCAAGTGGTATTGGACCACGATAATGAAAGGCATGGGCCAGATTAACCTGGCTTCACCATATAAGCCTATCCGCCATAGCAGTTCATACATCACCACTCAAAACTCTGTATCCCTTCATGCCCTGACTAATCAAGAATCTATCAAACTCTGCCTTAAATATACCCAATAACTTGGCCTCCACCTCTGCTTTAAATATACCCAATGACTCGGCCTCCACAGCTGCCTATAACAACAAATTCCATGGATTCACCACTCTCTGGCTAAAGAAATTCCTCCTCAACTCTGCCCTCAGCTCTTTATTGTGATGCCGTGTCCTCTGGTCTTAGCTTCCTCACCTTTGGAAATATCCTCTCCACATCCACTCTGTAGAGGACTTTCAACATTCGATAAGTTTCAATGAGGTCACCCCTGATTCTTCTGAATTCCGGTGAGTTCAGGCCCAGAGCTATCAAACGCTCCTCCATATGATGAGCCTTTCAATCCTGCAATCATTTTTGTAAAACTCCTTTGAACAACTGACAATCCTTTAAACTTCCAACACAGCATAGCCTCGCTGCTTGCTCAACACTTGCTTCAACGTCAAAACCACACCATCTGCAAAGTGTTCATTTGTGTCCATGATTCATTATTGCATGGTCAGCGATCTGTGAGCCCAGGGACACCACAAACACAAAGGACCACGTATCCTCACCTCCTGCACACCCATAAAAGTTTTCTGGAATGATGCAAGACAAGCTGGAAATAGTGATTACACATCGCTGCAGGAAAATGCACTATCAATTTAAATTGAAATGAACTAGAAAACATTGGTTCACAGGGTAATACACACAAAATGCAAGAGGAGCTGAGTAGGTCAGGCATCATCTATGGAAATTAATGAACCATCGACGTTTCGGGCTGAGACCCTTTATCAGGAAAGGAAAGGGTAAGATGACAAAATAAGAAAGTGGTGGGGGGGGGTGGAGGGGAAGGAGGACAAGTTAGAAGGTGATGGGTGAAGCCAGGTGGGTGGGGGATTGGGATGAAGAAGCTGGGAGGTGACAGGTGGAACAGGCAAAGGGCTGGAGAAAAAAAAATCTGATTGAAGAGTGGACCATGAGAGAAAGGGAAGGAGGAGGGGCACCAGAGGGAGGTGATGAGAAAAGTGGGGGAATGAAGAAGGAAAGAGAGTGGAAAAGCACTTGAGGCTGGAGAAATCGATGTTCATGCTAGTGTACAGGAAGTTGGAGGCTACCTAGATGGAATATGAGGCCCTGCTTCTTCAACCAGAGAATTATATTCTGTGTGGGAGAAGAGAAGGCCATGAAGCAACATGCTGGAATGGGAATGTGTACAGAAATTAAAATTCACATAATAATGTTGAAGAAAGAGATGTGCTGTTATAGCAACCAATTAGGAAGGCAAATATTAAGCTAGTCTTTAGTGCTTGGAAGTTGGATTTAAGAGGTCTTGCTGCAATTGTCCAGGGCTTTAATGAAAGAACATCTGTGCCAGTAAGTGTACTTTGTGACTCAATACCAAGGAAGGGTACATTTTCCCTTGAGATAGTGTATAATTAAAAAGACATAACATTAGCAATAAATTGCACTTCAAGAGCAAAGGGTCAATAAAGGATTAGTTAATGATGCAGATATTTTTAATTTTTTCCAACATTTATGAACAGTTAATGTATCTCCAAGGATATATCAATCTCTTCAAACTAGAAATAAAATAAGCACTCACTGAAGCAAATTTCATTAAAGCAATTAGATTGAGGACTCAAAGTCATAAGGTCAGAAGTAGAAAGTTTCAAAGATAGAAGAAGAACTCTTGTAAACACTCACTTGCACAGAATCAAATGTGCCTCCATGTTTTGCTGGTTGCCTCCAACTCCTTATTACAAATGCTGCATTTAAGCAATGAGATTATTTATAATTTAGATATTCAGAAACAATGTTCTAAATATTTGGTAAGGGGAAATCATGGTCATAGGAAGTCTGCCTGAATTTTACAAGAATACTGATGGGACATAAGCAAAGTACACTCATTGACCACTTTATTAGGTACTCCTGTACACTAGCTTGTTAATGCAAATATCTAATCAACAATCCCCATATGTAGCAGCAACCTAATGCATAAAAGCATATTGTCAAGGGGTCCATTTGCAGTTAAGACCAGACAAATGTGATCCAAGTGACTTTGACCATGGAATGTCTGTTGGTGCCAGACGGGGTGGTTTGAGTATATCAGAAACTGATGATCTTTTGGGATTTTTGCACACAACAGCCTCTAGTTTACAGGGAATGGTGAAAAAACACACAAAAAAAAAACTGAGTTGAAATTCTGTGGGCAAAAATGCCTTGTTGATGTGAGAGGTCAGAAGAGAATGGCCAGACTGGCTCAAGCTGACAGGAAGGCGACAGTGACTCGAATAAACATGGGTTACAGCGGAAGAGCATCTCTGAATGCACACCACGTCGACCCTTGAAGCAGATGGGCTACAGCAGTAGCAGACCATGAACATACTCTCAGAGGCCACTTTATTAGGTGTATATAATAAAGTAGCCACTGACTGTATATAGTACAGATAGAGCTGTCAATTGTTTCAGGCCAAAGTGCATTGCAGGACCTCCTACTCAAACAGCTTCTCACTCTCCAGACTTCAACAATGTTAATATTCAGTGGGGAAACTCTTATTGGACTAGGCCAACTGCATCTTTGGATCATACTGCTACTTGGTTCTTCATTTGGAGGGCTTGTTTAGTTCCAAATACTGTGACAGACTTTGACAGAAGGCAAAACTAAGCAACGGAACTTCTGTCAAAGCTGTGGGGAAATTTAACCATTTAAATCTCTCTTAGTGTGAGACATCATGCCATAGGGCATTGGAGCAGAATTAGGCTATTCAGTCCATTGAGCCTGCTCCGCTATTCCATCATGGCCGATCCCAGATCCCACTCGCCTACCATCCTACCATCTCGCCATATCCTGTGATGCCCTGACTGATCAGTAAATGATGGACTTCCGCCTTAAATACATGCAGGGACTTGGCCTTCACCGCAGACTGTGGCAAAGTATTCCACAGATTCACTACTCTCTGGCTCAAAGAATTCCTCCTTACCTCTACTCTAAAGGGTCGCCCTTCAATTTGGAGGCCAGGTCCTCGAGTTCTTGAGACCCCCACCACAGGAAATATCCACCCCCCATCCACCTGGTCTAGTCCTTTCAACTTTCAGTAGGTTTTAATGAGATCCCCACGCATTCTTCTAAATTCCGGTGAGAACAGGCCCAAAGCTGCCAAACACTCCTCATATTTAATCCCTTCATTCCTGGAGTCATCTTCGTGAACCTTCTCTGGACTCTCTCCAATGACAACACATCCCTTCTGAGATTTGGGGCCCAAAGCTGTTGACAAATGTGGCCTGACTAATGTCTTATAGAAATTCAGCATTATTTCCTTGGTTTTATATTCTACTCCCCTTGAATGCCAACATTGCATTTGCCTTCTTTACCACAGACTCAACCTGTAAATTAACCTTCTAGGAGTCTTGCACGAGGACTCCTAGGTCCTTATGCACCACTGATGTAAGAAGTGTCTCCCATTTAGGTAGTAGTCTGCACTATTGTTCCTTTTACCAAAATGCATTATCATTCATTTCCCAACACTGTATTCCATCTGCCACTGTCTAGGTCCCGCTGCAATTGAATTGCTTCCTCAGTATTACCTACCCCTCCACCTATCTTCCTATCATCCGCATACTTTGCAACAAAGCCATTGATTCCATTATCTAAATCAATGACAAACAAGGTGAAAAGCAGAGGCCCCAATACTGACCCCTGAAGAACAGCACTAGTCACTGGCAGCCAAGAAAAGGCCCTTTTTATTGCAACTCACTGCCTCCTGCCTGTTAGCCATTCCATTATCCATGACAATACCTTTCCTGTAACACCACAGGATTTTCTTGTTACGCAGCCTAGTGTGTGGCACCTATCAAACGCCTTCTGAAAATCTTAAAGTAAATTACATCCACTGCCTCTCCTTTACCACCTTGCTTGTTACTTCCTCAAAGATAGAACCATAGAACACTACAGCACAGTACAGGCCCTTCAGCCCTCCCTGTTGTGCTGACCCATATAATACTTAAAAAAAAGTACTAAACCCACACTACCCCATAACCCTCCATTTTTCTTTCAACCATATGCCTGTCCAAAAGGCTCTTAAATACCCCTAAGCTTTTAGCCTCCACCACCATCCCTGGCAAGTCATTCCAGGCACTCACAACCCTCTGTGTAAAAAAAAACTTACCCCTGATGTCTCCCCTAAACTTCCCTCCCTTAATTTTGTACATATGCCCTCTAGTGTTTGCTATTGGTGTCCTGGGAAACAGGTACTGACTATCCACCCTATCTATGCCTCTCGTAATCTTGTAGCAGACTTGTAGATCTCTAACAGACTTATCAGGCAAGATTTTCCTTTACAGAAACCATGCTGAGTTTGACTTATTTTATCATTAATCTCCAAGTACCTCGAAACCTCATCTTTAATAATAGCTCCAACACTTTCCCAACCACTGAGGTTAGGCTAACTGGCCTATAATTCCCTTTCTGTTGTCTCCCTCCCTTCTTAAAGAGTGAAGTGACATTTGCAATCTTCCAGTCCTTTGGGATCACATCAGAATCAAGTGATTCTTGAAAGACCATGACCAATGCAAGCATTATTTCTTCAGCAACTCTTTCAGGACTCTGGGATGTAGTCCATCTGGTCCAGATGACTTATCCACCTTTAGACCTTTGAGTTTGCCTAGCACCTTTTCCTCTGTAATAGCAATGGCACTCACTCCTGCTCCCTGATACTCAATGCACTTCTTGCACACTGCTAGTATCTTCCACAGTAAAGACAGATCGCAAAGTACCCACTAGGTTCCTCTGTCATTTCTTTGTCCCCCATTATTATCTCACCAGCATCATTTTCCTGTCGTCCAATATCAACTCATTTTACAACTAAAAAAAATTTTGGTATCCTGCTTTACCCCTGGCTAGTCTGCTGCATTTTTTCATCTTTTCCCTTCTTGTAGCTTCTTTAGTTGCCTTTTTGTTGGATTCCAGATCATCCAACTTCCCACTTACTTTTGCTACCTTATGTGCCCTTTCCTTGGCTTTTATGCAGTCCTTAACTTCCTTTGTCAACGACGATTGCCTACCCCAGCCATTTGCAAACTTCTTCCTCTGTGAGATTTATTTATCCTGTGCCTTGTGAACTATTCCCAGAAACTTCAGCCATCCCTGCGCTGCCTTCATCCCCACCAGTATCCTCCCCCAATCCAGTTGGAGAAGCTCCTCTCTCGTGCCTCTGTAATTCCCTTTATTCCATTGCTGTACAGATACATGTGAATTATGCTTCTCCCACTTAAATTGCAGTATGAATTCAATTACATTATGATCACTGCCCCCTAAGGGTTCCTTTTTGCTAAGCTCCCTAATAAGATCTGGGTTATTACACAACACTCAATCTAAGATAGCCTTTCCCAGAGTAGGCTCAAGCACCTGTTCTAAAAAGGCCATCTCGTAGGAATTCAACAAATTCCCTCTCTTGCGATCCGACACCAACCTGATATTCTCAATCCCCTTACATATTGGAGTCCCCCATTACAATCATGTCATTACCCTTATTACATGCCTTTTTCAGCTCCCTTTGCAATCTCAACACACATCTTGGTTACTACTTGGAGGCCTATATATGATACCCATAATGGTTAGTGTATCTCAGAAATTGCTGATCTCCTGGGATTTTCATACATACAAATCTCTAGAGTTTACAGAAAGGGGTGCAGAATGTGGTACTTACCCAGTGTAAGTATCTACTGAAGATACCATAGATTCGGGACTACAGAGCGCACCTGATTAAAAGCCGCACGCTCTAATTTTAGAAAGAAAATCAATTTTGTACTTGTACAGGCCGCACCGGATTTTAAGCCGCAGGTGTCCCACGTTGTAATATGAGATATTTACACAGAAAGATATTACACTTGAGGATTTTTTAACTTTTAATTAAATCCATATGGTAACATAAACAAATACATATTGCAAATGCTTTTTTTTCGAACAGTGCCTGTAACGCAGCTACTTTTAAATATACATACGTATCGGTAACACACAAATTACGTTGCGTATACTTTTTTACTGAACAGTGCACGAACAACATTCCAATATCTCCTAACGACTGGTAAAAAAATATATATATACTGCAGCCTACCAGGAAAAGTTACTGATCGCCTTCTTCATCTTCCTCCGCTATCTTTGTTTGAGTGAATGTGCGGAAGTTAGCAAGCTTTTCCTCGTGGTCGGGAGGGAGCTGCTGACACAGAGTTGTGCGTACCCTGATGGACAGGCCTTTTCGTCTCATAAATCTAAAACACCACGATGGCCCACCTCTAAAATCTTCGATTTTCATTTTGGTGGCGATTGCTTTAGTCTTCAGTCTGATCTGCACGGTGGAAACACCGCGGCCGCCTGCTCTCTGTGTGTTAACCCAGTCTTCAAGAAAGTTTTCAAGTTCGGGCCATCTGCTATGATTACCTCTGAAAGCTTTTGTCGTCTTTTTGCATTGACTCAGTTCTTCACGCTGGCGTCTCCACCGTCTCACCATCGATTCATTTATGCCAAGATTATGTGCAGCAGCTCGATTTCCTTCTTCAACCGCCAGATTGATCGCCTTTAACTTAAAAGCTGCATCATATGCTTTTCTTCGCGTGTTTTCCATGTTGATGAGGGTGAGTACAAATGACTGATTTACAATAATTTAATTGTGAAAGCGCGCTTGATTTATTGTACAATTTCATTGGACCTCTGTGAACTACTCATCAATTTTATTGGTCTACTGTTACGAGGCAAAATGTTTTTGGCGGCATGAAAAAAAAACATGCATTAGCCGCACCGTTGTATAGGCCGCAGTGTTCAAAGCGTGGGGAAAAAGTAGCGGCTTATAGTCCGGAATTTACGGTAATTAAAAGTTAGTGGAAAAATAGAACAAAAAATCTCACAAGCTATTAAAACCACTAAACTGAAAATAAGAGGATTAAAGCAAAACACCTTCCATGTTCTGTTGGATGAGAATTCTCACTCATCCGAGTGGTTGATAGACTCATTTCCGTTCTGAATAGCTCGAAGGTTACTGGACTCCAGACAAGGAACTGAATTTCAGACGTGGTGACATCAATCAGTTGAAGAAGTCTTACATTCAAGCAGATCCATGTCTTGCATGAGGGTGCAAAATGCCGGCAGCCCGCTTTAGAAACTCCAGCAGAGGTCAGCCACAATCAAGTGGGTTACAGCTTGTGCTATGGTTGACGGATTAAAACAACGGCTCCTAACCTTCTTTATGCCATTGACCCCAACTATTAACCATGGGCTTTATGGACCCCAGGTTGGGGACCTTTGGATTAATAGAGTCTAACTACTTCCTAAAGGACCCTAAAAGGGCCAATGAGTGACAAACTAGCAGTACATAAGCTATGCTATGTTTGCACCCATACCAGAGTTAAAAGACAAATACTAATCTAAGTACATCATTATGCTCTTGCATCATGGGTAAATTTGCTACTCTGGTGCAAAGTACACACAACGTTTAGGACATTCCACCAAAACAGTGTTTCCCAGCAGTTTTTATGCCTTGGACTAATACCAATAAGCAAGGAGTCCATGAGCCCTTGATTGGGAACTTCTGCATGAAGAGTTGAGGCATGTCAGCTCAATAAAACTCCAACAGGATATAAAGGTTTGTGAAGTATAATTGGCAGATGAAGAAGAAATAATTCAAGAAGCAAAAGCATGGGATATATTAAAAAGTAAATTCCAAGTTAAACAGTTGTGTAAATTCAATTAAATAAAATTGCTTCAAATAACTGCATGACCATTTAAATTATTCAGCTTCAACTGTAAATTTACATTTTTCTTATTTCTTTGCCGAGAAAAACTCCCCAAAATAAATTATTGAACAGTTTAATGGCTTATTCAGCAGTGAAATGAACAAGATTAATATCTTAGCTCCTTTGAGACAGCACACTCATTCTATAGCAGTGTTCTTGAACAAAGTGAGCGACTGAAACGTATGTTATTTAATACATGAAAATAACACAAAAACAGAAGTTGTGTATTCGGTCTCTCACGTCTACCCTCTCACTCATTCATCTGCCTGTTACGCTGCTGGCGTTTATCCAGCAATAAAGCTCTTCCGTCTCTGTCTCTTCGTGGGCATCTTCTCTATTGTGCCCCAGGTGTGGTTCAGAGCCCTCATTTCTGGCTCTACGGTACAGCGCCAAGTTCTCTTTGGTCTCCAACGTTTACTCCGCCCTTGCTGTCTTGTTGACGCAGTTGGTCTCTTTTCTCCTCTCGTGCTCAATCCACCTCCAACATTTCCTCATGTGATTATGGCCTTGGCCTCTTGATGACATTGAAGGAGTCAGGCATGATTGGAGACTTCTCTTGGCTAGAAGGTATGAAGAGACAGCATCCTCAATCATCTTCCTCCCCGTCTTCTCCCAGCTCCTGCCAACAAAGGTTTTTCTGCCCTGTGGTCTCTAGAACTGTCCCCCAATTCTACTATCCCAATTGGCTGACACCACATTCCTAAGTTGAACAACAAAGCCTCTTATCTCAGCTCAAACCCAACCAAGCTGAAAGCAGAATTGACTTCTCTTACAGAATTGCTAAAAGGAAATGCCTACAGTATAGCAGTAAAAATCTTAACCAGGGCATTACATCTAGAAGTGTCTTGCTCCAACTATGTAGTGTTCTGGTAAAATAGCATCTGGAATGTTGTGTACAGGTGAGCCTCGTTACCTTAGGGAAGATATTTTTATGATATAATGAATGAGGTGTTGATTCATCAAATTAATTCATGTTGTCATGTTGGTCAAACAGCAAGAAATAAAACAGATCTGACCTGTACTTGACCTGTAAAAGAATGGGAGGTGATCTTATTGAAGCGTACAGATTTTGTTTTTAAACAGGATTTGACAAAGTAAATTCAGAACCGAAATCTCCCTTGGTTGTGGTGGTTTAACCCAGGAGTAGGTGGCTGGTCAAAGGGTCATAGAAAAGTACTGCACAGATACAGGCCCTTTGGCCCATCTAGCCTCTGCCGAACCATTTACACAGCCTACTCCCATTGACCTGCACTGAGACCACAGGAAGAGAGAAAAGCATTGTTTAATGGAATGAGACCACAGAACAATCCTTTATTGAGGGCTTTAGATGTCCTGAACATGAAATATAAAGTTGGTATGCAAATACAACAAATTATTGGAAGGCAAATACGTTGTCCTTCTGCTAAAACTGTGTTGGACCACACAAAAATATCCCTTTGTGCAGTCTTGGCCTCCTTATTTCAGGAGGGTCAGTTTTGCCTTGGAGGCATTTCAGAGGAGGTTCACTTAGTCTCCTGGTATGAAGGAGTTGCGAGGAAAGAGTCCACATATATTCATTACGTTAAGAATGAGAGTGTCTTGGCCTGAAACAGTGACTGTTTACTCTTTTCCATAGATGCTGCTTGACCTGTTGAGTTCCTTCTGCGTTTCGTGTATGTCGCTTTGGATTTCCAACATCTGCAGACTTTCTTGTGTTTAAGGATGACAGATGATCCTTTCAAAATATCAGCCTGTAGAGCCTGACAGGATAGATGTAGAGAGGATGTTTCCCTCATAGGGCAATCTAGGACTAGGGGACAGAGTATTAAACAGTTGCCCCTTTAAAAGAGCAGATGAGGAGGAATTTTTTCTCCCAAAGTTTTGTCAATCGTTTGCACTCCCTGATGTAGAATAAAGTCCAATCACTGAGCATACTCAAGAGCAAGGAAGGCAGATTTTAGGTTTGCTGAGGAGTTTAGGGTTATGGGGTAAACAAATAACCACCAGTCCAAGGCCAAGTTCAGCTGATGATCTCAGTGAAGGACAGAGACGATCCGGGAAGTGGGGGAGGCAAGTGTAAGGGGTTGTACGACTCACTCCTGCAACTTCTTTTATGGACTTGCAAACTTATAGTGATAAGAAAATCATGTAAGAAGACATAAATACACAGGAATTTCCAAGAACCATGTGTGATTTAAACTTTCAAACAGAAATTCTGAGGTCAAATTTTATTAGTTAACATTTCAAGGCAGGACAACAAACGGCAGGCCAAGGGGACCCAGCTAACAGAGGCAGAAATGATAACTCAGAAGATATGATATCCATAAGTTTAGCTTATTTGGCGTCCATAATTATCCCTAATTTGCCAGGAAGTTTGATCTAATGGTGCAATGATTATATTTGACAAAACAGTCAAACATATTCTGGTAAGTCATTCTCATAAAGTTTGGCAAGAAGGAAAGCCAGCACATTTTCAATTATAACCACTAGTGTCTTTTTTAAGTGAAGCACATATGGTCAAGATTTATGCGATGCAATGCATCTGAACAGATTCTTGATCCCTTTGGATTGCCTGCAATATGACATGCTGTTCAATTTATTATTAATCGGTTGCCTCGGTCAGTTCTAACTGAAGGCTTTATGGTGATTGCGCAACATTGGGAAGTTAACTTGCAAAGATCTCCTCATCACAGCCGCCTTCAACCTACCACCAGCTAAAGCAGCTTTAATACATGAAGAATTTAGTATGGTACAGATTATTAGTTTTCAATAGGTACATTTAATGTCAGAGAAATGTTTACAATATACATCCTGAAATTCTTTTTCTTCGCAAACATCCACAAAAACAGGAGGGCCCCAAAGAATGAACAACAGTTAAATGTTAGACCCCCCAAAGCCCCCCTCAACTCCCCCTCCCACATGTATGCAGCAGCAAAGCATCAACCCCCCCCCAAACCCCACCAGCCAAAAAGCGATGGCAACCCCCACCGAGTATTCAAGCATGCAGCGAATCATCAATACAGACATAGGCAGTACCCCAAAGACTACTCGCTTACCTGGTAATTCAACATACCACAGGCTCTCTCTTCCTATTAAGGGAAGACGAGGAGTCCCCGTTTCAGTGACAGTTCATCATTTAGAAATTTGTACTGGGCCTAAGCCTCCTCTGCCATACACAATCTTGGCTGGTGGGAGTGAAACCCCTTGAAGATGACATTTCCAAATGAAAAATCAGTGATCAGAACCAGGTTTAATATCACTGGCATATGTCGTAAAGTTTGTCTTTGTGGCAGCAGTACAATGCCATACATAATAATAGAAAAAAACGGAATTACTGTAAGTATATATTAATGTATATATAATAATTAAATGAAATAAGTAGTACAAAAATAGAAATAAAGAAAGTAGTGAGGTAGTGTTCATGGGTTCAATGTCCATTCAGAAATTGGATGGCAGAGGGGAAGAAGGTGTTCCTGAATTGTTGAGTGAGTGCTGTTAGGCTTCTGTACCCCCTTCCTGATGGTAGCAATGAGAACAAGGCATGACCTGGGTGATGGGGGTTCTTAATGATGATTCTTTTTGAGGCATCGTTCCTTGATGATGTCCACGATACTACGGAAGCTAGTGGCCATGATGGAGCTGACTGAGTTTATTTCAATCCTATCCAGTAGTCGCACACCCCCCCCCCCCCACCTCAATGCGAGACGGTGATGCAGCTGGTTAGAATACTCTCCAAGGTACATCTGTAGAAATTTGTATTAAATGGACCCCCCCTTAATTTTTTAAATTGTTACTCCCAGCTCTAGATTATTCCTTAAGAGGAAACATGCTCATCTTTCACCCCATTAAGACTTTTCAGAAATATGGAAAAAAATCACTTTTAAAGTATGTCATTAATTTATGATTCTATTGAAAGATTGTAATCCATGTTTAAAATGGAACTTAGAGTGAGCAGCTGGACCTAGGCTCGATTCAGCATTGCAATTCTTCCTGCATAAGGAACATCTACACATAGTCAGTGATTCACACAGGGTGGAAGGCGGCCATTCAGCCCTGCTTAATCATGCCAGATTAAAAGATAATAAGTCATGGTTCCTTCAAAATGCTCTGCTTTGTGAGGAACTTGAGGGGATTTGGTACGTCACCAATGTCTCCAGCAAATTTCTACAGGGATAGTGTGGAGGACTTTTTGACTGACTGCATCACAGTCTGGTATGGAGGCTCCATTAACAGAATGACAAGAGGCTGCACAGGGCTGGAGATGCAGCCAGCTCCATCAAAAGCAAAACTCTCCCCACCATTGTGGACATCTTCATGAGGCTGGCCCCAAGAAAGCAGCATCCATCATCAGTTACAGTACCTTACCATCTGGGACATGAACAATGTTCCCCCTAATTCTTAGTAGTCAGTGTGCACAAAAATCTTACGCTGTGCAAATTTTTTTCCTGTGACAAAAGTATGCGCGCACTGAATGCACACATGGCACAGTTTATGTGGTCTTACAAAATATTTGACATAAAACTGCACAGAATAACAACAAAATAACACATGTTTAAAAGTCACTCAGTTATTTTTTCTCTTTCCTGTCTTTGGCATTTACCCATTCTTTGTAAACTCTATCTAGAACTTGAATGCGATTTACTTGCCAAATGACGCTTCAAAAAGTCAAGTTTCCAAATATCATCCCATTTCTTTCCACTAGCAAATTCTCCAGCAATTTTCGCATCACGACAATACAAGCAGATAGCTCCAGTTTCTGAATCATACATAAATATTTCTCGTAGCTGAACATTCATGACCTCATGAGCTTTTGGTGTAGCAGTTTCTACTATTTTGTTAAGCCATTCAACTTCAAGCAAATTTGCAGTTCTTTTGCGCCTCACGCCCTTTGCTTCTTTTTACTTCGACACAGTGATTCAATATTTTTTCAATTAAGAAATTAGTAAGCTACCTACAGGATTTGAAACAGATCTTTGTAAACTTTACGATATGAACACTGTCCGCCAAAGATGGCTGCCGCCGTGATGCAGCTGTACAAACCGGAACAGGAAAGGTGAGGTGACGTAAATTAGTGATGTGCATTCTGGTATTTGAAAAACCAACTAACTAGTTAACAGAAACATTTAGCTAAAAGATTATTTTCAATAAGTATAATTGTTAATTACTGCATTATTTTAGGTAACTAACCTTTTGTGTGCACATTAATTTCCTTTGTGCGCTGGTTGAAAAACGTGTGTGCATGTGCACACAGCTTAGAGGGAACATAGGACATGAACTTTTCTCAATTCCATTATTAGGGCGGAGGTTAAGGAACCTGAAGACTCACTGTTAAGCTTTGTAACGTAAACATTAAATTAATTCAAAGGAACACATGGGAGTCCAGCAATACAGGTGTAACGTTGTCTTTACTTTAAGTGAGGTGTGCACATATCACGTGCAATTGATGTATTTTTTTAAACCAACCCGTAATTAACTATTTAAAAGAACAAGAGGGTTTAATCAAACTACATATTTCCAGGTTTTCTCAAATATTATTGAAATATTAAATACACAACACCCACGCACAATGATTCAGGAACTGCTTCTTCCCCTCGGTCATCAGATTTCCAGAGCATAAACACTCCCTCGTTGTTCTTATATTGTCACTATTCTTTTTAAACTTACAGTAATTTTATGCCTTTACATTACTGCTGCAACACACACAAATTTCATGTCCTGTAAGATAGTGATAACAAATCTCATTCTGATTCTTCAATTTTTAGTTCAGTCGGACTGAATAATCCCTCCAATTCCTTTGCAGTCTCATCATTTAGCATTCAATAAATGCACTGTCTTCTTGGACAGGTAGCAAATAAACAGATTATTACTGAGGGGCTGATCAGGAGAGATAAATGCGCCAACCTGATGCTTGTTTGCTCCACTGATATTTTGGGCAGATTAACAAGAGCTTACATTTTCCAAAGCTGCTGGAGGCCGTGATAAATCCTATGAATTATTTGGCCTTTGTTGGTCTCTAAGACAGACACGCACTGCATTACAAAAATCACAACTAGTTACGTGGTAAAAGGGAATTTAATTCTCACTGCCTTTTATTTCAGCCAAATTGATACCACCAAAAATATTGCTTGAAAATTACAGAAATCAAGGCTAGTGGGTGGGGTGCGTTGGATCAGGATTATTATTCATTTATTTTATTTGTTGAGATACAATGTGGAATAGCCCCTTCTGGCCCTTCGAGTCTCACTGCCCAGCAACCTTCAAAGACCCCTGGTTTAACCCTAATCTAATCACAGGATGATTTACAATGACTAATTAACCTACTCTAGCCACACTGGACTTCGAGGCAAGAGGACCTGGGTTCAAATCCGGCCGGCTCCTTGCACGCTTTCCATCTGTGCTGGGTTGAGCGTCGAGCTAGCAACTCAGCCTCATAAAAAAAGGTGCTAAAGAAGCGGCAGAAAGGCGAGGAAAGGGACAACAACCATTAACCTACTCACTGTTACGTCTTTTGACTGTGGGAGGGAACCCATGCACTCCACAGGGAGGATGTGTAGACTCATTATAGATACCATCGGAATTGAATTCCCATGTAATGGCATCACGCTAATTACCACACTGCCATGGCCCAGAGGCAATTTTATTAAAAATATCAGCAAGCATTGGGAAGTTAAACTGCAAGAAAAATAGTCATATTTTGCTCTAATTCAACAGGTGACTGAGAAACAAGGTTGCTGTTTCACAACTCCAGTGACCTGAGGTTTATCCCAACCTCTATCAGTGTGAGGAGCTCACATTTTCATCCAGTGACTGCATGGGGTTAATTTTCTGCATCCCACACCCCACCAAACCCCCAAAGCTCGGATTTCTTTTGCATGCTGGGTTCAAAGTTCAAAGTAAATTTATTATGTAAGTACGTATATGTCACCATATACTCCTCTGAGATTCATTTTCTGGGTAGTGTGCGGAGACGTAAAAAATACTTTGATACTTACAGTATACAGTATTGTGTGCAAAAGTCTTAGGCACATATATCCAATGTGGATCAGAGAGCGAGTTTGTAAATCTGTCGGGAGCAGAGGAAGTTAGGAATGGAGAGGGTGCAGGGCCACGGCAGGGGTGTGGCATAGGTAGAAGAGGAGAGCCAGGGGTGGGTGTGGTGTGGCTGCAGACACATTTGACCCTGAGACACCAGGTAAGGTCGTTTGATTCCAAACAATTGGTTTATTGCTCATTATGGAATGTCTCTCTGGTGCTTTCCTCTCTCTTCCCCCTTTCCCAACCATGATTCCCCTCTCCCTGTCCCCTTCCCACTCTCAGTCCACATTAGAGACCCACATCAGAATCAGGTTTATCATCACTCACATATGTCATGAAATTTTTTATTTCTTTGCGGCGGCAGTGAAGTGTCATATATAAAATTACTACAGTTTTAGGCACTCTAGTTTGATATGTGTGTCCAGGACTTTTGCACAGTACTGTATATATTTGATTGGCTACCATGAACTACCCCTAGTGCGGATGGCAGGAGAATCTGGGGGAGGGGGGGTGGGTGTGTGCGTGTGGTAACTGACAAGCATTTGAGAGATGAGGGGAACAAGCAATGTTTCAACGTCTGGAAGATTCAGGAGGTTGAGTATCCTGTGTATTTAATATTTCCATAAAATTTGAGTAATACCGTAATTATTATTGTTTGATTAAGCATTGTTTGTTTACATAATTCACTCTGGGTTTTATGTACGAAGTACATGAATAGCAAATGTCACTTCACCACCACTTCATTAGCCAAGGACTGAGTTCTTGAGGTAAAAGTTAGACCACACGAAGAATATTGTGCTCTTTTCACTTCAGTTTGTAACAGGACGGATGGAAAAGCTTTAGAGAGGCTGCGAAGGAGATTTACCAGGATGCTTGCCTGTATTAGAGAGCATGTCTTTATGAGGATAGGCTCAGCAAGCTGAGGTGTTTCCCTTCGGAGTGAAGGATGATGAGAGGTGACCTGTTAGAAGATGATAACAGCTATAGATCGAGTGGATAGCTGGAGACGTTCTCCCAGGGTTGAAATGGCTAATACCAACGGACATAATTTTAAGGTGACTGGAGGAAAGTGTAGGGGCGTTTGATTCAGGTTCTTCACACAGAGAGTGGTGGATGCATGGAATACACCACTCGGGTGGTGGTAGAGGCAGCTGCATTCGGGGCATTTAAAAAAACACATATAGAAAAATGGAGGGCTACGTAAGAAGGAAGGGTTAGATTGATCTTCAAGTAAATTAAAAGGCCAGCACAGCACTGTCGGACAAAGGACTTGTGCTGTTGTGTTCTACGTATTTAACTCCACTGATCGCATGATGCTTTGGAATAATTCATCTCCTCCGTGTGGAGGCTCTCTTCTGCTTCTACACTACATAATGGAAACACCTCTGTATTTAAAGATATTTGGAATGCTTTCTATTACTCGTATGGACTAATATATGCATTTAAGGTACAATTTATTCCCCGGTCTTTGCAGAGATGGAGAAATATCTGTGGAAGAAAACAATGTCATAGTACTTCAGAGCCAGAAAAACTATAAGTCAATTTACTCCTGACAGTTATTGAATTCAAAGAGTCTTAACAGTCAAAAACACTGACTAGATTGAATATTGAATATTTTTTTGTACAGTTCTTAAGAATCCCAACAATAGTACATCTTTTCATTCTAGGTTCTCACACACTTACTCAAAACATGGAAATACTATGCAGTGTTCTAATTTCTCAACCAATTGCTCGAGGAACTCAGCAGGTCAGGCGGCATCTATAGAAAGGAATGGAGTCGATGCTTCAGGCCAAGACCATCTCAGCTCTTTGTTCCTTTCTGTGAATGCTGCCTGACCTGCTGAGCTCCTCCAGCACTTTGTGTGTGCTAATCCTAGCTTGCAGCATCTGCAGAATCTCGCGTAGTCTGCTGCGAAACGTGGGTGTCACGGCAGTGTATCGGTTAACGTGGTGCCGTTACAACTTGGGGCTTTGGAGTTTGAAGTTTAATCCTGGAGTCCTGCATAAGGAACCTCTGCATATCCTCCTCGTGGACTGTGTGGGTATTCCCTGGGTCCTCCGGTTTCCTCCCACAGTCCAAAGACATGCTGGACAGGTTAATCGGTCGTTCCAAATTGTCCTGTGATTAGGTAAGGGTTAAATCGGGATTGTGGAGCTGTATAGTTTGAAGACAGAGAAGGGCCTTTACCACCTTGTATCTGAATAATTCAATGATATCATGACTTATATCATGGATCTTCATGTCAACACGTACTTTGACAGTGCGACTGAAGGAGATTACTGAGGAACAGAAAACGGGGTTTTCTTTTGCTGGGTAATTAACACATAGAGAGAGATCAGCATTGTTTCTAGGTGGCACAAGTGGGTATGCATAAAAGTGGATCCGTTTTAAAAGATGCATTCAAATTAGTGTGTGTGAGTGTGTGCGCCCACTTGTCCACACAGCATCAAAAATAACTTCAAAGGCAGCAATTCAATCCACTCTTCAACGCTCTTTTGTGACGAGGCATTTGTGAAGTGCCTGAATGAAAACAGTCTCCAACATGCCCAGGAGACAAAGGGAGGAATCAGACCATCACCAACAAAAGGTAGGATCCACTTGAAATGCAAGGATTAAAATATTACAATGAAGCAGAGGATAGGACTTTCACAAAGGATGATTTACAAACCAGCGACATGCCCACACTTCAATGCATATTTAATAAGAAGACCAAGCATTAAAAGCTTTCCCTTTCCCCAAGAGCTGTAAAATTTGAATCATGCAAGAGGCTGACATGCAAAATATGGAAAGGAACTAACTGGAAGAGACCAAACCTTTGCCTTCGATCGGCCATCTATAAAACGAGCTACATTTTGCACTACCTGCATCCCTGAAATTCCCTGTGTTGAACCGGAGGAGCTGCGACCTTACCTGGACAATCTCCAGCATTTCATCCCGACTGATGTACCCATTCCCATCCAGGTCATACATGCTGAATGCCCACTTCAGTTTCTGCTCCAGCTTGCCTCGAGAGGTGACACTCAGTGCAATAATAAATTCTCGGAAGTCAATCGTTCCGTCGGCATTGGTGTCAAAAGTGCGGAACACGTGCTCAGCAAACTTGGAGGCGTCCCCATAAGGGAAGAAGTTTGCATATATTTTCTTAAATTCTTCAACAGTCAGATTTCCACTCGGGCAGTCTTTCAGGAAGCCTTTGTACCACTCCTGGAGCTCGTGGTCAGTAAACTCGGTGTTCTCTCGAAGATCCTGAAGGACCTCGGGACGTAGTTTGCTATTTTGCTTACCCATGTTGTCTCGTGCGGTCACACCTAATGAAACAGGGGAAAGGAAACAGACTTAGCATGGCTTATCTTCGCTGTTCACTTGCAAATAGAAGGCACTTTCACTGAAGGAAGCCCTTGATATAAACCAGTGTGTGACAACTGAGTAACTGCAATTTATTCAGAACGACAATTGTTTGGGAATAAACTTAATTTCTTCGAGTCAAAGAGTTTATGTAGTTAAATGATATATAAAAGTTGTGCTCCGTTGCCAGTTGCAGAAGTAGGATTTAACCTTTTGAGTTACTATTAATAAAATTCATGTGCCTAATAATGTGATGTGCTTATGGCTGAATCACTAGCGCTAGACCTCATGTTCACACTGAGCAGAGATACACCTTTAAATTCTGACCTGAATCATTGACTCCATTTCTCCTTCCAGAGATGCTGCAGATGCTGGAATCGGGAGCAACAGTCTACTAGAGACACGAGAGGTCTGGAAATCTGGTGCAATAAACACAATGTACACTGGAGGAGCTCAGCAGTTCAGGCAGCATCTATGGATGGGAATAAATAGTCGATGTTTCTGGCCAAAATTCTAAGTGTGTGGGAGGAGGGAGGGGGATGTGGGGGCTTTAATGTTTTCTGTCATTCATTCTTTTAGGTTTTTTTTTCTCTTTCGTGGATGTCTGCAAAGATTAAGGATTTCAAGTTGCATTCTGTATGCATTCTCTGATATTAAATTGAACCGATGTCACCATACACAACCCCGAGATTCATTTTCTTGCGGGTATGCTCGGTAAATCCAATAATCAGAACGGGATCGATGAAAGAATGACCCAAAAGGGCGGACAACCAGCGTGCAAAAAACAACAAGCTATGCAAATATAAAAAGCAAAAAAAAAATGCAATAAATAGAGAACATGAGATGAAGAGTCCTTGAAAGTGAGTCCACAGGTTGTGGGAACAGTTCAGTGAAGGTACAAGTGAAGTTGACTGAAGTTTCCCCTCTGCTTCTAGAGCCTGATGGTTGAGGGATAATAACCATTCCTGAATCTCCAGGAGGACCAGCACCTTGCCTTAGGGCTTGGGCGCTTCACAAACCCGGAGAGTTATGTTGGCTGGTGTCAAGGCCTCGTGCCTTGACTCTTGGTAGGGTCACCCATGCCAAATAGGCCAGAATAAAAGTGGTCCACTGGCAATGAAGAATACTATATCTGTGTGCGCGATAGTGTTCCTGAGTCTCCACCCGAGATTTGCATGACTGACAGTGGTGAAAACCGAGAGGAAGCTATTGGCACAATGAAGGAAGACAGGGATGGAGGAGCTTTGTTGCTGCCCCAAATACTGTGGTGTAATAGGCAGTAAGTAACTGTTTCTGAAGCTGGAGCTACTATTACACTATTCTTTCCCTGTGTTGGCGTGAGGCCAAGTGGTTAAGGCGTTGGTCTAGTGATCTGAAGGTCGCTAGTTCGAGCCCCAGCTAAGGCAGCGTGTTGTCCTTGTGTCCTTGAGCAAGGCATACATACAGCGTGCCAAGCTGCATCAGTGTCCTTGCCCTTCCCTTGGACAACATCGGTGGCGTGGAGAGGGGAGACTTGCAGCATGGGCAACTGCCGGTCTCCCTTACAACCCTGCCCAGGCCTGCGCCCTGGAAACTTTCCAAGGTCCCTTGAGATTAACGGATGCCTATTTCCCTAGAATTGTTTGTGAAGTTTAAGCAGTATTTGTATGCATAGATAAAAGTTGTAATTTTCTATTGGTTGGGTATTCCTATACTGTTCACAGCACAATCTAATAGTAGGTAGTCAGTTCACCCTCCCAGATTTATGTGCACATTAATGATTTCAATTAAACCAATGGACTGCTACTTTTATGATTAATTCATGGATTAGCAAATCATTATTGTAGCAGAAGTGGATTAATTGGTTTAAGTTCCTTTTCGGTAGTGATTAGAAGAAAGATTTGACTTGTATTTGAAAAGTACATGTGAATATTCTGCATCTTGTTGATTGCAATACCCTGGATACCACTCATATCTAATAATTATGCAGATTTTTCAAGGGAGATCCATCTCTGTTTTATGTGTTCATGTCAGGAATAATGTAAATGGCTGTGAAGATTAAATGCAATTTGAATAATCCCCCTCAGCCACAAAACGCTTCTGTTACAACTGAGGTTTATTTCGTGCAGTCAACCTTCCTTTCACGTTCATGCAGTACATTAATTCAACATGCTCAATGAGTCAAAAATCTGTAAACAGTTTAATAAACACTTTATTATGCAACACCCTAGTTTAAAAACCTCACCATGTTTGAGTGTACAAATTTCAAATGTCATTGTAACAAACTCTAATCCAGTTAAATATTGCTTCTTGGCATCGTCGGACCCAACATCATTTCCTATTAACTATGAAATGTTCAAAATCCTAGTACAATGTACTTCAATTCTCAGATGGAATTTTATGATAAAGGTCATCGGCTTGAATTGTTTTAGTATTTAACAGATTTGGCATTTTGAGTTCATTGATGCACAGCATTTCTCAATGTCATTAGAGGTTCATTTATTATCGAAGTATGTATGCAGTATACAACTCTGAGACTCGCCTTCTCCAGACAGCCACGAAACAAAGACGACCCATGGAACTGAGTTCAGAGAGAAACAGCAAACCCACCCCCACTGCACAAAAAAAAACAACCACCTGCCCCCAAAACCCCCTCCTCCACACAAAAATGCAACAAGTACATTGGCCTCCAAAATCCCCCTCTCTCTGCACAAAACAAATGAGAAAGAATGGGTGAAAACACAGAATATATAAACTATAAGACTGAGAAAAAAGTCCTTAGTCCGTACTCCAAATCAATAAACACAGAAAACTTCGGTAACATCCTCCAAAATCATCAAAAGAGAGAGAGACCTATTAAATATAGTGAAATACACTCTATCAGTGAACCAGCCACTTTGACCCTTTTAGATTAATATCCCATTTCAGAATCCCATATTTGTGTACGATTAAAACGTTAAATCAGATTGCATGGCAGATCTATCTTTGCATGGAGAGAGAGGAATGGTGTCATTTCTGCAAGATTATCTCTGTTAGCAAATAACACAAAGCAGAAATTTTACATTAATGTCATAAAAATACAAATGTAACTGGCTAATTCATTGAATGAAGCTGTCAAAATAAAATTATGGAGCCAATGTCAAGGTCTCAGAGACAGTGCTGGGAAGATTTACTGGAATAGTTCCAGGGTGGAGGGATTTCATATACAAGGTGGGACCGGAGATACTGGGACATTTTCTCCATAATAGAAAAGTAAGAGGAGGTTTGATGTTGGTCCATTGGACCATGAATGGTCTGGATATGGTATATCGAGGAATACCATTCTCTTTGGTTCATGGAGCTGGTGTGACAAAGAACACTTGGTAAATGCACTCCGTACACACACACACATATATACACAAACATTGCCTTGTTATCCTGCTGTCACGGTGCTGAGTGTATGCACTTCATTGTCTTCCCCGGTTATATTCTCATAATGGGTCCTGACCCAAGCTGATGCACTTGCGTTGGCTCTATGGTGCCTTTCCACCACAAACAGCAGAATATTCCATTTCTTTATTAAAAGGGATGTGTATATGTTTGTATACTGAATTTAAGGTAGATAGAGTCATAGAGTCATTGAAAAGAACGGAACAGAAACAGGCCCTCTGGCCCATCTAGCCCATGCTGAACCAATATAAATTGCCTACTCCCATCGACCTGCATAGCCCCTCGTATCCATATCATCCATAAACCTATTCAAACGTCACTTAAATGTCGAAACTAAGCTCACATGGACCACTTGTACTGGCAGCTCGTTCCACACTCTCATGACTCTCTGAGTGAGGAAGTTCCTCTCATGTTCCCCTTAAACTTCTCACTTTTCACCCTTAACCTATGTCCTCTGGTTGTTGGCCCACTGAACCTCAGTGGAAAAACCCTGCTTGCGTTTACCCTATCTATACCCCTCATGCTTTTGCATACCTCTATCGCATCTCATCTCAGTCTTCTACAGTGCTAAAGAACACAGTCCCCACGTATTCAATCTTTCCTTATAACTCAGGTCCGGCAGACGCAGCAACATACTTGTAAATTGTCTCCGCACTCTTTCAAACTTGTTTACATCTTTCCTGTAGGTTGGTGATGAGAACCGCATGCAATACTCCAAATTAGGCCCCGCCAATGTCTCATATAACTTCAACCTAACAGTCCATGTTCTGTACTCAATACATTGATTTATGAAGGCCAACATGCCAAAAGCTTTCCTTACGACCCTATCAATGACGCCACTTTCAATGAATTATGTACCAGTACTCCCAGACCCCTTTGTTCTACCACATTCCTCAGTGCCCCACTGTTCACTGCGTAAGACCTACCCTAGTTGGTCCTACCGAAGTGCAAAACCTTGCACTTGTCTGCATGAAATTCCTTCCACCATTTTTCAGCCCCTTTTTCCAGCAGATACTTCTGTTTATTTTGTAATATGATTGTAGCTACATTGTGGGGTGCATCATATTCTAATTCATGTGTAGTCTCAAGTTAACTTTGTGGATAATTAAAGATGGTATGTCCTGGTGCCTAATAAATAGGGCTCTTCACCCTCAGTAGGAGAAAGAGAGAGATCAAACCTGCCAGGGATTCACATTAGACAGAATGGTATGGAGTGTTTTCTGGAAGGTAAATATTAGCAGTTTTCTTTTCATTATTTTTGTGAATTTTTGACGATAATGTTTGATTTTTGACGCACCTAATAATCACCCTCGCACAAAGTCATTCCAGCCACTTTTTCCTTTGGTCATAGCCCACGTATCTCACAGCTGGGAACACATATAATCTGGATTAATGAATATACAATGGATGCAAGGTGAAGTTGCTCAGAGCGACTCTGAAGTTCAGTGTAGTTTGAACTCTTGCCTTTGATTCAGTTTCCACTGCTCCCAGTATCTGCAAAACCAGTTGAACTTGGCTGTAGGGGGAGAATTATTGTCACGGCTATGTGGAATCAAACTGACAGGACTCCCCCACTAAGTCAAATTTATTATCAAACTACATATGCGGTAGGACACGCATACTACCTTGAGATCAGTTCCTCGCTGGAATTTACAGGAAAATAAACATACAACAGAATTGATTAAAAACTATACAGACTGAAAAACGACCAGCATGCAAAGGAAGAGAAACGGTGCAAAAAATACTGTATAAACAAATAATATTGAGAATGTGAATGGCAGAATCCTTGAAAGTGAGTCTGTAGGTTGTGGAATCAGATCCGAGCTGACGAGAGTGACCATCTTGGCGATGGTTTCGGAGCCTGATGGTTGAGGGTAATAACTGGGGACTGCTTGTCCCTGTGCTATAACAATTCATTTGTTCTATGATGTCTGTCCACAACTGGATATTTGTCAATTATTTGTGCATTTTCAATCATTGTTAAAGTATTTGGCTGAACCATAAGTAAGACATTTTGACTCCTCAGCGCAAACACTGCTGTTAAATAGCACAGAGGCTAAGGACTTAAAGAATCTTTAGCAGAAGACTTATTCCACAGCCTGAGCAGTGTAAAGGCACACTTTAAACTTCAGTGGTCCCAGCCAATAGCATCACTACCTTTATCCAAATCCAAATCCACAGAAGTTACTTCAAAACAAAACGACTATTATTACTGAAAATGGATCTCCTACTTTCCCAGCGTATATGACAAATAAACTCTTCTCGGGCTTCTAGCCAGGTACATGTATCGATTTTAACTGATGTTTCAATGACAAACTTTGTTATTTTCTTCAGGGATGATGCCTGCGCACGTCCAGTCCAGTGGTATCTATACGCCTGATATCTGTCCCTCCTGATTGGTCAAGTCCTCAGCCAATCAGGTTTCTGCTCTCCGACCTTGCTTACAATTGAATTCCAGTTCTTACTAAGTGCAAGAAGTTTGAAAAAGTTAGTCTTTTTGAAATTGCTATTGCAGGACAACAAGACGTAGGCATGATGGTAGGGTAAACCAGAATGACCCCTTCAGAAAGAAGCAAGATTTGGGTGGTACTTTCGTACAGATAGTAGAGTTGCAATTTCACAGTGCCAGAGACCCTGGCTCAATCCTAGCCATGGGTTCTGGCTGTGTGGAGTTTGCATGTTCTCTTCGTGGCTGTGTGGATTCGCTCCTACATCCCAAAAGCATGTGGGTCATTCGGTCCACAGGTCTCTGTAAATTACTCCGCACTGGTAGGCGTGTGGTAGAATCTGCAGAGCAGGTAGAACGCTGGGGTGGGGGTGGGTGGTTGCGATTAATACTGTATCAGTAAAAATGGTTGGTGAACTTGGAAAGACGACCACCTTCTGCTCGCACTGTATGACCTCAATACTCTATAGGAGGGCAGGGAAGTTTGCGTGTGCTGGATCATATTCCAGGTGGCACAAATTGTCAAATGCAAATTGCAACAACTAATGAGTGAAACATGACAGAGTTAGAGCAATAGTGCGAGGAGGAGGAAGCAGGAACCATGATCACATCTCTTACATTTGGAATAGATTTGAAATATAATGAACTAAACCTTACAGACAAGCCAAAATAGTTTTATTAAAACTTTACTTGTATAGAATTTTCGAATGCTGACTACCCAATAGCTCCATTGTTCCAAACAACAATTTTCTTTCAAAAAAAAAATCCCAGGGAAACAAAGCAAATGCTAGAATGTTGAACAGGGCTAATATATTCTTTTGTCTCTTTAGAAGCCTAATAAATGATGAAAATTGTAACACATGGTGAAAGGGCAACATGGGACTCACTTCACATGCTTAATGTAATTGTTATTGTGCATACATGTCACCCATTAGATTGAAGCATCAATAATTTCAACAGAAACATTTAGCACTGACTGATTTATATAGTGAATCCCAATGTAAGGTTAGAATGACATCTGGGAAAGATTCCTTTTATAGTTTCAGTACGCATTGTCTTATTAGCGAGATTAGAATCAAAAATTATTTTTGCTTGAAATCCAGATGATAAGTGGTCTTTGCCTTGTCTAAAATGAGATTAAATTGTTTTTGAAACAAGCATTTCAGAACGTGGTTCAATATCACTGGCATATGTCATGAAAATTGTTGACTTTGTGGCAGCAGTACAATGCAATATATAATAGGCGGAATGGTAGCATAGTGGTTAGCACAACACTTTACAGTACTAGCGACCGGGGTTCAATTCCCGCTGCTGCCTGTAAGGAGTTCGTACATTCCCCTCATAAACGGTAGGTTTCTTCCTTCCACAGTCCAAAGACGTACTGGTTGGTAGGTTAATTGGTCAATGTAAATATTCCTGTGATGAGGTGCGGGTTAAATCGGGGTGCTCGCTGGGCAGTGTGGCTTGAAGGGTCAGAAGGACCTATTCTGAGCTGTATCTCAATCAATCAATCAAAAATAAGTGCCTAGGAAATGAATAACAGCAATGTTCTATCTGAAGGTAGAGTATAAATGTTCAATACTGTGAATTCTAGGGGGAGCGGGTTTGAGCTAAATGTAGATTGTATGTTCAGCTAGAATTGTACAGAGTTCCGATGAAGAGTCACAGCCTGAAACACTGACTCTTCGTTCCTCTCCATGATGTCACCTGCACTGCTGAGCTCCTCCAGCACTTTTTGTGTGTTGCTCTAGATTTCCAGCAACTGCGGAAGCTCTGGTGTTTATGCAGATTGTACATTGGGTTACAACACTGCATTAACTGTTCTGACCTGCTCTCCTTCAAAATGAGGCTCTGCTTCGGGATTGCTGGACGCATACATTAATTTTATATGACATGAGCTGCTTTAACACAGATTACCATTTAATTATCTACCACTGCTGTTCTTTAATATTTCAACAGAAAGCTTCAATTCAAATGGACTTTTTCCTGAAGAGAAAAATGAACTCTGTATATACATTGATTTGATAGAAGAGATGTATACGTCATTTATCCTACCTGAAACATATGCAAACTGCCTTTAAGATGACCAAATCTTTCCACTTTTGTTACTACGGTTGAAATGGTATGTAAATATTAAGGTGATAGGATGAATAATGTTCAGAACTTTAGGGCTTTTACAAGCATTCAATTTAACCCCTTAAGTTGACTACCACAAAGTATACTTATTTCTTACTATGGAATGCAAGCTGCTTTTTCCGCTGAGGCTGGGTGGGACTACAACCAGAGGTCATGGATTAAGGGTGAAAGGTGAAAAGTTTAAGGTGAGCATGAGGGAAAACCTCTTCACTCAGAGGGTTATGAAGGTGTGGAATGAGCTGCCGACACATGCAAGCTCAATTTCAATGTTTAAGCAAAGTTTAGATAGGTACCTGGATGGTAGGGGTATGGAGGGCTATGGTCCTGGTGCAGGTTGATGTAAGTAGGCAGCTTAAATGGCTTAGCACAGACTAGGTGGGCCAAAGGGCCTGTTTCTGTGCTGTATTTTACAATAACTCTAGACTGTTGTGCAGATATCTCAAATGTTGGTAGAGACAGCCAGAATAGAGAAATGGTAATTAAAGGTAAGTAGGTCAATACGAGGTAAATTAATTTCTCCCTGTTCTCTGAAGACCGCTTCCCTGGTGAAGCCAAATTCATAGTCTGAACTGTGTTCGGTAATGTACCAGAGCTCTGCTCAGCCACTTAAACAGAATTATCCAGTTGCATAGAAGTGGGAACTTCTGCCCACGATATACGTGCAGATTATTTTGCCACTGATTCTGATCCCATTTGCTTACATCAAGCCCATAACTGCCTGCTTAATTATCCCCTAAATGTGATGACTGTGTCTGAGAAGATACAGAAACTTGGGAGCATGTACCACTAGGCTCCAAGACAGCTTCTACCCCACTATTGAAAGACTATTAACTACTTCCCTAGTATGATGATTTGGACTCTCGACCTCACAACTCACATTAAGATCCTGCGCCCTATTATTTACCTACACTGAGTCCTGAGGAAGGGTCTTGGCCTGAAATGTCGACTGGCTATTCCTCTTCACAGATGCTGAGTTGCTCCAGCATTTTGTTTGTGCTACACCGGATTTCCAGCACCCACGGAATCTAAGCTAGAGTATGGCGCAAAGCAAGGTACATTGCTAGGACGCTTAAGACCTCTGCACATGTAACCCTAGGGGTTAATCAAGGGGAAGACAGCCACCGGCCCAGCCAAACTTAACAAATCTTCTTTGGGTGGATACTGCATGATGTGTCCCCTGTTACATATCAGTACCCCAAAATAACAAACAGTACACAATGTGCAATTAAACAATTGAGCTTTATAATTCTTAATTTGACCGTATGGTTAGTAAAGAAACAAAAAAGGAAAAGGGCCGATTCTCATGAAACCATCTAACGTGAAACGGTGGAGCTCATGGTTCCATCCATTCATTCCCTGTCGACCTCCTCTAAGCGTAGCCAACCCTCGGACCCTCACTCCAAGTCCACTTCGTCCGGTGGTCTACTAACTCTCCCCATTCGCGTTTTCTCTCTTCATCTCTCCCCGACAAAAGACCGCAAAAACTCTTTTTTCAGACCCACAAGAAAAAACAACACACCTCTCATGGGATGGCACACATTCCAAAGCCCCTGTAATCTCTAGTCTTAACCCAAACATTGCTGCTACAGAGAAACTATTACATTAGCAGTGAAATCTTACAGTGCATTACGTTGCATGCAGTGCCGTAGTAATTTTATGCGTTGCACTGTACTGCTGCCGCAAAGAAAAAAACAAATTTCCTGACATAAATGAGTGATGATAAACCTGATTCTGATGTGGGTCTGTATTGTGGGCTGAGAGAAGGGGGCAGAGAAAGGGGAATCATGGTTGGGGAAAGAGACAGGTAGAGGGGAAGGAGTGGGATGCACCGGAGACGTTCTGCAATGATCAATAAACCGATTGTTTGGAATCAATTGACCTTGCCTGGTGTCCCAGGACTGGGTGTGTCTGCACCAGTGCCACCCCCATCCCTGGCACTCCTTCTCTACCTCCAGTCCCGCACCCCTTCCGCGGTGCTCCATCCTCACCATTCCCATCTTCCTTTGCTCCCACCAGATTTACAAACTTGCTCTCCACTCCACATTAGGCCTTGGCACAATACTGCATTTGTAAACTAATAGATGTAAATATGAATAAGTAGTGTCCAAAGTATTGCAGGTCAGTAATTCCATGCACAGTTGTTAATGTGCATGAGATTTTTCACTCCAGGTGAAAGTTTACAGCTGAATACCTGAGGCCTGTTACTTTGTCCATCCATCAACAGAGTGAGCACACATTTGATGAAACCTTCCGAGAAGTAATCCAATCATAATTTTACAACTTTGAATGCCAGTAAAATTGATAGTGGCACCATGAAAGATCCAAAGTATCAGGTCACCTTAGCAGATATACCCAATCTTAAGTCAGGTCTGAATAATAGACCCACTGATAATTTTAGACCTTTTGTCCAAGATCCATATTCTTTGGAGATGAATCTATCTAGTGCCACTGTGTAGAACAATTATAAGCCTCAATTGCTTCAAGGTCACAGAACATAAGGTAGAGGAAGGCCACATTGCAGGTTTGTGAGCAGCTCAGAAACAGCCATATCACTAGAAGTGTCTCCTTTGACATGTCCTGGCAATGATGTCATCCGGCCCATTAATTCTGTCAGCTTTCGCAACAAGCCGATTCTCCCCTTAACTAACCCTGCGATCCGCTCTGCTTATACTTTCTGCTCTCCACAGGCTCTGGTGCTTAGTTACACAGTTCGGGGAATTTCCAGGCTACGGTTCCCTAACTGAACCACACACGTCGGGAACGTGGGAGGAGATCGAAGCCGTCGGGGAGCAGCCACACGATCACAGGCAGAAATACAAACTCCACGTAGCAACAGTCACGGTCAGGATCAAGCCCGGGTCGTTGGAGCTGGGTGCCCAACCCAAATCTGGTCCAACAGACCATGTTTAGTTTTCCTTGGAACATGCCACTAAGAAACACTACAGCGTTTGTATTATCTGCTAAAACAAGGCACTGAAAGCCCCATGCCCTAACACTAGGCAGATATATGTATAATTACATTGGTCCCTACATCTTTCTCCTAATTCCACCCCCTCCTCTGTTGTTGCAACTGACTCACACATGCTAATCATCTGCTCTTCTGCCGATCCTCTGTGCCATGATCTTACTCTACCAGGTAGTGAACAAAGCAGCTCTCAGGGGTGTGGGAGGAAATCACAGATTTCAGGGATAAGGGAGAGAATGTGGAATCACTGCATACTGAGCAGGGACTAGAATCAAACTCGGGTGCTTGAAACCGTACCACAGCAGCACAAAGCGTGCCATCTTCCTGCTGCCTAGATTTGGTCAGAGGCACGGAGCTCTACAAGAGAAATCACAGGAAGAGTTTCTCAAAGCCTCTGAGACACACTGTGACTGCCCACACTCTAAGACAATGGGAAGAGTCAGGCGTTCGAAGGGACAATACCTGAATTCATTTCATTATTTATTGAGATACTGTGTGGAATAGGCCCTACCAGTCCTTCAAGCTGTGCCATTCGGCAATACCCCAAATTTAGCTCTAGCCTAACCATGGGACAATTTACAATGACCAATTAACCTACCAGAATTAATCAGCATGTCTTTGGATTGTGGGAGGAAACCAGAGCACCCAGAGGAAACCCACACAGTCACAGGGAGAATGTACAAACTCCTTACAGGCAGTGGTGGGAATTGAACCCTGGTCGGCTGCACTCTAAAGCGTTGTCCTAACCACTACACTATCGTGCTGCACAGCAATTCATAATTGAGTGAAGTTGCTAATTGCTTTTGAGTTCTGAGCAAATCAATAAAATCTGAAGTGCAACTCCATTCGTAGGAATGAAGAAGTGCCTATATAGCCTTAGACTCAGTGCGTCGGCCATACCAACTACTCAGAACCAGAGCTGATGAGTTGGAGGGCAGGCAGCAACGTTTTGTACAGAAGCACAAAGCAGGAATGGCTCCAATACATGGCATAAGCATTGTGGTTTTGCTCACATTGGAAACAATGTATTGGCTCTAACTTTCACGCTCGCGAGGCCCAATGTTATATATTTGTGCATGTGCAAACCAATCATAAAGCTCTTGGAGAACGTCATGGGCAACTTCCACAAGGTCGAATGTCAAGCTTCTGAAAGGAAGAACCCACTTTTTCCACCAAATCCAAATGCCTCACCTCATTACTCGATCTAATTAACCCAGCACTCCTGTTCAGTTCAAGTTTAATTGCCGTCCAACCATACTTGAATAACGGAAAATGAGACGGTGTTAACACGGGGTCTAGATGCTAAAACATGTTATGAACAGTCTCACACAAACATGAACACGTTCGCGGAATAAAAGCAGCATGGTGGCCTGGCAGTTAGCGTAATGCTTTCCAGCACCAGTGATCAGAAGATCAGGTTCAATTCCCACCACTGTCTGCATGTTCTCCCCGTGACCATACAGGCTCCACCTGTATCCTCCCATATTCCAAAAACACACCTGTCAGGGTTAGTGGGCGTGGGTATGCTATATTGACATCGGAAACGTGGCAACTTACAGGCGGACCCCAGCACGTCCTCGGACTGTGTTGGTCATTGACGCAAATGACATATTTCACTGAATGTTTTGACGTACATACAACAAAGCTAATCTTTGTCTTTTATTTTCATCATCAAGATATCTTATTGGGAATTATTTTTCAGACAAAATTGTTTCTGCAGACATAATTCAGGATGGAAGCTTCCAAGACATAACTTCATGAAATTCGTTCAAGCTACTTCACAGAAAAATAGAAATAATTGATTTCAGGCAGTGGTTGGTATTTAGTGAATGATTCCCATAACCACATTTGCAATGGGCCACAGTGATAAATTATTTTTGAGCAGATAGCACAGAAGGAAGCTGCAAATCACTAAACAATGGAGACGAAGAAAGCTCCTCATACGACTGTTTGATAGAGGGACCAATACAAGTATTGTGTCCACAAGCAATTACTGTGGTCACGTCCACCCATAATCATTGCTCCTGAACAAGTCTCGAACAAAGGAATATTCTCCTTGACTGAATTCAATGGGAAAATCCACTACAACTGCAGGAAAGTGTGTTCACGCCTGTGTCCTCTTGTCGTTACCACCTAGAGTTATAGTCATATAAAAGTACAGCCCAGAAATAGGCCCTTCAGCCCATCTAGTCCATGCTGAACTATTTAACCCGCCCATTCCCATCGACCTGCACTGGGACCATCCATGTACCTATCCAAACTTCTCTTAAGTATTGAAATCGAGCTCCCATGCACCACTTGCGCTGACAGCTTGTTCCACACTCTTACAACCTTCTGAAGTTTCCCCTCATGTTCCTCTTAAACTCCTGTCAATTCAGATTAAAAGGCCCATCACCCATCTTTGACAGGGCAATTTGAAGAAGTGGGGAAGCCCCAGAAAATCAGGTTCATGAGAATTTGCAGGTTGCTAGATGTTCCTGGTCATCCAGTGAAGTCTTCCCTTCGTGAATTTCCTTTTTTAGCATCTGCTTTTCCTTCAGTTGAGCCTCCTGCAGTTTGTTGTTCTCCTCTTCCTCCTCCCACTGGCCCTCAGCAAGGCCTCTGCTCTCCCAATATGCTATGTGAAGCCTGGGGCAGACAAAAATGTTCTTGAAGCTTCATCTAGTAGGCCTCAGAGGACAGCCCCAAATGTGCAAACAATAAAATCTCAATGCAATCATTTCTTCAGATCAAAAAGCTCCAAAACCTGGGCCTCTCTACCTTCCTCCAGAACTGGATCCTCAACTTCCTAACAAGAAGACCACAAGCAGATCAGAAATAACACCTCCACCTTGCTAACTATCAATACTGGCGCACCGCAGGGATGTGTGCCTAGCCCACTCCTCTACTCTCTCTATGGCTAGGCACAACTCAAATGCCATCTATAAATTTGCTGGTGACACAACTATTTGTTGGCAGAATTTCAGATGGTGACGAGAGGGCGTGCAGGAGCAAGATATATCAGCTAGCTGAGTGGTGTCAAAGCAACAACCTTACACTCAATGTCAGTAAGACTAAACAACTGATTATGGGCTTCAGAAAAGGTAAGACAAGGGAACACACCCCAATCCTCATAGAGGGATCAGACGTGGAAAGAGTGAGCAATATCAAGTTCCTAGTTGTCACTATCCCTGAGGATCTATCCCGGCCCAGCATATCGATGCAGCTACAAAGAAGGCACGACAGGAGCAATATTTCATGAGGAGCTTGAGGAGATTTGATATGTCACTGAAGACACTTACAAATTTCTATAGTTGTAGCATGGAGAGCATTCGAACTGGCTCCATCACCCTCTGGGCTACTGCACAGGACTGAAATCAACTCAATCAGTTCCATCATGGGCACTGGCCTCCGTGGTCTCCAGGACATCTTCATGGAGTGATGCCTCAAAAAGACGTCATTCATCATTAAGGACCTTCATCGCCCAGGTCATGCCTTGTTCTCATTGCTATCATCAGGATGGAATTACAGGAGCCCAAAGACACATATTCAATGATTCAGGAACAGCTTCTTCCCTCAAACATCTGATTTCTGAATGGACATTGAACCCATGAACACACCCACACTACTTTTTTAAAAATATATATTTTTGTACTACTTATTTAACTAATATATTGCGGAGAACATTCGGTCCACGATGACAGACGAGAGAAGCTCGTTTAACTCAACAGCTGTTTTTATTGCAATAAGCACCAAAACAGACCAGGTGCTATGACCCAGGGAGAGAGCCCACCCAGTCACATACAGACTGTGATGATCCACAAACACACATACTGTATAACCTAAGCTAAAATGTAAAAATAAATGAACTAGAACATCCCATCATAATCCCACGAAGCATTTTAAAACAAGGAGAATAAATAGTGCTGGCTACTACGAATGCTGGGGTGGGGTTGTTGACTACTGCCCCCCCCCCCCCACCACCCGGAGTGCCACAATATATGTACACTGACTGTAATTCAGATTTCTCTCTGCTATTATGTATTGCATTGTACTGTGGCCGCAAAGACAACAAATTTCATGACATATTTCGATGATATTAAACCTATTTCTGTTGTAGATGGATATCACTGAACTAACTCCTGGCGGTCCTGTTGCTCCCACTTTGGTGGCGATCAGCCATAGGCAAAAGGAAGCTGGGTGGGTGGTTAGTGTGTGGAGGGGAAAGATAGCCCTTTCATCCCAAGGTACTTCTCCTCTCCGTTTGAATTTGTGAAGCATGCCTTATCAAGTCAGAATTTCAAAGTGGTTGAATTCACAATGCAATTTATTTACAAACTGAACAAAACAGCTTCAGGTTTAGAAAAGCAAATTTTAAAGCACCGAACAATTACTTGTTCCTTCAGAGAAAAATTATCAACTTCTTACTCAATTCACCGCTCAGAGATTAATTAGTACTTTTGACATTCATTTGCATTTAATTTCCTGCAAACCTTCGACACAGCTCTAGGTGGTTCTCTCTGAAAATCATGCACAGAAGCATTTTCCTGAAAAGGGGGCTGTCAATTAATTGTAGTTGAAACAGAAAGAAATTCAAGAATTCTAATGCTTCCTTTCCAGTTCCAAAAATGCCTTTTCAAGTGAAGCCAACATAGTACTGAGGTCAAAGTGAACCCATTATCACGAACAGCTCACAAGAATTCATATCAGGAGGTGGCCCCATCAAAATTGTTCCAATGGATACGAAAGCAACTTTTGAACCACATGCCTCACTCTCTTCACCGTGATCTGCCATTCAGCAAAGATTAGCTAGCCTTTGCATGACTTCCAGAACTACTCAGTGATCCAAGAATCCCATGTGGACATTCCACTTTCAGAGAAATAGTAGCTTGTCAGAAATCTCATTTTCACCTTATGGTAGGGCCTTTCAAAGTTGTCGTTCTCCACTTTGGGAAAATAGCTTGCAACTTGAGGTGGGTCATGCCCTGACATTAATAGATATTGATCTGTACATCTGATTCAGATCACAAAGAATTCAGTGTATCCTAACTGGAAAATTTAAAGTTTCATTGTCTGAAATTCCAGCCAGCTTAATAGCCTTTTAAGTACAGTCTCTGGCATTCAGCACTTATTGACTTATTGAGCTGCAGAGACCAAACCTGTTAAATGAGTCATTCATATAAAATTGAAGCACAATTTATTTCATAAAGACTGATGGAAACTCGAGGAATTTGATACTTCGTTTGCAAAGACAAATTTAACTTTAGATTTAAGGACTAGAAAAACACCACCCACCTTAAACTTGAATCAGAATCCGAATCAAGTTTCATGTTACCAGCACATGTCGTGAAATTTGTTGTCTTTACAGCAGCAACATATTAATATAATATATAATGCATTATATATTAATAGAGGAAAAAAGTGAACTACTTTAAGTATAGATGCACAGGCAATAGTTTAATTTAATAAGTGATGCAAAAAATAGAAATAAAAAGTAGGGAGGTATTGTTCATGGGTTCAATGCCCATTCAAAAGACAGATGGCAGCTGTTCCAGAATCGTTGAGTGTGTGTCTTCAGGCTTCTGTATCTCCTTCCTGATGGTAGCAATGAGAACAGGGCATGACTGGGTGATTGGAGTCCTTAATGATGGACGTTGCCTTTAAGAGGCATAGCTCCTTGAAGATGTCCTGGATACTATGGAGGCTAATGTCCATGATGGAACTGACTAACTTTACAACTCTCTGCAGCTTTTCTCGATCCTGTGCATATCAGACAGTGAAGCAAGGTAACTACATATTAGAAATACATATTTTTTTGGGTTTGGTCATACTTGAGAGAGATTAGTCAAAAGTCTGAATCAATATTAGTCAGTTTGCACTTCAGACAGATATCTTAATGAATATCCTATAATGTGCATCTCTGAACTAGTAGTTCTATATGTTTAAAACATTTTGTTTAAAGCTCACTTTTAAAATGCTATTGCAGAATTCAACAGCTTGGTATTGCAGAGCTTGTGTCCAGTTGAAAATATTTTACACATTTCACCGTGAATGTCAACCATTATTTATTTTCATGGGAAACACTAGCAAACATCATCGAATGCTCCCTCTTCCCCATAAGCAAGCCCTGATATCAACACTACAGTGACAAGTTCTAAGATGCACAATAGATTCTGAAGGCTGCCTATGGATAAAGCAGGCACAGTGAGAAATTAGTAAGTTGATAATTACTTCCATTTGAAAGCTGAAAACTTGAGAAAAGTTAAGTCACAACTAACTGAGGGAAGAGAATTCTATAGCATTACGATGCAGGCCAGGATATTTGTAACTAATCATTATGTACCATGTTGTATGACGTAGGCGATCATGGTCTCATGACCATGATGGTTCTTGGCAAATTTTCTCCACAGAAGTAGTTTGCCATTGCCTTCTTCTAGGCAGTGTCTTTACAGGACTGGTGGCTCCAGCCATTATCTCTAATCTTCAGAGATTGTGGTCACATAGCCAGCACCAGCTGCTCATACGACCATGCACCCACTCGCTGCATGGCTTCACGTGACCCTGATCAGGGGGCTAAGCAGGTGCTACACCTTGCCCAAGAGTGACCTGCAGGCTAGCGGAGGGAAGGAGAAACTTGCACCTCCTTTTGTAGAGACACATCTCCAGCCCACTAACCAGGGTAATCACATTTATAACATTTCTCTCAACTGGAAAAAAAATCAACTTGCTGTGTATTTTAAAACCAATCACAATGCCTGAACTCCAAAATTATCTCCCATTGATTCGTCATTGTAATGCCTTTTTCTGCTTGCTTTAATACAAGAGCCTGATCTCAGATGAGATCAGATTTGGGCCATTCGGCCCTATTACATTTTGCAGGATTTCAACCCGTGCTGAAGAGATGGAAATGCAATCATTGACTCAACCACGGCATTCAGTCCATTACAATTTAGAATTCTCTGAAGGTTATTGTGCATTGCTCTTGGAGTACAATCGAGTACTGTACAAAAGTCCTCGGCACACATATGTAGAGAGGTGTCACAGACCTTTGCACAGTAATGTATACCTGACAGCATTTTGAATGTACATTTGCCAAAGTGGCTAAAGATGAATTTTTCTATTCAAAAGGTGTCAATGAATTAAAACAAATTTTTATTGGGAATGCATATTTTGCAAATGGACCACATAGGCACAATACACGACCTCTTGTTAATGCAGTTTAAAAATAAAGCTCAAAGGAAAAAGTTGTTTAAAATGGTGGAATAGCAAAATCCAAACACTTAGAATTAAAGTGTCTGAATTGACCAGACACTTCTGAAACACTAGGACAAGTGTACATTTAATTAATTGGAGAAATGGCACTTCTCTAGAACTGGTCCTGGATCAGCAGTTTTTAAAAAAAGTACCATTGATCTGCCACAAGCTGGACTTGCCAGCAGTTAAACCTTTTAATTGCAATTCCTATTCCTGTCCTGACATGTCGATCCATAGCCTGCCCTTGTACCAAGATGAGGCCACCCTCATGGTGGAGAGGCAATACCTTATATTCCGTCTGGGTAGTCTCCAACCTGATGGCATAAATATCGATTTCTCCTTTCAGTAATCAATTCCACCCCCCACACCTTCCTCTATTCCCCATCTCTTTTCACCTGTCTAATACTTCCCCCTGGATCCACTCCTCCTTCCCTTCCGCCTACAGTCCACTCTCCTCTCCTATAAGATTCCTTCTTCTCCAGCCCTTGGCTTTTCCCACCCACCTGGCTTCACCAATCACCTTCCAGCTAGCCCCCTTTCCCATCCAACCCATCTTTTTAGTCTGCCGTTTCTTCCCTTCCTTCTCAGTCCTGAAGAAGGGTCGCGGTCTGAAACGCCGTTTATTAATTTCCATCAATACTATCTGACCAGCATTTTGTGTGTGTTGTTTTCCATTAACCTTTTATGATTTATCCCTCAGAACTGCTGATTACAAGATACCTCTTCGTATGATGATTAATTTACATGGTATCGAATTTATGAATGAAACTGGGAAAGCATAACAGCTTGGAATGTCAGAAGGAGAGGTGCTTTGCAGAATTATTTGAAGAGAAACTCTTAAACATGAAACAAGGTAAATATCAGAATGTGCATTTGCAAAAACATGTCCATCATAATGATTAAAGAAGCCAATGAAATCAATCGCTTTTTGCAACATTAAAAAAAGAAAAGTGCAAATCAAGTCAGAGTTCGAAGATGAGGAATGACAAGGTTGTCGATATTAGATCAAAGAAATTCAAGACTGCAGAGGCAGGTGTACAGGTTCAAAAGGTGATCAAGAAAGCTAGATGATGACTGTATTATCTTAATTGTAAGTTAAGATAATCTTAAATGCAGAAGGAAAATGTATTTCAGTGGAATGCAGTTCTGCTTGGACTGAAGCTGTTGGACTGCTTTTAGATTTAGACACAAAATTTGATGAAAGGTTTTATGGAGACAGCATACATTCATCAGAATGAGGCCAAGGATTAAACGACTGTCCTGCCAAAGGGCTTCAGTCCAAAACGTCGACTGTACTTTTTTCCATAGATGCTGTCTGGCCTGCTGAGTTCCTCCAGCATTTTGTATGTGTTGCTCGGATTTCCAGCATCTGCAAATTTTCTCTAGTTCGTGATACCAAGTTTATAACATTAATTTGTGTTTTTAGTTTACAAGTTTATATGTTGCAAGGTGGATGTAGGAGAGAGACTTTTAAGCCCAAGTATTTCTGTACAGCAGATACTAATTTCCACCAGCTAAAGACTACAGTGAAAGGAAGAAAGTAGAAGAGCCATTATAGATGGAAGGAGTCCATTGAGAGAAATCTTAAAGCAGACTCATGGTGTGCAAATCTGAAACTTCCTTCCCTCACACCAGCAAAGATTGCAGATGCAGCTGGAGATATTTTCAAGATTGAAGGATTCGTGGCACCATGGAACATGGAAAAACAGCAGTTATAATTAAGATACTGGTGTGCATATCAACACCAAGTCTGATGAGCGGCTGTTGAACCCTGCACACCTGGGAGCAAGAACAAAGGTGCGAAAGATCTTAGTACGTGACATGCTCTTTGCCGATGATGCTGCTATAACCTCGCACACCAAACAGCAACTACAAACTCTCATGGACCGCGTCTCTAAGGCATGAAAGGACTTCGGGCTTACCATCAGCCTAAAGAAAACAAATGTCCTTGCCCAGAACTTAGTGGAGACACCAGTCAGTACCATCGACAATTACGATCTAGCAGTGAGTGGTCCACGAGTTCATATACTTGGAGTCAACCTTTAGTGACACTCTCTCCCTCGATGCTGCAATCAATAGGCATATTGGTAAAGCAACATCGATCCTTGCTCTGCGAGAATCCGAAACACGCTACAAAGACCAAGACTGCCATGTACATTGCATGCGTTATTAGCACCCTCCTGTATGGTAGCGAGAATTGGACCATCTACTCCAAACAGGACAGGAAACTCAATAGTTTTCACCTGCTCAGCCTTCACCGCATCCTTGGCATCACCTGGAGAGACAAAGCCCCAAACTCTGAGGTCCTCTCCTGCACTGGACTTCCCACAACGCTTTTAAGACAACACACACTTCGCTGGCTGGGCCACGTCCGCAGTATGAAGGATGGTAGACTGCCAAAGGACATCGTCTACGGAGAGCTAGCAACAGGCAAGAGGAACGTTGGTAGACCCCCAGCTTCGTTTCAAGGACCTCTGCAAACGCAACACGAAAGCCTTAAAAATGAACACAGAGAGCTGGGACGATACAGCAGATGACTGCAACAAATGGCGAGGTACTGTTCAGCAACACCTAGAGCAAGGCGGAAGAGTGATCCTGAGTCAGTCTGAGGAGCGGACAGTGGACAACAGTTCCACCACGCCCTCCACATGCAGCAACTGTGGCAGAGCCTGCCGTTCCAGGATTGGCCTCAATAGCCACAGTTGATGCTGCTTGGCAAACCAGCGACTACCAAAGGCACAGTACCCATGGTCGACCACGACCGACAGAGGCCACACAATTAAGGTACAGAATAACCACAATCTAACAAAACAATAGAATAAGGCCAAGTGGTCTTCTCCCTTTATGTTACAATATCCATATGCAATTGACAGACGTTGCTGACTGCACGTGCCAAAATGAAATATTAACGAAAAAAACACCATATATTTTCTATCTTTTAATAGAGGTTGAGTGGGACACGATACACATTTATAAAATTATGAGACACTTAGATAGATAGCTCACATCTTTTTCCCCCAGAGGTGAAAGGTGAGGGGGGAGGGAGAAGTTCAAAGGAGATCTGCGGGGTGAGTTTTTGTTTAAACACAGAAACCTGGGTGCATGGAGTGTGCTGCCTGTGGTGGTGGTGGAGACAGATAATGACAGAGGCGTTTAACAGGCTCTTGAATGGGGACATGAATATGCAAAAGGAAGGAGGGATATGGACTTTGTGTAGGCAGAAGGGATTAGTTTATTTAAGCATTAGTCTAATTAGTTCAACAAACAATGGGCCTGTTCTTGTTCTGTGCTATTCTACATTCCAAATACCTCAGCGACATGAATTGCTGGAAGACTGGAAATGACCAAGGCTATTAGAGGGCTACAGGTAACCATAGGTAAATTCTAAAATAAGTACATGTTCGGCACGGAATCGTGGGTTGAAGGGCCTGTATTGTGCTGCAGGTTTTCTATGTTTGTACGACCAAGGGGTTCTACTACCAATGTAATCTGAAAGTCCCTTGATTATTTTGTGTCATTGACAAAAATTAATACAGGGAGCTATGCAGTTACAAAGCCTCAATTGTCAAACACAGCTTGTTGTCACCAAAGCCTTTCAGGCTTTGCAATTTTATGCTACATGTTCACTTTCTGAAATGGTTTCCATCCAGTTTGTTCATTATGTACTGTGCCATATGATGTGGGTGATCATTAAATATTAAATATAAAAGAAAAACCTGAATTATTCAATACAATGAAGTCTGGTGTATCAGTTGTCTTGTTCAGACTGAACCTATTCTTTCATTCATTCTCTTTCTCCAGCAGAATTAAACAGATTGCCGATGTACCGCACATGAAAACACAGGTTATTGAGTCAGTCAAAGGTGTGTTATCAAGCAAGTCCTGAACAAGCAAAGGGGATTCCAAAGAGAGGAATCTCAAAGTTCAAAGTACATTTATCAAAGTATGTGTGCTATACACAACTTTCAGATTTGTTTCCTTACAGGCAGCCGTAATACAAAGATACCCAATAGAACCCACGCCAGCGATCTGGGTTCAATTCCCGCTGCCACCTGTAGGGAGTTTGTACGTTCTCCCCATGACCACCCAGGTTTCCTCCAGGTGCTCCAGTTTCCTCTCACAGTTCAAAGACATATTGGTTGGTAGGTTAATTAGTCAGTGTAAACTGTCCTGTGGTTAGGCTAGGGTTAAATCAGAGGACTGCTGGGACGCCTAGCTTGAGGGGCAGGAAGCACCTATTCCATGCTGTATCTCAATAAATAAATAAGAAGAGCATCAAACACCTGTTTATATTAAAAAAACAAATCATTAAACAATAAAAGTAGCAAGTGACATGCAGAATTTAAGTAAATCCACGGCCACGAAGCCAATCACGGCCAGTAAACAAAATTTTTGGAACTATAGTTGAATGCTGAGATACATTCAACACTTATAGGTTCCTTTCCCCTGCAGTTAGATGCCCTTCCTCTGATTCTACCATCTGTATTTTATTTGAGCTAGTGAATACTGCTTTAGGACCAAATTGTGAAATAGTCTAAATCCTTCAAAAGAGAACCCAGTCCAGCATAGAAACAGTCAAGTTCCAATAGGTTGCTCCTTTTTCCTTCCTTGCAGTTTTTTACCAACATGTGAAGGCAAAATCCTGAAATAACTAGAATGTCTCGGCTTAACTTTCATGATCTGGTTAAGTCTAATCAATGGGTTTGTTGAACAGACTGCTGAAATTCATCTGTTAAATTGGTATGGTCCTTTTGAAATGGCCCTGGTATCATGTGCAACAGAAAATCCTGTTGCTTTTATTTTACTAGTAGATGGAAAGGGTGGGAGGGTGGAGATGGATCTCCACCAAAGGTGCATAGCCCACAGGACACCTTTGGGCAAGGTGTAGCACCTGCATATCCCTCTGATTAGGGTCACATGAAGCCATGGGAGCAGGTGGTGGATGGCTGTGCGAGCAGCCGGTGCAGATCACAAGTCCTGGTTATGCGACCACTGTCGCAAGGCAAACTCTGAGGAGTATTGATAATGGCTGGGGTCACCCGTCTTGTGAAGACACTGCCCAGAAGAAGACAATGGCAAGCCATTTCTGTAGAAAAATTTGCCAAGAACAATCATGGTCTTGAGAGCATGATCATCTACGTCATAGGGCACAGCACATATGATAATGAAGATGATGATTTAATAAAAGTGAATAGTGATTTCACAATGAATTCCCAACCTTTGGTAGTGTTTTTACCCTTCAAACCCTTCACCCATCCTCCCTCCAGGAATGAAATTACTCTCACCACTGGTACATTATCCTTGCTGGTGTACTGGAGAACTGCATAGAAATAATTTTTCTCTCTAATGTTCTACCCTACATCAAGATCCAACATATACAGACTCACACTGAATTTTTATAACACAAATATTGGTATCCTGGGATACTGTGGTAAATCTAGCTGCTTGTGCAGCTTTCTCCAGGAAGCACTGAGGCGAAGAATCTGAAAACTGTAAACAAAAAAGTTTCCAAGGAGTTCAGGCATCATCAGTCAAGGACACAAGAGATTCTACAGATGCTGGAAATTCAGAACAGCACACTCTCAATGCTGGAGGATCTCAGCAGGTCAGACAGCGTTTATGGAAATGAAACGTCGATGTTTCAGTCCCAGACCCTTCTTCAGGGCTGGAAAGGAAGGGGAAACATGCCAGAATAAAAAGGAGGGTTGGGGGATGGAGGATAAAAAGAAGGTTTTAGGTGAAGCCAGGTGGGTGGGTAAGATAAAGGGCTGGAGAAGAAGTAATCTGATAGGAGAGGAGAGTGGACTATAAGAGAACGGGAAGGAGGATGGGACTCAGCGGGAGGTGATGCGCAGGTAAGAAGAGGCAAGAGGCCAAAGTGGGGAATAGAAGAAGAGGGGAGGGGGAATTCCCCCACCCTCCTCATTTCTGCAAATGCTGGAAATTGAGAGCAACACACACAAAATGCTGGAGGAAATCAGCATGTCAGACATCATCTATGGAGCGGAATAAACAGTCGGTGTTTCTGGCCAACACTTTTCACCGTCACCTTATTCTGGGTCGTCACCCATCTTTTCCTGCCCTGATTAAGGGTCTCCACCTGAAATGTCACCTGTTTATTCCTCTCCATAGATGCCATAGTCAGTCAAGAGAATTTTTATCTTTCCAAGTCAAAGTTCTATTTGTATTTTTAATTTGATATAAAGTTCTGACATTACAATAACATTATTAATTTAGCAATGGTGAAACATATTGTAATGACTTCAGCAAAGCCAGAGATCGCATTTTAAATTCCATGCTCTCATGGATGCCCATTTTACATATTCATGAGGCAACAAGTGGACCTCATCAGCAGCCAGCGTAATTAACGAGGCTGTGAGAAAGAAGAGGTGGGATACTGCTACACATTGCACTCACAAGCTATCAGAGAATTGAAAGGTAACGTGTTATTCTGATTTAAAGCTGGCAGCAAGGCACTTGTCAGCTTGATACCTTTAGGGAGCTATTGTGGAATTTATTAGAAATTGAATAATTTAGGAGGATCCAGCAAGGTTATTACTAATAATTCTAAAATAGATGGTGATGTTATATTGAACAAATCTATTATAATTGCTGGTGGATTGGATTAAGGAGATAAATGAGCAGTTCATATTTTTCACATGCTCCTATTAGGAAAAAATGTCTTAGTATCAGCTAATATCAGAGAATGTATACAGTATACAACCTGATATTCTTACTCTTCACAGACATCCTCGAAACAAATAAAGACCCCAATGAATGAACGGTAGGAAAACATTACAACCCCAAAGCCCCCCCCCCACACACACACAAGCAGCAACAAAAGCATCAGCTCTCCCCCACCCCCATTAGCTCCAACAAAAGCATAGACTCCCCCTCTCCACACCATGCAAACAATAGCAAAGAGTCCACGATCTAGGTCCATCAAAAGCTACAGCACTTCCACATGCCACTGGATCTCTCTCTCTCTCTCTCTCTCTCTCTCTCTCTCACTAACAAGGGAGACACCCCTTATACTAGTCTAGTTTATCGCCCAGCCATTCTAACTAAAGATCTGTGATACATTGGGGCTGGCCAAACTAACGAAAAGACGAATTCTAAGTGTATCAATCTATCATCTAATTAGTCCATTATAATAAAGGCAGTCCTTGAAGAATACAGTTTTATACTCTAGCCTATGGCTTATGAAATATATTAGTAAATTGTACTGTGAGTAAAATTAATTTTCTCCTGCTTGTTTTGAATCATATATGGGGCTGCCATATCAGTTCTTTTCAAATTTAAATCAGAATCTAAGGGGGAAATGCAATGAAGATTGCTCTAGTCTCAATGCAAATTGTATTTATTTTACAAATGCAGATTATATTTATAGAGAAAGGTGCTGGGAAAAGGCCAATAATATCATGAAGGAACCCATTCACCCTGCTGCAGGTCCTACTCTCAATGGGGAGGAAGATTCACAGCATCTACACCAGGACCACTAGACTCTAAAACAGCCCCTTCCTCCCTCCACACCCCCAGGTTGTAAGGCTGATGAACACCTCCACCCAGTGACCCAGCCCACCACCAAACATTTACACCATTTAGCATCACTTTATGTACATACAGTCTATGCATATAACAGTTATTTGTACATTGTGTTTTATAGGAATGCTTTTAAATTTATTGTTTTTTTGTGTTTTTTTTAAATTGCCTTCTGAAGGGGTATAAAGAATGCAATGGCAAACCACTTAGAACATAGAAAACCTACAGCACAGTACAGGCCCTTCGGCCCACAAAGTTGTGCCGAATACGTCCCTACCTTAGGAATTACTAGGTTTACCTATAGCCCTCTATTTTACTAAGCTCCATGTACCTATCTAAAAGCCTCTTAAAAGACCCTATTCTATCCGCCTCCACCACCATCGTCGGCAGCCCATTCCACACACTCACTACTCTCTGAGTGAAAAAACTTACCCCTGACAACTCCTCTGTACCTACTCCCCAGCACCTTAAACCTGTGTCCTCCTGGGAAAAAGCCTCTGACTATCCACACGATCAATGCCTCTCATCATCTTGTACACCTCTATCAGGTCACCTCTCATCCTCCTTTGCTCCAAGGAGAAAAGGCTGAGTTCACTCAACCTATTCTCGTAAGGCATGCATGCCAATTCAGGCAACATCCTTGTAAGCCTCCTCTGCACCCTTTCTATGGCTTTCACATCGGCCTTGTAGTGAGGTGACCAGAACTGAGCACAGTACTCCAAGTGGGGTCTGACCAGGGTCCTGTATAGCTGCAATGTTACCTCTCAGCTCCTAAATTCAATTCCAGGATTGATGAAGGCCAGTACATTGTACGCCTTCTTAACCACAGTGTCAACCTGCGCAATGAAAAAATTCTGTAGAAAAATTTGCTCGCCTACATCATCCAACACGGCGCATAATAATGATGATGTTCTTTATACTTATTGTGCTGTTTAATGCAGCATCAGACGCAGAGTAACAATTATTTTGTTTTCCTTTACACTCGTGCAGGGAAGAATGAAAATCAATAATCTTAAAATCTTGAATTTAAAAAGGGGAATTCACAGGTACAGGTTTGCAGTTCAGTAACTTTACTCTATCTAAAAGTATTATTGGTTGCAATGAAACCAAGGGATTCAAGTCCCCTCTCGTCTGTTGCCGGAGTGACCTCTCCCTCCCTCGCTGGTGAGGAGAGCCTGTCTGAGATACTGAACTGTTGGGATGGATGGCAGTTTTTTGATGGACTCTAGATCATGGGCTCTTTGGGGCTTTGCTGTTGCTTGCAAGGTGGGGGGGGGGGGAAGAGTTAAATGCTTTTGCTGCTGTTTGTGCGTGGGAGGGTTTGATTGGGGGGGGGGGGTTTAGGGTTCTAACGTTTTCCTGTCATTCATTCTTTGTTTTTCTTTTCTGTTCCCTGGATGTTAGCAAAGAGTAAGAATTTCGGGTTGTATACTGAATACATTCTCCAATATTAACTTGAACTTCTGAAATTTAGTTTAAGGAGCTGCCTGAAACACAGAACACAAGGTCCCATAATCAGAGCCACTGACATCTTTGTAGGGCAGCTCAGGATGAACAATAGATGTCGAATCTCTGAGCCACTGCAAAGACGCACTCTATTATTGAAGAGACGTCAGAAGAACAAACCTTCATGAGAAGTCTTAATAAAAGTGGACAGATTAAAAGGATTGATTCACTCTTCTGTTAAGACTAATGCCCTGCTTTTCTGATCTGTTGCATTTCTTGAGTGAATGATGCAGGAGTAGTATAGTCACGTACTGTCGCTTTGTCATCGTTAGTTCAGTTGAGAGGGGGTGAGCTGGGGATGAACATTTTTGGCTTATTACTCTTATTCTTCTGTTTAGTTAGTTTGTTTCGCTAATTTCTCTAACTCTGTTAATTTGGTTTTGCTAATTCTGATCACTTGTAGTTTGCTAGTTTTGTAATAAATGTACTTTCTTTTTGGACTTGAAACTAGTTACAGTACTTGGAAGCGCATCATAAAGTGTTAATTCCATCTCACCGGTTTTGCTTTGTTTTTCCAGTAACTGCTACATTGCTAACGTCAGTCTGCATGGAACCTTAAGTCACCTTTGGTAAAGTTTAAGCTTTGTATTGAATTCCACATACCTTAGTGAAAATCAGAGAAATCAGACAAAAAAAAATACAACTTTAAGGAACTAACATATTACTCAGTCTCTGTCCTTGAAATTTATCTATTTCAATATTAACAAAACAAATCGCAGTGATTAGATTAATAAATTATAGCTTGTCATGGATTTCACCTATACTGGGGTCAGCTATATCATCCATTTAATTACTTATGCACATATTACAAAACCACTGTGGTAATTTCCGATCACTGATGAGGCAGATTCTTAGAGGAAAAATATGGATAAAATCCTGTGCAGGAAGCAGCAGCAAGAAGATAAACCAGCTGAAATATATTTCTAGAGTTATAGACTTTGCAGGGTCTTTTTAATAAAAGAATTTTCATTTTGTTATTGGTTCTGCTGCTGCAACTGTCAGGGGAGTAATTGCTAAGATCCAAGTGGGCATACTCACAGTTCCACATGTATTATTGCTCAGAACAGAAGAAAAATACAATTCCTGCTACCAATGAGAAAACCTTCATAACCAAAGGTTTACGGTCTCTTTTTCCCTCCAGTGCTCAAAGTTTAAAGTAAGTTTATTATCAAAGCACACATATATCCTACTCTGAGATTCATTTTCTTGTGGGTATTCACAGTAAATGCAAAGAAACACAATAGAATCACTGTAAAACAGCACATAAAGATGGACAAACAACCAATGTGAAACAGACAACGAACTGTGCCAACACAGGAAAAAGAAAACAAAATCATAATAATAAGTATTGAGAACATAGTTGTAGAATCCTTCAGAGTGAGTTCATTAGCTGTGGAATCCGCTCCGTGTTGAGGTGAGTGAAGTTATTCCCACCGGTTGAGGAGCCTGATGGTTGAGAGGTCATAACTGTTCCTGAACCTGATGATGTTGGACCCAAGGCTTCATTACCTCCCTCCTGATGGCAGCAGCGAGAAGAGAACATAGCCTGGATGGTGTTGATCTTTGATTGTGGATTCTTCTCTCCTGTGACAGTCATTATCATCATCATTATACGCATGTCGTAAGACATGGACGATCACAGTCTTGACCATGATTACTCTTGGCAATTTCTCTCCCCAGAATTTGTTTGCCATTGCCTTCTTCTGGGTAGTGTCTTTACAAGACAGGTGACCCCAGCCATTATCAATACTCTTCAGAGATTGTCTGCCTGGCGTCAGTGGTCGCATAACCAGGACTTGTGATCTGCACCGGCTGCTCATCCGACCATCCACCACCTGCTCCCACGGCTTCACGTGACCCTGATCGGGGTGGCAGGGCCTAAGCGGGTGCTACACCTCGCCCAAGCCTGACCTGCAGGCCAGCAGAGGGAAGGAGCATATTACACCTCCTTTGGTAGAGATGAAACTCCGCCCTGCCACCCTCCTGAGACAGTGCTCCTTATAAATGTGCTCATTGGTGAGGAAGGCTTTACCTGGGATGCACCTGGTTGTATTCCAGGTTTGTAGTCAAACAAGCTCCATCCATTTCCCTCCCCACTTGGGCTAGTAGAACCCTTGCCTGCTTCTTCTGTTGTAAACTATTCATCTGGAAAATCTTTTCACCAGTTTTCTTTCCAATGAAGATTATTACTTTATTATTATTATTATTATTATTATTATTACTTTATTATTGTCACCAAACAATTGATACTAGAGCGTACAATCATCACAGTGATATTTGATGCTGCGCTTCACGCTTCCTGGAGCACAAATCAATAGTAAATATAATAAAAAAATTTAAATTATAAATCTTAAATAAAAAATAGAAAAGAGAAAGTAAGGTAGGGCAAGTCAGGTCCGGATATTTGGAAGGTACGGCTCAGATCCGGGTCAGGATCCGTTCAGCAGTCTTATCACAGTTGGAAAGAAGCTGTTCCCAAATCTAGCCGTATTAGTCTTCAAGCTCCTGAACCTTCTCCAGGAGGGAAGAGGGACAAAAAGTGTGTTGGCTGGGTGGGTTGAGTCCTTGATTATCTTGGCAGCACTGCTCCGACAGCGTGCGGTGTAAAGTGAGTCCAAGGATGGAAGATTGGTTTGTGTGATGTGCTGGGCTGTGTTCACGATCTTCTGCAGCTTCTTCCAGTCTTGGAGAGGACAACTTTCATACCAGGTTGATGAAGAAAAATAGAAATTGTACAGTAACCTGCCAAAATACAGTGCTATGGAGAAACAGGGCCACAATGGCACGTACTCATAGCAAATACTGCACAGAAGCAGGCCCTTTGGCCCATCTAGTCCATGCTGAGCCTTTCAAACTGCCTACTTTATCAACCTGCTCTGCAGCCATAGCCCTCCATACCCCTACCATCCATGTACCTATCCAAACTTCCCTTAAATAGCAAACTCTAGATTGCATGCACCACTTGCACTGGCAGCTCGTTCCATATAACCATATAACAATTACAGCATGGAAACAGGCCATCTCGGCCCTTCTAGTCCATGCTGTTCCACACTCCTCACTCTCATGACCCTTTGAGTGAAAAAATTTCCCTTCATGCTCCTCTTAAGCTTTTCAACTTTCAACCTTAACCCATGACCTTGAGTTGTAGTCTCACCAAACCTCAGTGGAAAAAGCCTGCTTGCATTTACCCCATCTATACCCCTCAGAATAATCCATCCTGCCTCAGTACAACAACAGGATGAATTATGAATGAAGACTATAAGCTAGAATTGGACAGATCTTCCACTGGGTATTTTTTTTGTGAATAATATTGAAACAGGCAAGTTCACAGAATGGAAAGTAAGTGGTAATTAGGTTCAGACTTCTGCTTTCCTCTTTCACATTATACACTTTCTTCTACTCAACAACTTCTGGCACCATACAAAGCTCAAGCCTGTCTGAATCTTGACTATGGTGATATTTAGAAGCTTGTGAACAATGATTCTGGCAAATCGGCATATCCTCTGGTATTTCCCAGCAATTTTCACTCACATTGATTATGTATTCCCCTCACTTTTTCCGGCTCCTCAACAATCCATAGTGTAGAAGAATATATGAGAAGCTTGTTAGTCCCCTTCTTTAACCCAGTACCAAAGGCACGAAGTCTTTACTCTCGGTCTTTTTTTCACCTTGCAATGCTGAGAGAAGACACCAACTGAACTCAGCATTGCCTAAGAAAACTCGAGCCCTCAATGTATTCAGCAGACAAAGCAGTGAGGTGGTGCTGGTAAGAAGATGGCTGGTAAACAAAGGATTGGAAGGTAGGTTGATCACTGAGCTTGGCGAAATGTTTGCAGATGTTTCGGCTCCGATTGAGAAGCCGCTATCAGAACGCGGTTGAGGGTGTCTCCTCAGAATGCAGGCTTATATACTCCTCCGGGGTCTGAATGGATACCGATTAGATGTCATGATCTGGTTAGCAGTAGAAGATTCTGATTGGAAGTGTTTGCTTTGTGGTCCAGATCCCGAGATTACTGGAGATTCGTTGATTGTTGACATCGTTGTTTCTCTTTTCTCCGCACGGGTTCACTTACCAGATCTATGTCGATGTGTTTGTTGATGGATTCTTCTGTGGAGAACCACGCTTCAAGAAACTCTCATTCTTTAGCTTGTTCTTGCTTGTGTCCAGTTGAAATGGTATCCTTCTTCGTCTTCATGATCTGATTCTCTCGCTAGTATCAGCGAGAGTAGGTCTTGCCTTCTGCTCACTAGCTGATGTTCTATAGCCTGGTCGACAGTTTCCTTCCTGTTTGACCGACATAGTACTTGTCATAGTCATTACACTGGATTTTGTAGATACCGTTTGTTCTGTCAGTCACATTTGCGCTTTGAGTTTTGATAGGTTCCTCCTCAAAGTTGCAGTTGATTCGCAAGCAACCGTGATGTGTTACTGAATCAGTTTTGCTGTCATTTCCGAGACATTCTTTACGTACGGCAATACAACTCCTTTAGTTTGTATAGTTGGGTTTTTTGAGCTATCTTCAGATGAAGCTTCCTGGATATCCATTCCGTTGAAAGGTCTTGAAGAGGCGCTTTTCTTCTTCCAGTTTTGTGTCTGTGATGTTGCAATAGGATTCGATCCTCTTGAATAAGGTCTTCACGCAGTTTTGTTTCCAATTGCTTTTGAAGTTCAGAACTTGAACTGTTAAATAATGTCTTTAATGACATCAAGTTCACAATGGAAATTGAAAAGGAAAGCCAGCTCGCATCCTTGGATGTTCTTATCAAGAGAACCACCGCTGGTCAATTACAGTTGTCAGTATACGGGAAAGCCATGCAGACCAATCAAATTTTGAATTTCAATAGCAATCACCCGAAGTGTCATGAAGTTGCGTGAAGACTTCTTTCAACGAGTCACCAGTAATCTTGGGATCTGGACTGCAAAGCGAGCACTTCCAATGGTCCTCCCTCAAAGATAACCAGTCAGAATATTCTACTGCTAAGCTGTTCACAGGGTTTTGACCCAGCCAATGTCTAAGCAAAATCCTTTCTGACCCCGGAGGATTGTAGACGCCGGCATTCGGAGGAGACAACACCCTCAGCTGCACACTGATGCTGGCTTCCCGACTGGAGCCGAAACGTCTGCACACATTTTGCCCAACTCGGCGATCAATCAAACTTCCAAATGGCCAACCTGAACTATCAAATATTCCACAATACTCCAAACAAATGACTTAACTTGGAGTGGTCCCAGTCCACTGACATGGTTCAAAGCCCAACTCGTTCCAAGACTGCCGTGTGGTTCTAGGGACAACTTAGCCCACTTTCTACTACAATGCCTCAAAAGCAGCACTAGAAGATGACTATCATCTGTACGTGGTAGACACAAAATTGTCTTGGGCATTTCCTGGAAATACCCCATCTGATCTCAAGGTCCGGTGGCACGGAATGCAAGATGTCTGCAGTATCCTTCCTCCACCTTCACCGCTGTCATCTTCTGCCAGGTCTACCACTGAGGTTTTGGTTAGATCAGTCTTTGTCTGAAACTCTCCCTTTGACCTTACTGCCATGGTTGCTCTTCCAGGAGTTAAGTGGCATGAGGGTAAACTCCAGATGGCATCGGTCTCTCAGCGTCTCAAAAACCCACCAAGTAAAGCAACAATCCTCAGAGAAGACTGCACCAGGGTCAGTCTTCACCAGGTTGAAAACCGTGGGTGCCAAGATAGCACACAGGGCCTTCCAGATTCAACTCCAGTGTCGCTCTGTAAGGTGACTGTACATCCTCCCTGTGAAAAGATTTACCCACATGCTCCTGTTTCCTCCCACAGTCCAGAGATGCAACAGGTGGGTTAACTGGTCATTGTAAATTGTCCCATGATTAGATTACTGTTAATCAGGTTTGGTGGGGGTTGCTGAAATAGCACAGCTCGAGGGGCCAAAACGGCAATTCTGCGCAGTATCACTAAATATAAAATATATAAATCTTTGCTACTATCTCCAAGCCATAAAGTTTTGCCCAGAGACACAGAACTTTCAAATTTACCTTCAGTTTACTTTTATCCTATTTTGAGAATGCAAGATTTATTGGAATGAGACAATTTAATGCTGATTATTTCCAGTCTTGTGGTAAAAGGCCTGCGGAGAGATAATAGGTCAATATCCCAACATCAAGCATTAGCTGCTGGCTATAGTCACTTCCCACACTGACTTCAGTGAGAGCAAACAGGCATGAATGAGTGTTATTTAAACCCACACACAATGGACAAAATCTAATATTGTCCCTCGCAACCAACATCCTCCAAACCAGCAGTTCAGTCAACTGATTATCAATCCAGGAATAACCAGTTCTACTCAATTTTAGCTGACAATCTAAATAGTTAACAAGCATCTTCAGATATGATGGAGGGGAATTGATTCCAGACAGCGAAGCCTCAATAGCATTACTGCAAACCACTTTACTTCAGAGAAATAATGCATCAACTGGAGAAGACAGAATTGAGGTAAAGTGCCAATCTAACTGTACATGAGAGGTTATCTCGCAATGAAAAAGCAGCACAATATAATCCTGGTGACACTACAAAAACAATCAGCTAAAAATATAAATATACACCTGCAACAAAAGCGTGTGATAGACAATCTTAATAAAACAACTCTACACGCTAATTGCATGAGTTCTTAACATGGCAAATGAAGATTTAAGTTTGTAATCTTTGTTATATTCTTTTTTTATATAAGGTAAAGCATCACAATTTTGCGAATATTATTCCTACTTTTGTCTTTAGTCTCAGCAATAAACTTTCCGGGCATCCTTTGGCCAATTAAGGAGCCTGCTCTTTCCAATTTCTCCCAAAAGTTCAAAGTTAATTTATTATCAAATTATGTATACATTATACAACCCTGAGATTTGTCTCCTTACAGGCAAAACAAAGAAACCCCAAAGAACCCACATGCAAAAAGAAGCCCGTCAAACACCCAACATGCAACGAGAGAAGAAAAAACAAATCGTGGAAGCAAATGGAACTCAGAAGAAAAGGGAGACAGTAGACATGAAGCCCAGAGCAGCTGGAGCAGGCGACAGCCTCAGCAGCAGTTCAGAGCAGAGCTGAGTAAATGTCACAGAACAGTGAGCAGAACTGGGCCAACCCTCGCCTCTTGTCCCAACACCCCACCTTTTCAATCTATCTGGCCCAGTGTTTGAATTGTCCAAATGTCAGGCTGCTCCTTGTACTAAGACCCCGGCCCTGTTGCATCGATATGCTCTGGGCCTGGACCGTGCTTGCCACATTTCGGCCCGTATCCAACCTTTCCAAATCAGCCTGGCGCTTTGACCAATCAAACCTTGCTCTCAGTTTAGTAGACGAGCCTCAGATCTCCCTCTCCTCCACTCCAACTTTGCTCCTCTCCACTTGCCACAACTTTGCCTCAACCTCAATCCTGACTTCACCCTGAACCCACACGCTTCAAATCTCGACTCAGCCTCACCATCGCTCCCCTCTCCATTGTGTGCAGTGATCGTTCACCATAAATTTCACAAAGAGAAAGTGTTGTAATAAAATACTTAGTTGTATTGTTTGTTTTGTTTGCCAGCAGTAAGTAGCTGCTGGACTTCACCAGCACAAAGAAAGACTGAAGGGTAAGATTTCCTCCCAAGACAAAATCTTTCCACACATGCAGAGAACATGGCCTTCCCTTCATATGACTTTAACTTCTATCACAAAGGCTTTCTAGTTCCTAGAAATCACTTTTATCATCTGAGCAGAAGAGGGAAATTGCAGGGATGTTCTGTGGAGCTGAGTACATAGTCAAAGATCACCTAAATTCATTGAATACAATAGAACGTTTATCGGTTAGAGCAATCGCTTTACAGCACCAGTGATCATCAAACGGGTTTGATTGCTGCCGCTGTCTGTAAGGAGTTTGTACATTCTCTCCAGGACTGCCTGGGCTTCCTCCGGGTGCGCTGGTTTCCTCCCATGGTCCGAAGATGTATGGTTAGGGTTGGTAAGCTCTGGGCATGCTATGTTGGTGCTGGAAGTGTGGAGACACTTAAGTGCTGCTCAGTACATTCTTCACTGATTAGATTTGACTTGATGCAAACAGTTTCTTTCACTATATCTGTCAATATATGTCTGACAAAAGAAGCTAGCCCTTCTTTCCTTCAGTGGCAATCTCATTTACAGATAATTCCCCCCCAAATCCCACGTTATGCCCATTAGGATAATGGGAAATTTCTTCTTACTGAATTTATGAATCACTACCCAAAAATTTAATACAAGAAACTCGAGTTGGAGGATAAAGATGTTTGTTTATTTTTTTATCTCCCAACTCCAGTTGACGACATTGTCTTATGTTACAGAAAGCTATAATAGGGACTGTTTTCTAGGATGTGGGAATTGCTGGGTTACAGATTTGAAAGCATTGCAAATTCTAATGCTTTATAGAAAACTGACACAAGTTAAAGATATCCCTTCAGCTGACAGCTGGCTTAACGACCATTAACTTTTGATGATACACACAACTGTCATCACCACTTGAGGGGAAAAGGAAAATCACTTCCAACGCTTGGACAAGGGTGAAGAAAAGAGAAGCTTTCAACATCAGATAAGCAAGAATATAAGATTAAAGCATTACCAAAAGACGAGAAATGTCACTCATTCTGGGATCTTTGGCAGACATCCTAAAGCACCCAACAAATACAAACCATATGACTATAAAATATAGCAGCAGCATTAGGCCATTCAGCCCATCAAGTGTTATTCTATCACTGCTGATTTATTATCCCTCTCAACCCCATTCTCCTGCCTTCTCCCCATAACCTTTGACACTCTGATTAACCAAGAATGTAACTAGACGTGCATGAATACTGCTTGAATCAGAAACTCTTCATTTCATTTTAATTCATTTTTAAAAATTAATTATTATTGAAGATTAACGAAAAATACATTAAGTCAATATGTCATTATAAACAATAAGGAATTAAAATAGCAAATAACTGATTAACAAAGCTAAGCAATGTCAATAATAATAACCATATAACCATATAACAATCACAGCACGGAAACAGGCCATCTTGGCCCTCCTAGTCCGTGCCGAACCCTTAATCTCACCTAGTCCCACCTACCCGCACTCAGCCCATAACCCTCCACTCCTTTCCTGTCCATATACCTATCCAATTTTACCTTAAATGACACAATTGAACTGGACTCTACTACTTCTACAGGAAGCTCATTCCACACAGCTATCACTCTTTGAGTAAAGAAATACCCCCTCGTGTTTCCCTTAAACTTCTGCCCCCTAACTCTCAAATCATGTCCTCTAGTTTGAATCTCCCCTACTCTCAATGGAAACAGCCTGTTCACGTCAACTCTATCTATCCCTCTCAAAATTTTAAATACCTCGATCAAATCCCCCCTCAACCTTCTACGCTCCAATGAATAGAGACCTAACTTGTTCAACCTTTCTCTGTAACTTAATTGCTGAAACCCAGGTAACATCCTAGTAAATCGTCTCTGCACTCTCTCTAATTTATTGATATCTTTCCTATAATTCGGTGACCAGAACTGCACACAATATTCCAAATTTGGCCTTACCAATGCCTTGTACAACTTTAGCATTACATCCCAACTTCTGTACTCAATGCTTTGATTTATAAAGGCCAGCGTTCCAAAAGCCTTCTTCACCACCCTATCTACATGAGACTCCACCTTCAGGGAACTATGCACTGTTATTCCTAGATCTCTCTGTTCCTCTGCATTCCTCAATGCCCTACCATTTACTCTGTATGTTCTATTTGGATTATTCCTGCCAAGAGAAATAAGAGAAAATAAAGTGTTAAGAATTTTTTTTTGAAAGAAAAAGGAAAAAAAAGAACCTCTACTAATTTAAAAAAAACTCTACAAACTGAAAAAAAACCCAACAAAAAAACCCATTGGGAGCACAACCCCGGAGCTATACATCATACATGCTTCCATAAAAAAAAACATCAATCCCCCAACTCAAATCCACTTAAAGAAAAATCAGAAGGAAACCATATTAATTAACTCAAATCAGATGATAGTAACGGGTGAATGAACCCCACGTTTTCTCAAAATCAGATCGAGGATCGAAACTTCGACTTCTGATTTTCTCCAAACTAAGAAATAGCATCACCTGAGAAAACCATTGTGTCAAAGTAGGAGCAGAAACATCTTTCCATTTCAACAAAATAGCCCTTCTGGCCAATAATGTAACAAGTGCAATTACATGCTAGTCTGATGGAGAAATGCCATGAATATATTGAGGGATTATTGAGGGAAAGAAGCTCTTTCTTCTATTGGCTTCAAATGTAGAGAGCTGTGCAAGACAAACTGCTCACAGGCAACCTGAAAACTTTAACTCACTTGGGTGCGTTTGCATCAGAACGTGAACGCTGGCTGATCAAACTTGAACACGGTATTCATATCCCTGTCACTTGCTGTGAGCTCCTGAGAGATCTCCCAACAGCTCATCCAGCATCTTGTGCCTGTGGGGTTCCTGTGCAACTACATTTTTGAGGCAAGGGAGGGGGATTTAAGGGAGATTAATGGAAAAAAAGTGATTTAAATCTGATTTGTTAATTCAGGCCATACTTCTGCTGTTTCAGATGGGAATTGACACCGCAACCTCCAGTAGGCAACATCTGCTTTTTAGGGATTTCATTTATTTAAAGAAAGCAATGTCATCCAGATGGCATCAACTGAGAGGAAGGGCAGGGATCTCCTGACTATGAAAGTCGATCTCGGCAAGCAATCAAAGTTCCTTGACTTCATCGCATCACCAACCCTGAGGCCTGACACGGTCGTTCGGTCAGAAACCTCGAAGCAGGTGGTCATGGTAGAACTGACAGATCCTTGGGAAGACCTGATTGAGGAGGCATTTGAGTGCAATGAAGCCAAATACCAGTCTCTGGTAGAGCAATGCCAGAGACAGGGGTGGAAGGCACAATGTGAGCCTACGAGGTGGGGTATAGAAGTTTCGTTGGGTGCTTGCTGTGCAGAACCCACCCTCTCCTTGGCATTACAGGGGCTGCAAAGTGAAGAGCCATTGGGAGCGTCACAGAGGCTGCTGAGCGAGCCTCCAGATGGCTGTGGATCAAGAGGTGTGACCCGTGGATCAGTGCTGCTGGGACACAAGACGGGACCTGATCGAGCCTGGCTGGGTCGCCTGGGTGAGAGTGCCCAATGATGAAACATCCGACACTCCTGATGAGCCCAGGTAACGTCACTGATCTGACCCAACGCCTCAGCATCAAAGGCTCCCATTAATGGCTGTATCAGTTCACCAGCATCAAAAGTCAAATATTTTTAACTCTACAAGGGAACAAATACCTACGCTCATATGAAAGGTTAAGGTAATACAGGAGATACAAGACAATACTTCAATTCTTCTCTGTTACATGAAGGGGATACCAAAAACACATGGAGAAATATTCAGCAGCAGTGTAGCTCAGAGAACTAACATTTTGCTCTGGATGCATTGATGAACTGGCTTTTCTCTTTAGAATTACTCAACATTGAGGTGGAAGACAAATTCTTCACCACCTATTTTGCAAGGCTGCAAATTTACTTTCCTTATATTTAAGAAAGAAATTCATCAGATTGTTTTAGAATTATTTGTACAAACATTTCTACACAAAAAGATGTGTAGACTTTTGTCAGTTGTCTTTACTGAATTGAATTGACTTTATTTCTTACATCCTTTACATACATGAGGAGTTAAAAATCTTTATGTTACGTCTCCATCTGAATGTGCAATGTGAAATTTACAGTAATTTGTAATAGGACAGTCAATATAGCATAGAAATACAACTGTATCAGCGTGAATTAATCAGTCTGATGGCCTGGTGAAAGAAGCTGTCCCAGAGCCTGTTGGTCCTGGCTTTGATGCTTGGTACTGCTTCCCGGATGGTAGCAGCTGGAACAGTTTGCGGTTGGGGTGACTCGTGTCCTCAATGATCCTTTGGGCCCTGTTTACACACCTTTCGCTGTAAATGTCCTGAATGGTGGTGAGTTCACATCTACAGTTGCATTGGGCTGTCCACACCATTCTTCACAGAGTTCTGTGATTGAGGGGAGTAGTAGTACCATTCCCACACCAGGCAGTATTGCAGCCAGTCAGGATGCTCTCAATTGTGTCCCTTGTTGAAAGTCCTTAGGATTTGGGGACTCATGCCAAACTTCTTCAACCATCTGAGGTGAAAGAGGGGCTGTTGTGATTTTTTCACCACACAGCCAGTATGTACAGACCACATGAAATCCTCAGTGATGTGTACGCCAAGGAATTTAAAGCTGTTCACCCTCTCAACCCCAGATCCGTTGATGATATCTGCCTCAATATATCATTGATGATATATTAGCCTGTCTCTATTCCTCCTGTAGTCCACAACCAGCTCCTTTGTTTTTGTGACAGTGAGGGAGAGGTGGTTCTCTTGACACCAGTGTGTCAGAGTGATGACTTCCTCTCTGGCGGCTGCCTCGTTATTATTCGAGATTTGGCCAATCAATCTAGTTTTAATTAGCAGATTGGAGCCGTGGGTAGCGATACAGTCATGGGTATACAGAGAGTAAAGGAGGAGCTTGGTTTCTACATTCTGGGACAGATTTCCTTAAAGTCACCATTGGTTTGTGAACCATTGTGATGTTGTGAGGTTCGAGAGGTCGAGCTGCCACTTCTAAGATATTCTTGATGTAGGGCAATGTTATGCATTTCAATGTCTGTTGAGTACATATGTTTCACTGTATACTACCCAGAGACTCATTTTCACACTTCAAATCTGGATTTCAGCATGGGCCAAATGGGACAACTGTGCTAATCAGGTGTTTCTTTTTGAAACCAGAATCCTATGCCCCAGTGTGGAGGGAATGTGTCAATGTTCCCTCTAATTTGTAATGACCAGTGTGCGGAAAAATCTTGAGGAGCCCAGTGATAACATCAGGTGCGCACTGAATACTGTCTTCAATAAAAACAGTATAAATAAGCCAGTTCTAAAATCTGCGGACAAATCATGGGAAACTCCACGTTGTCAACACTGTCCGCATCAGAGACTAGAAAACGAAATGTGTACGATTGTGAAATATACTTCAACGTGACAACAAGGCAGAGGGTGACAGCCTTTTGGCGCATAGATTAAATTCCTTTGTGCGCCTTGGAGGGAACATTGGAATGTGTTCTCTAATTATGAGGATAAATACAGAAATCCCTGACTATGAAGAAAAATTATTCTGTAACTGACCCACAATAAAGAAATACCAGGATGTACAGCACAGAAAATATAATACTTCAGTGACACAAAAGATCTTCCACAGCCTTTTAGGACAGCGAGCCAAACACTGGATGAGCCTGTAATAGATCTCGTCCTTGTACAATTCATGATGGGAGTTCTGTGTAGCTTTTGATCTTTAGAAATGCCTTGATATGTTTTGCTATGAAATTCCACACTATGATCAAAACAACAGGGATTTGGTCTGTATTTATCTGGAAGCAGACTTTAAAAATCAATTATTAAAAAATCTAAGAAATCCTAATGATAATCATTATAGCAGCCTTCTCAGGTGGATATGAAAAGGAAGTTATATGAAAGGATATAATTTGGGCACAAAATACAGTCAAATAAAATCACTAATTTGGGCAGACAGCACACAATTTACATTAGAGGGACTGAATCCAGTTTATACAGAAGGTAGCTATAATCTTGTATTGTTCAACAATGATTTGGAAACTATTACTTAGATGAAATGACTATATATGTACACCAATGTCATTTACAGAGCTTCTTAGAGAGCACTTTAGCACATGCCAGATTGAAAATAATGAGTATCTCTGCATTATTTCTTTCTATCAGATGTGAACCAAGCATCTGAAATGAGCTGTTGTGATATCCTCCGCTCCAAGCCCGATTCTTTTTACTTACAGTCAAAATATTCTCTTATTATTGAGGCATATATCAAATAAAACTCTCTCATTTACACATCTGATCCACAGTTCAGACCTGCTGCTCCTGCAGGAGGTGGAAATTGAATAATTTCCCAAATGATATGAAATAACTGATCTCTAATTCAAATAGCTTATGATTCGCATGGTCGTAAATGCAGCGAGGGCAGTAATTGGACTGGAATTGCATCGGGCAGGGTGATCAGACGAGACTGTGGTTAGGGCTCTTGCATCTGAGTCTCTCAATGCTGGTAAATGCTAACTTTCAGACAAGATATGAGCAGGAGCAAGAACGTCACCCTTAAATATTAAGGATCTGCATTCTGGCGGGTCTTCGGGCCGTTCGGGTGATCTGGTGCTTAACTGCGGAGGTTCCGCGGAGTTGCGAGCAAAGTGTGCGGCATGGAGGCCAGGCAACCAGGAGACGGGGCGCAACCCCACGATCGCCGCCGCCTCCCACCGATTAAAGCGCGGAGGAAAATCGAAATCATCGAGGCAGGTGCGGAGGGCGAGCGAATGCTCAGTACTGCCTACCAGCCTCTCGCTCGCTGCTGCCTGAGGAGGGTGTCTGTGTGTGACGGTCTATCTTTCCCTCTCACTTGCTGCTCTCGAGGGAAGGTCCCTGCATTTCAGTGATCTCTCCCTCCCTCAGCGCTGTCGGCGGATGGTGCCAGAGCAAGGTTTAATCACTGTGTTTTGTAGAATCGGACTCTAATTCAGGACTATGATGTGTTCTACCCCTGGTCATTCCTTTTATTTGTTACTACTTTTGGGTGATTTTTGAATCGGCGGCCTGCAGATAATGAATACTGAGCTAAACTGTGGTGAAAAATACCTTTTGATATTGTGTTTTATATTCTGTGCGTTAGCTCAATTTTTTGTGAGGTTTGATGCTTTTCTTTGTTTCTTGGTTTCATGGCTGTCTGTGGGGAAGACAAATCTCGGGGTTGACTGTAGCATAAATACTTTGATAATAAATGTACTTTGAACACTTGTGGAATTCTTGGACTTAGAACAAAAGAACATAAGAGATAGGAGCAGGAGTAGGTCAATCGGCCCCTCAAGCCTGCTCCGCCATTCAACAAGATCATGGCTGATCCAATCTTAACTCTAGTTTTCACCGCAACAGTGCCAACCAACAGGGCACCATGCCACCCATTTTATTTTATTATTCATCCCACCCAAACCCATGTGATCACCCGGGGGAAAAAAAATTGATTTGCCAATTGAGGAGAAAAAATCCGGAAAATTCCTCTCCGACCCATCCGGGCTATCGAAAACTGGTCCAGGAGATCACATGGCTGATCTAAACCTAGCCTCATGTCCATTTACCTGCTCGCTCACCATATCCCCTAATGCCATTTTTATCCAGGAAAGTGTCTACCTCCGTTTTGAATTTATTGAGTGTAGTAGCTTCCACAGCTCTCCGGGGCAGTAAATTCCACAGCCCCACTACCCTCTGAGTGAAGAAATTTCTCCTCATCTCAGTCCTGGAACAGCATCCCCTTATTTTAAGATTATGGCCCCTAGTCCTAGTTTCACCCATCACTGGGAACATTCTCCCTGCATCCACCCGATCAAGCCCCTTCACAATCTTATACGTTTCAATAAGATTTCCTCTCATTCTTCAGAACTCCAATGAGTAGAGTCCCAATCTACTCAACCTCTCATCATACATCAACCCACCCATCCCCAGAATTAACCTAGTGAACCTTCTCTGCACTGCCTCGAGAGCCAGTATGTCCTTTCTTAAATATGGACACCAGAACTGCACGTAGTACTCCAGGTGCGGTCTCACACAAAGTCAAGCTGTTGCTGCTGCAAGTACTTAGCAGGTCAGGCAGCATCCATGAAGACATTTCTTCAGGCAGATGACCATTTCCTGGTTGCGGAGATGGTTGCACAAGGAGGAAGGGAGTCAACACCATGGCTGTATTCATCTAGATTGAGGCTTGACCTTTTCCCCCGGGTAAAAGTCAACGAATATTATATGCGGGCTGTTCTTGATTTACACAATGTTTCCTTTCCTTTAAGCCTCTCTCTAAGCTCACATCTTTGCGAATTAGAAATGTGCGGTTTATATAGCTACTCATATCTTTATCACAGTATGCATTCTTATGAGAGTTCTTTCATTTCATTGAATGTCGACCCTAATCATATAGCACAAGACCATAAGATATAGGAGCAGAAATAGGCTAATTTTCTTCTCCGCCGCCATTTCATCATGGCTGCTTACCCTCTCAGCCCCAATCTCCTGCTTTCTCCTTGTAGTTCATCATGCACTAACTAATTAAGAATCTATGAACCTCTGCCTTAAATACAAGATACCCATGATACAAGATGACATATAATCATTAATGAATACCATGAAACATTTTGTTGGTACTAACTTGAAAAATGGTTTAAAAATGCAAGGGAGAATTTGCACAAAGTCATATTCAGGTGGCACGAACATTGACATCTCTAACTTCCATTAATGCCCCTCCTCCCCTTCTTACCCCATCCATGATATATTGAGTTTCCCCCTTTTTTTTCTCTCTCTTTGCCCATCTCTCTGCCTGTTTTCCATCTCCCTCTGATGCTCCCCTCCCCCTTTCTTTCTCCCTAGGCCTCCCGTTCCATGATCCTTTCCCTTCTCCAGCTCTGTATCACTTTTGCCAATCACCTTTCCGGCTCTCAGCTTCATCCCACCCCCTCCAGTCTTCTCCTATCATTTCGCATTTCCCCCTCCCCCTCCTACTTTCAAATCTCTTACCATCTTTCCTTTCAGTTAGTCCTGACGAAGTGTCTCGGCCCGAAACATCGACAGCACTTCTCCCTATAGATGCTGCCTGGCCAGCTGCATTCCACCAGCATTTTGTGTGTGTTGCTTATTCAGGTAGGTCAGGTCCTTCATAACCTGGAGAGCTCCTGTATTATTATTATTATTATTATCAGAAAGAAATTGTTTTCCTTTCATTGGGTCTAGGGAAATGAACCATGCCATGCCCAACTGGAAACATGCCATTTTCTACCAGTTTTTGGACAAAGATTTCAAAGGCATTGAATAACTTGCGCCTGCGAAATCTTTTCAAACAATCAGTCTACAAACGCAAAACTGCTCTTTGGGAGCTGGGTGTTTCAACAAAAAATATTTATAATATACAAAAGCCAATGGAGTTTGTAATTTAAAGTCCAGTTTTGAATTAGTGGCCTCTCCACCCTTGCCTCTGTTCAGAATATCATGGGTTCAGGTGTACGATTTGGTAAAACTGATGCTTTATTACACCACCAAGGGAATGTGGTATCACTGAAGGTGTCAACTTGCAGGTTAAACCTTCTTTGCTGTTTGATGGCAAATGACAAATACTCCTCAGAGAACAGGGTGCACTACCAATATATGGCTTTGATAGCAGTATCAACCATTTTCACGAAGTCTGAACCTAATCAACTGGTGGCATTTTAGCACATTTAGTGCATTATTGCAAAGTGCAACTCACATTCAACAAACGGGTAATGCGATGCATCTTAGACAGTCAAGCGAGCATGGGATTTGTACTACGAATGGTAAGGCATGAGGGAATATAATGGGACAGAGGAACCCAGGCGTACAAGTGCGTAGTTTTCCCAAAGCAGAATCATAGCTGGACAGGGTGGTGGGAAAGGCGTTTGGCTTGCTGCCTTTCTTCAGTCAGGCCTCGAGTGTTGGAGGCTGGACACTAACATGTGATCATTTAAGTTATTGGTGTGTACAATTTTAGTCGCCATGCTATAGAACAGATAGAGTTAAACTGGGAGGAGTGCACAGAAGGTTTGAAGACGTTCAAAGTAAACTGATTATCAAACTATATCAGTATATGTCACCGAATACAGTCTTGAAATTCATTTTCTTGTGGGCATAGTCAATAAGTCTATAGAATAATATCCGTAACAGAATTAGTGAAAGATCGCCTAACTTGGGCGTTCAACCAAAGTGCAGAAGACAAGAAACTGTGCAAATACAAAAAGAAAGAAATAATAATAAATAAATAAGCAATATTGAGAACATGAGATGAAGAGTCCTTGAAAGTGAGTCCATTGGTTGTGGGAATATTTCAGTGATGGGGCAAGTAAAGTTAGGTGAAGTTATCCCCTTTGGTTCAGAAGCCTGATAGTTGAGAGGTAGTAATGGTTCCTGATCCTGGCGGTGTGAGTCCTGAGGCTCCTGTACTTTATACCTGTTGGCAGCATTATGACCTGGCTGGCGTGAGTCCTTGATGTCAGATGCTGCTTTCCTGTGACAGACTTTTATGTAGGTATACTCGATGGTTGGGAGGGCTCTACCATGATCGACTGGGACGAATCCATTAGCTTTTGTAGGATTTTCGCTTTGAGGGCATTGGCTATGATGCAGCCAGTCAGTACGCTCTCCACTACGCTTCTATAGAAGTTTGTTAAAGTTACAGAAGACAAGCCAAATCTCTGCAAACTGATTAGATTTCTTTCTGATGACACTTAAGAGTTGGTGCCAGGACAGATCCTCTGATATATTAACACCAAGGAATTTAAATCTACTGAGCCTTTCCACCATTGTTCCAACAATGAAGACCAGCTCATGGAGCTCCGGGGGCTTCTTCCTGTAGTTGATATTCAGCTCTTTGGTTTTGCTGACGTTGAGTTGTTGCGTCACCACTCACCCAGGTTTTCAGTTTCCCTCCTACATCCCCATTTGTCGTCACCTTTGATTTAGCCAACAGCAGTAGTGTAGTCACTAGAGCTGTGTTTAGCCGCACAATTGTATTTATAAAATGAGTACAGCAGTGGGCTAGGACTGTTTCCTTGCTGCAGGGCACTTGTATCTACAGATAAGTTCAGCTCGCTCTTCATAGCTACAAATCATAATGTTATTGTGGTGAACTACATATCCCCGTCTGGGCAAGCCCCCTGCTGACTGCTCCTGTGGCTCCTCCCACAGTCCCCTGTATAAAGGCGATTGAGGCCTGAGCCCGGCTCTCAGTCTCCAGGATGTAGTATGGTGGTCAACTACTGCTTGTTCCTTCTTCCAGTCAATAAAAGCCGATATCTCGCCTTCACGTCTCAGAGAGAGTTATTGATGGTGCATCAGTTATACAGCATGGAGGTAGACCTTTCATCTCAAATTCGTGCATTCTGACCAAAAGTGTCTTCCTGAGCTTGTCCCATTTCCCTACATCTGGCCCACATCTGTTTAGGGCTTTCCTATCCACATATTTGTCCAAATGTCTTTTAAACACAATTGTACCACCTTATGAGTGAAGCTAGGTGGAGACAGGTCTCTGCCAAGGGAGGTGTGAGGTGCTCCTTCCCTCCATGAGTCTGTAGGTCATCCTTGGGCAAGGTGTAGCAGCCGCTTAGCGCTCCCCAGAGAAGGAAGGCCACAACTGCTCACGTCAGATGACACGGCACATAATGGCGATGAAGTACCCACCCAACAATTTCCTCTCACAGCTCGTTCCACAGATTGAGCACCCTCCGTGTTGAAACACTTGCCGCAAATCCTCAAGTCTTTCCCCTCTCATCTTTTGCCCATACCTTCTAGTTCTAAACCCCTCGACACCGAAAAAAAAGACCGATGGCCCAACTTAATGTGTTTTGAGATTTTATGTAAGATTACGCTTCAGCCTCCTTTGATCCATGGAAAGCAATCCCAGCCTATCCCACCTTTCCTCATAACTCAAGCACTCCAGCAAGTGACAAGTTCAAATGCAATGGGCAAATATTTATAAGAAACAATATACAACTTCCAAGTATAGGGCCCATTCTGTGAAGTCACTTCAAACTACTTTCATCTAATTTCAGAGCAGTCAGTAAAGGTCCTGTTGACAGTTCTCCAAATTTGGCTAAATTTAATAGCTCTGTATACATTTAGAATTATTTATGGTTATTTCATCAATATGTCAAACGTAGGCTCATTAATACATTCACCAGAAGCTGCCAGTGGCCCCTTAAAGAACTGAACTGAGTTAAATAAACAGAGTGAGAGCTATCGTCATTCGTGACAACAGCTAAATGCTTGTACAATATATAAAATTTAAGTGCATTTGGAGCATTACTTGCTGTTCTGGATGCCCCGTTAAGGATGAGGAGATTGTATCAAGACAAAGGTTATGTTGTTTCCAACCATTGGGAGAATTGAAAATCTGATTGAAAGCTTACTCTGCTGGGAGTTGGGGGGGGGGGGGGTGCGGAGTTCAGTAGTCAGCTAACATTATTAAAACAGAAATACAAAGCCCAAACAAGATACTGTGACATCCAGTCTAAGGGTGGATGGGGCATTTCAACCTTCACCGGCAATGTGCAGATACTAGTTACACGATATTACACTAGTATAAAAGGTGGATGAAGGGGATGAACACAATTGCATGTGATTCTGGACACTTAGGCAAGATTCCACCCACAGTGAGGAGGGACAGCTATTCAATCCTGAGCCAAATATAGTTCCTGGTGCCTTGGCTACAGATACAGACTAAATAAGAGCTGGGGAGGAGGAGGAGGAAATGAGAGAAGCAGACAGTGATGATGGTGCCTGTCCAAGTTCAATAAAAGCCATTAGAACACGGGTACTCAACCCGCGGTCCATGGCCCTTCAGTTAATAGTAGGGGTCCATGGCATTGTTGGGAACCCAAGCACTTCAGGAGATAGTTTGAAGATTTTCTGTACAGAGTAAGTACATATATGTCACCATATACCACACCGATTTTTTTTTCATTTGGGCATACTCAACACACGAATCAATAAAAGACTGAACCAACAGGGAGGACAGCCAGTGATTAGGTCACCTGTAATCAACACCTATCAATAGGGTTTATCTGACTGAATTGCTGCAATAGACACCGTCCATTACGTTCAAAATTAGCAACTGCAGTGACAAGAGGCTTCCTGGATTTGAGCTGAGCGATAGCTTGTCGTTCATTGCTCAAGGCTGAAAACAAATCTTGAATCAAATGGCCTTAAATCAGGCACAGATCAGATGCATGAATTTCTACTGCATTCCAGTTACATACAGGATTCTTGTCTGCTGTCAGAAAGAAGTCACAAAAATTATTGCACTAAGAAACCTCAAATAACAACTCTCAACTTCCAAAAAAATGTATCCCTTTACAAAATTGAAATCAAAACAAGCACAGCCCATATTTTACATGCCTTCACATCAGTTGCAATTTTCTTTTCATAGCCCACACCAGCAGAGATAAAATACGTAATTAAATGAAGGATTTACCTTCACCGGTTTTCTCCCAGAAACAGCTCCCCAGCCATTGGTATGACCTCAAGCCACCCCAAAAATCTGCCAGGAATTTCACTGTAGCTCAAAGATTTATTCTAGATCTGAGCACGTTTTCTACATTAGTAACGTTATAGGATTCGAAGAACATTTAATATCTAAGTATGCATGCAGGTATACAACCCTGATGTTCGCCTTCTCCACAGACAGCCAAGAAAGAAAGAAAACTAAGAAAACCATGGAAGCAGGTCAAAGAAAAAAAAACACATCATGTGCAAAAGACAAGGACATCAATGTCCCCCCTCCGTTGGGCAACAAGAATGAGCGAACACATAGAATATAAAACACAAAACTGAAGAGTCCATATTCAGTTCAGCTTAGTGTTCATTATCTGCAGGACACCCCGAATCAAAGTTGCTCAAAAAGGAAAAGGTGCGTCCGTAAATCAGAAAACGCATCGTGACGTGAACCACAGTCCAATCCGCAAACCGTGTCGATCAAATCCTGCTCTGACAGTATCGAGGAGAATGAGATCATTCGAACTCAAGAATCTTCCCTCAGGAGAAGCTTGATATCATTGCTTGATATCAATGTACCACAGCAGATTGTTAGAGCCAAGATGACAGCGACCAATTCATCCAGACCCCTTCTCCACACCTTTACAAAGGCACATTTAGTTCGCTGGCCAGCTCCACTACCTCTCATCTTTCATACAGTTTTTGTTTTGAAGAGACACTCACGTGATCCCAACGGAGACCAAGCAACTGCGCCAGGAAACAATATCTTCCCATTTTAGAAACCAAATTGAATCGAGTCTAGATGAAAATCTCTCCAACAATTACCAAATGTCAGAGTAAAATTTACGACAGCCACTTTTCAATGGGACAACTTCACAGTGGAGAAATGCACACCCACAGCTGGCATTGTTATTATTGGGTTCTTAAGTCATCAAGAGCTTTGAGCAGTTCCATTGACCTATTCCATTTTATTACGCTATTAAATGTTTCTGCATCACATTAGTACATCTATAATCACATGCACTACAGCAGTACATCTTGATGATGTGTCTCTAGTACAATATAAGGACCAACAAAAGACCCTTGATGGAAGTTGCATGTATAACTGAGGCTCCTAAACACAAAAGCGGAAACCTGTCGTTAATCACACCTGGTCGTCTGGTCTTATGAAACCACAGGAAATCCCTCCTTTTTTAAAAAAAAAGTCAGGTCTGCCTGCAGAAATTTGCCAATTACCTTTCAAAATAATTAATTAGCTGTGAATCACATTTGAAATCCCAGAGGATGTGAAAGGCGCTGAATAATTGCAAACCCCTGCTGTTGTATTTTCTAAAAGTACCCAATCTTTTAAAAGTCATAATTTTAAAAAAAGTCAACCTCAAGCTGAGAAAAAAACTGCTAAGAGATACATATTAATAGTTTCAAAAATAAAGATGATTCAAGGATGTGAGACATGAAGGATGATTATATTCTGCAGGAGATTTCAAGAAAACTTGAACTGAGGTAATTTGGAGAATTGATCACTGGTGCTTTAATACTGATTCTCATGTTGTAGCTCTCTCCTAGCATCTACACTCATTGTTTCGAGTTCCGACACAAAATTTAAAATTGTCGTCCTTGGGTTCAGTTACCTCTATAACATCCCTGCAGCCCAACAAGCCTCAAACCTCCTCTATTTCTGACCTTTAGTGTACCCTCTAATTTATTTTATACTATGTTGGTTGTTATTATTCTTTTGTAGAAAATATGACTGATAGATTCAAGATTATGAAGACAATTTCAGTCTTGCTTCATACTTCTGTAAAGTAGAAGTACAGTGACTCCAAGCATTGGAATTATTCTTAAAACATAAGGTATAGTAGCAGAATTAGGCTACTTAGCCCATCGTGTCTGCTCCACCATTTCATCATGACTGATCAAATTCCCTCACAGCCCCAATCTCCCTGTAACTTTTCCTGTCCAGGCCAATCAAGAATCTATCAACTTCCGCCTTAAACATACCCAAAGACTTGGCCTCTACAGTTGCCTGCAGTGACATATTCCACAGACTCATCACTCTTTGGCTAAAGAAATTCCTCCTCATCTCCATTGAAAATAGACGTCCCTCTATTCTAAGGCTGTGTGTTCTGGTCGTAGACTTCCCCACCACAGGAAGCAACCTCTTCAAATCCACTCTCTCGGGGCCTAACAACATTCGATAGATTTCAATGAAATCCCTCCACCAGTCTTCTGAATTCCGGTCAGTACAGGCTCAGAGCTATTTGCTCAGCTTCAGGTTGACTTCTTTAAAAAATCTACAACTTTCAAAAGATTAGGCACTTTTAGAAAACCTCTAATTAGTACCTTAAAATTTCTTTCCCTATCAAACACCCTTTGTAGTGCCTTGTGCATTAATGCATTAGATGTTGACAGATTTTAACACTCTTCTGAAGAATTCAGCATGTTACAGGTTGTTATTGGCAACAACTATTCACTAATGTTGAATTCGATGCAAATGGTCAGAATAATAATTGCATGTTGTGGTAGATCATTCTCATGGCACACCCACCCACAAGCAATGCACAAACACTAACAAACTTCCATAAAGATGGAGTTGAAAGCATCCTGACTAGTTGCCTGGTATAGCAATTCTAAAGGGCAGAAGCATAAGAAGCTGTGAGTCTTGGCCTCAGCCCAATACATCATGAGCCCACCCTTCCCCACCGCTGACAGTATCTACTCAAGGTAGATACTCAAGGTAGCCTTTTCCAAAGAAGAAAAATCAGCTGCATTTCGATTGACTTCTTTAAGATCGACGCTCAAAGAATCAATTTTTTCTTCAAATTTCCCTTTTAGTTGAGCTATTTCAGTGCAGATACTGCTGATTCGAGATTCTAATCTCTTAACCCAAGGGGTTCTTAGATCTTCCATTAGACGGGTCCGGATTTCGTCTGGTGGTCTTCGAAATAGCCATAACTATTGCTGTACAAATTCAACTGAATAAACATTGATCAAAGTTCCCCCACCATCCAGTCTGTGACACCCTCTCACAGCAACCATAGGGCAAGAGCCTGAAGTCCCATGCCACCAGGTTCAAGAACAGCTTCTTCCCTTCAAATCATTCAGTCGTTGAACCAACCTGCACAATTCTGATCACTACCCCAGCACAGGTGCTTCCCCCCCCTTACAAAGGTAGAGCGTTCCTATGAAAACTTTCTTAAACCGAAATGGCGTAAAGTGAAGAACCATTCATTTACACAGGAAAAATTTTTGTAAAAGCGAAAATGCTCTTTGTAACGCGAAAACAGGTTATTAGCGTAGGTCTTTTGTAAAAGCGAAGTGGCGTAAAGCGGACATTCGTGAAGCAGGGGACACCTGTATAGCAACATTATGGCTAGTCTGCACTACAATGGACTTTGTCTTTTTGTTCCAATTGTGTTTTTTTCCCTTGTTAAAATGGTGCACAAATTGTGAAAGTTTTGCATTTCACAATATGGGATCTGAGATGTCTCTGCAAGCAAGTATTTCTTTGCAACCGTGCATAAATACACCTGTTTTTTGTTGCAACTTTGTGTGACTTTGTGGCGGACTGGCAGTCAGGGAACGGCGAGGTGCTAAATTCAACAGAACTAAATGAAACTGAACATTCCTGGACTGCTTCAATTACTCTGTGGTTTGATGTTTTATGTTCTGTGTTAATCGCTTGTTTTGTGCCGTTTGCAAGGTTTTTTATTCATGCGTTGGGGGTTTGATGTTTTCTTTGAATTAGTTTGATGTTTTTCTTTGAATGTGTCCATGATTTTCCTTGCTTCATGACTGTCTGTGGGAAAGACGAATCTCAGGGTTGTATACTGCATACATACTTTGAATCTTGTGCATATGACAATAAACTCTAACTTTTTAAATAATAGGCCTTGATCTGGGTGTCATTGACTGCTCCAGCTTCTAACTCCTGAGCTTCCAAATGAACAAAATCTTATTTTAGCTTGCAGTCATGGATCTAATTATTCCAGTTTTCACTTGTAGAATTAGACAATACCCCAGATGAAGAACGAAAAAAATCCTGAGGCAGTTATACTAGAGGAAGGCACTCGACAATAGACAGCTGTAAATCTGCTCCACAAGTGAGGAACGCATTACTGTTTAGATCATTGCAAGCGAAGGAGGAACTGATGCAGCAGAAGGTAACTAATGGGCATGGAGGGGCAAATCAATAAATAGCAAAGCTACCATCTGCACTTTCTGTCCTCGGGCAAGCAATAATAAATGTCACCGATCGTTAAAAACAAAATAACTGTCATCTAGCCTACAATCGACTGGAAGCTTTGTACATCAACAGATTCATGAACCGTGAGCAAGTGAAATGACATCAGCTTGGTGTGGAGCCAACATGGCTTCAAATCCATTAGGGTGCTTTCACTTCTTTTGTTAGCTTTGATGAATTAATCCAAATATTTGAACTTTATTGCATATTTCCACATGATTACAGCAATATCAATTTTTGGATTATGATTTTGAAAGACAAAAACAGAAGATGGTTTCCTGAAAACAACACACACAAAATGCTGGAGGAACACAGCAGGCCAGGCAGCATCTATAGGGAGAAGTGCTGTCGACGTTTCGGGCCGAGACCCTTTGTCAGGATTAGATGTTTTCCTGAGAAGCTTGGCAGTTGCTCCTCCAAACCAACTACACGCCCCCCCACCCCCCCAATCTGATTGTGTCCATGGAGATTTTAAATATAGAGAATGCACACATTTTTGGCTGTGCAGTACTCGTGGCCAGTCATTATTTGGAAACCAGAAGATAACCACTGTTGTTGAATGGGGGGGGGGGGGGGGCGGGGTGGCTTTAAAACACTGCAATGAATTTGACGGATCCCACAGTCTGAGCTTTGGGCAAAGGGCCAAAACTGTGAAAACGGATATTTGTAATTCTTCAGAACTAAAATAACCAAGAAATATGATCAGCTTTCATGCAAAACAAGCAAATATACCTTGTAAAAATGGACATGCAGATTCTTTAAGACTGTCATCAACACTCGCTGTACAAGGAAGTGAGAATTAAAGAATATGGTAGGGACATCTTGATCAGGGGGACATTTGCACTAGCAGCTGTTTATTTTCTCTTCAAAGATAATTGACAGCGGAGAAGAAAATCTACTGGACAGAAATGACACCCACTTTCTCTCCACCTCCCCATTCAATGTTAAAGCAGGTCTTTCCGTCACTGGGAGCAACAACCCACTGCTGTTTCAATACACATATTTTGGCCAATGTAACAGTAATTTTAAGCTCTAAAATGCTTTTAGTATTACAGTACCTTACAAAGAGATGGCTACTGGGTGCTTGGGAAAGGATGAGCTCAAATTAAACTCAAAAATGTATATTTTAAATGGGTCTTTATTTGTCTTGATTCAATCACGATTTTTAGCGCAAATCAGCACACACAAAATGCTGGAGAAACTCAACAAATCAGGCAGTTATTTATGGAGGGGAATAAAAGTTCAACATTTCAGGCTGAGATCCTTCATCAAGACCAGAAAGGAAGAAGCCAGAAATTGTGGAACGGGGAAAGGAGTACAAGCTAGCAAGCGATAGATGAGACCAGGTGAGGGGGAAGGTTGGTGACTGGGGGAATGGGCGGTTGAAGCAAGAAGCTGGGAGGTGACAGGTGCAAGAGGTAAAGGGCTGAAGAAGAAGAAGAAATCTGATTGGAGAGGTCAGTGGACCACAGAAGAAGGGGAAGGAGGAGGGGCACCAGAGGCATCCATTTTCACTTGAAACACAATTGACAGAACAGAAGAAAATCTACTGGGCAGAAGGTGGGTCAAAATAAATGGGCAGGGGAGCAGAAGGTTTGAGAGGGAAACCAGAAGGGGGAATGGAAAAAGAGAAGGGGGAGGGAGAAAAGTTAACAGAAGGTAGAGAAACCGATGACCAGGCCAAGATGCTGGCATGTTCTTGTCCCCATCTTTGTTGCTCTAGCATTCACGTTCCTCTAGTAACCAGCAATCAGTGCACACACATGCCAATTTCCAACTATAATAGACCCACGAGCGAGAGCAATGTGGTCATTGGGCACTGACAGTCCTTATAATTGTCAAAATGTTCCAACCCAAAAATGATTTGGGTCCCTTGACTGTCATCCTGGATGTCCACTCTAGGCAAATTATTATCCTGACACCTCTTTTCGAATGAAGTTATAAATCCTGCTACTGTATTTTATATTGTTCATGCTCAATTACCCAAAGACTAGAGGTGTACAGTCCAGCTCAATATTTTGATTAACTGCCTGGCTTTAAATTAAAAGCACTACTCATGCATTATGAGTGGGGAAGACTTCTGGCATTAGTGGGGCGTGCAGTTGTAAAGACTTTAAGAAAAGCAGTAAGTACCACATTTGAAAGTCAGTGTGTCGCGATGTTCTTCTGGAGAGAGGCCTGCAGGTGGCACTGTGGTTCACCCTATGTGCCAGGTCGAATCTCAAGCGTCCAGGCAGGTGATGCCATATCTGTAGCTAACTGTGAAATCTAGGCTATGGAGTGGTGCAGTAAGAGGACAAAGTGATTTCTATTATTACATCAGGCCAAACACTGAAGGAGCCTTCTTTCCAACATCTTTCCTGAACTTTGTTTAAATGCTATTATTGCTTTCTTCCCTGCCCCCACCTCCTCTTCCACTCTCCAATGTTTCTTTCAGTATTCATCCTTTTTCTCCATCTTACATTCACTCAACAATACCAACTCTCTCTTCACATCCCTTTCCTTCCTATAATCTTCCTTTCTCCCCCTCCCCACCTCAAATGGAATTTTATGTGCCCCCTTATCTTAAAAAGGAATTGCTGACACTGGAGGGGGCTCCAAGGAGGCTCACAAAAATGATTGAACGGCTTGTCATATGAAAAGCATTTGATGGCTCTGGACCTGAATTCACTACAATTCAGAAGAGTGAGGGGTGACCTCACTGAAATCTATCAAATGTTGAAACGCCTCAGAGTGGATGCGGAAAGGATGCTTCCTATGGTGGGTGAGTCTAGGACCACAGGACACAGCCTCAGAACAGAGGGGCGTCCTTTCAGAATGGAGATGAGGAGGAATTTCTTTACCCAGAGAGTGGTGAATCTGTGAAATTCTTTGCCACAGGCAATTTTGGAGGCTAAGTCCTTACGTATATTTACGGCAGAGGTTGATAGATTCTTGATTGGGCAGGGCAGGAAGGGATACAGGGAGAAGGCAGAAAATTGGGACTAGAGGAAAAATGGATCAGCCATGATGAAATGGCAGAGCAGACTCGATGGGCCAAATTGCCTAATTCTGCTCATATCATAGTTTTATGGTCTCATTGTTCACCAATCCATCTCTAATTCACATCATACTTCCCTTCACATTCCCATCTTTCTCCCCTCACAGTTCCTTCTTGTCAACTTCTCAAATCTTCTTCCCTTTCCACTCCATCCTCTCCAGTCACCTCCCACCCAACCTATTCCACCAATGTTTGTCTCCGCTGGCTTAACGTAGTTAATCCCCATTTGCACGATTTCAATGGTACTCGTTTTCCCACACTGGGCATACAACAGCATGCATGGGCAATATCACTTCATTGCTTTGCCAGGTGCAGATGTGACCGATTTCCCATCTGACTGGTATTAACCCATCATTAACCTGATATCAACACGTGTCCAATTACTGTAACACCAGAGCAGATTCACGCACGCAGTTTACTACATCTAGTAGCGATTAATTCATCAGAACACTAGCAGGGTGTGGAATATTTCAAAAACTCTCCTTTTTCATAGAAAGTACATAAAATAATTCATGGAGAACCCAACAAATGTACAGTAATCTTAGGTATGTGTTGAACAGATTGCACTGAATGAGGTGAATGGGTTGGAGATATGTCTCCACCAAAGGTGGTGTGAAGTGCTCCTTCCCTCTGCTAGCCTGCAGGTCACCCTTGGGCAAGGTGTGGCACCAGCTCCGCCCTCCCGATCAGGGTCACAGGGGCAGCTGGTGGATGGTCATATGGGCAGCTGGAACATATCACAAGTCCTGATGCCCACAGACACCAGGCAGTCTCTAAAGGGTATTGATAATGGCTGGGGTCACCCGTCTTGTGAAGACACTGCCCAGAAGACGGCGATGCCAAACCAGTCCTGTAGTAAAAATTGCCAAGAGCAATCATGGTCACAGATAGATGGAAGATCAAGATCGTATACGTCGTACAACACGGCACATAACGATGATGATGATGATGACTGAATGAGTCTTCTGTAGCATTTATGGATATCATTCAGGTTTCAGATCTACACACTTTTCCACATTGCAAAACTCTAGATTTACTCATGAACCTAGATGCTAAACACATATTAGATGCAAGGTTCTTGTTAAAACCAAATAGTCTACTTCAGGTCCCGTTTGTACGAGGCACTTATTAATGGAAATTTGTACGTACAGTAACACTGAATGGCAGAGAAAGACATCCTGCCCCTCTAATTCCTCTCAACAGTTGAGGATACTTTAATTACGAGTGAAGTGGAGCACTGTTTGGGTAAAATATAAAAGCTCAGTTGAGCGGAGGCCAATCTGAACACAACCCAAGCTAGCAAACTTACAATTTTTTTGCCTATTCATTACTACTCAAGCTGTATATATGAATGGGCCATTTACCAGTCTAAACACGTACTTGAATGAACAGAAATATTACTGGAAATATTATATAAAATATACAAATATTTAAAAAATACTATAATATTTCTAAAAAGAGATTAAAAAATCCAACCACCATCCAGGACAGAGCAGGTTGCTTAAAATGGGCTTTAGATATGTTGCAGTCAACGCCAGCTTTAATCCACAAATAGAGTGATTGAAGTATATACACAAAAGTTACCAAACTTATCACAGCAGTTCAAAGACTACTTTGATAACACTTCCTTCCCCACGTCCTCAACCTTTGATAAGGCTGCGAGTAACCATTTTGTCACAGCGCCATTACTCCAGAATTTTTCCATAAATCCTGACCTACTCTTGAATCCCAATTTCTTCACATTCTAATGCTAATAACTTGGAATTCCATCTTAACACCATTATGGAATTCATTGCTACAGGTGGCTGTGGAGGCCAACTCATTGGGTATAGTTAAGACAGAGGGTGATAGATTCGTGATTAGTTAGTGCACAAAGGGGACGCAGGAGATTGGGACTGAGAGGGAAAATCGATCAGCCATGATGAAATGGCACAGCAGACCTGATAGGCTAAATTGCCTAATTCTGCTCCTGTATCTTACAGTCTAAACTGTCAGAGGGAATGTGCTGGTCAGCAAGATGCTCAACATCACCTTTCCGGACAGTCTAAGATAATAAAATCTATCACATGTCTAGTACAAGTAAAACTCAGTCTTGGTCAGAGCAGGAAGCATGGATTCAGCAAAGTTTTCTTCTATGTAATTCTATGCTCATGACATTTCTAAACGAACTTGATGGAAATACTACTCATAGATTGGTGGTACAAGACACCTGCTATGCATTTACAATATCAAGCAGTTAAAAATATGCAGAGAAATAACCAGACCCTAGAGTGCCAGACAACAGGGATTCATAAAATCCAGTTCATTATAGCTGTCACTGACTCTTCAGCAGTTAGATTAGGCTCCTGCAATAAAATACTACCATCAGTTCTAGTATAGTAAACAGCAGGAGACAAGATTTCTTCTGGCCCTCAAATTAATTTCCCACAGAATCTCAGCTAATTTTCCACATACCAATTAACAGTAAGCATTCAATTTGAAGAAAACTACATCTGACCTAAATGGCATGCAATAATGAAATTCATGTAAACAATTTTAAATTCTGAACCAAACTGCTGGGGTCAATTGTCAGATTCGTTTCCTACTCACACCTGTCAAACACTATTATTATTTTATACTAAGTGTTCAACTTACTGGTTAGACTGGTGGCCCAAGACCTGTTGTAGAATTGGATGGAACATTTTTTAAACTGCTGGCTTTGATTAGTGTTCACCAATTTACATCTCGGTTGCAAGCAACAGAAACTAGGACAAGCCTTAGCCACAAATTGGCAGTCAGCAGACTTCTGCACAGCAGGGACAAGTTTTGAGGCTATAACACATTCAAGGACGATAGAAGAGGTTGGGAGGTAAGCAATGATTTGCTAGGGGAAAAGAAGGCAAGGAGTGGTTCAAAGGAGAAGGGGAATACCTGAAGAGGGAGGATAGACCATCATCCAACACAGGAACGGAAGGTGGGTGGCCAGTGTTTAAATGCACTTGGGCGCGAGGGCACAGGAGATAGATGGTTGGAAGTTGCTTGAGGGAAAAAAAATGGAAAATTGGAGAAAAAGAGATGCCAGGTCAGAGACAGAACCAGCGTCATCGTTCCACATTTTACCCAGCGAGAAGGGAGCCCAGCAGCAGAAAGTCCGCGAGCATTTTGCGCTTGGAGGTGAAGGGAGAAAGACCCAAGGCAGTGTTACACAGATGGCCAGCACTGGATTAAAGAATGCACAGATAATTTTATATTCCAGGATGCAAGATTTGCCAATGCTCTTTTACTCTGTAAACCAGATGCAGCTGGTAATAAATAATTAAACCAGCAACCCTCCACATTTGTTCAAGTCTGTGTTCTCTGGAGTTTAGGAGTAGAGACTAGGGTTGTATCAAGGGGAGTGGCCAAGTGGGAAATAATGGTTTCCTTGGGATACATGCAGATATTTAACTACTACTACAAATTTCACAGTTTGAGGAAATATTCTAAACCTTATTTTTACTAAGGTACCGGAATACAGTGAGATGCATATATGTTAAGCTTTTGCCATGCTTCCATATTCTCTGATTCCACGACTTTCCACAAGTCCAGTGGGTGGAATCAATCAACAGTCAATAGCACTTCCAAAATGTCAACAGGGTCTCCCAGCCTTTTTAATGTCATGGACCAATGCAATTAAACAAAGGGTCCATGGACCCCAGGTTGGGAACCTCTGGCTATCAAGGACAAGGACAGCAGGAATAAGGGAACTCCACCTACACCAGGTCAAAGAAACACATTCCCTTTTCCTTTGTTGTCCCCCCTCTACTGCACATTGAAACCTCTACAACAATAACACAGTCACACAGACCGCTGGAGCTCACAAAAGTGGTTGACCATCACTTCATGGATGTTGAAGTGCAGGCAACAAATGTCGGCAGTATCCCACAACATCAGCACCTCACTTGTTTGAATTATGTTTTTCTGCTGTACATTAATTTTAAAGCATGGCAATTTTGCTTTTGTGTGAAAGCCCAGTAATCTGTGCTGCAGCATATTTCTCCTTTAAAAATAAAGCAGGAGCTCGGTTGCCATGGAGTAAAATGGAAAATGTCAACTTTTTCTTCAGATGTCCCAGCCGCTCGTCTGAGGTCATTTTTTTTTTCATTTCCTGCTAGTTTAATGCCGGCTGCAGTATTTGTGTAATGCTGAAGGCCATTAAATGGGGCTACAAGTCGGCTTTCAGCTGCACAATCTGTGACATCAGTTCTTTTGATTACACACTAGCTTCAGAACTAAAAAAGATGAGCTTTCAAGCATCTTCAGCTCCTGCTTCGTATATTCCTGGCTCTGTCCTTACAAAATGTAGCACTTTAATTGGTTTTATACAGAGCTCACTAAATCAAAGCTTCATGCTGGAATTTGACTGAATTTTCTCCAACTTTCCAGGACAACCATGGATCGTAAAATTATTTGCTGAGGAATTTTACAGTAATCTTAACTAAAATGTTTTTCCTTTTTGGACATTTCCTTGCAAGCAGAAAGTTTATATTCTGCTCACAGTGGCAAATATAATCAAATAATCTTCAGTTGATACAATGAATTGGGGACAGTCTTAGCTACATGGAGCACAAGTTCAGATTTTGCAGATGGCGTGCATCACTATAGCCTTGGAGATCAAGATTGGCAGATGGAATTGGTGGCTTGCTGACGAAAGTAATTTAATGCTAAGAGAAGCAGTTACATTTTGTAAAGCGAATGAGAAGAGGCACTTGGGACAGTTGCAAGAGGGGTATCAGATCAGGGAATAGTTGCACAGCTCATTGAATGAGGCAGGGCAGACTGAGGGAGAATGGTTAGGAGCATACCAGATTTGGGGTTTCATAAAGCGAGGCATGGAATAAGAGGGGGGAAGGTAATGATATACTTAAAAAAAACTCTGGCTTAGCCACATCTGTGATACCGTGTGTAATTCCAGATAGCAGATACAGGCGCCTGGAGCAACTCACTGGGTCAAGCAATATCTGTGACAGGGTGGGGGGAATGAATGACTTGCATCAGGATGAAGAGTGGCTAGGAAAGATTGCCACTAAGGAGAGGAGAGGGGAAATGGTGCGACAGGGGCCAGTGAGTTGATTGAAAAGTGGGTGGAGGGTGAACGATGGTAGGGAGATGGAGTCAGGTAGGGAAGGGGGATAGAAACAGGTAAATGATAGATGGGGGTGTGCCTGTCTGGACACGCCCCCTGCTGACTGCTCCTGTGGCTCCTCCCACAGGCCCCTGTATAAAGGCGATCTGAGGCCTGACGCTCGGCCTCAGTCTCCAGGACATAGTATGATGGACACTCACTCCTGGTTCCTTCTTCCAGTCAATAAAAGCCGATATCTCGCCTTACGTCTCAGTGTGAGTTATTGATGGTGCATCAGTAGGGAAGGGGGATAGAAACAGGTAAATGATAGATAGGGGGCAGATGGAGCCAGTGATGGAAAGGAGGGTGAAGGTAGACATAGCCAGGAAGGTGATGAACAAGAGCAGATAGACTACTGGTGGTGGAATCTGAGGAGTAAGGATTGAATTGAATTGAATTGAATTGACTTTATTTCTTACATCCTTCACATACATGATGAGTAAAAATCTTCACGTTATGTCCCCATCTAAATGTGCAATGTGCAATTTATAGTAATTTCTAATAAATAGTATGTACAACAGGACAGTCATTATACATAGAAATACAATTGTATCAGCATGAATTTATCAGTCCGATGGCCTGGTGGAAGAAGCTGTCCCGGAGCCTGTTGGTCCTGGCTTTTATGCAGTGGTACTGGATGGTAGCAGCTGGAACAGTTTGTGATTGGGGTGACTCAGATCCCCAATGATTTTTCGGGCCTTTTTTACACACCTGTCTCTGTAAATGTCCTGAATAGTGGGAAGTTCACATCTACAGATGCACTGGGCTGTCTACACCACTCTCTGTAGAGTCCTGCGATTGAGGGAGGTATAGTTCCCATAACAAGCAGTGATGCAGCCAGTCAGGATGCTCTCAGTTGTGAAATCCTCAGGATTTGGGAACTTATGCCAAACATCTTCAACCATCTGAGGTGAAAGAGGGGCTGTTGTGATTTTTTCACCACACAGCTGGTATGTGCAGACCACATGAGATCCTCAGTGATGTGTATGCCAAGGAACTTAAAGCTGTTCACCCTCTCAACCCCAGATCTATTGATGTCTATGGGAGTTAGCCTGTCTCCATTCCCCGTAGTCCACAACCAGTTCCTTTACTTATGCGACGTTGAGGGAGAGATTGTTTTCTTGACACCACTGTTACAGGGTGATGACTTCTTCTCTGTAGGCTGCCTTGTTATTGTTTGAGATAAGGCCAAGCAGTGTAATATCATCAGCAAATTTAATTAGCAGATTGGAGCTGTGGGTGGCGACACAGTCATGGGTATTCAGAGAGTAAAGGAGGGGGCTCAGGACACAGCCCTGAGGGGCACCTGCGTCAAGGGTCAGTTGGGCAGAGGAGAGGGATCTGGTGATATTGGGGACCAGCATCGGACGTGAAAGGCCCATGGAAACAGAAGCAGATGGGGAAAAGACTGAGTGAAATGAGTGGGTTGTAGGTGAAACAAGAACCAGCAAGGGTATTCAAAAAGAGCCAGATCAAAACTAGCTAACTGGGAAAAAGAAAATCACTAAGCTAGATTTTGCAGCTGATGCAAACACAGGAAAAGGTAAATGCAAGCAGTTTATTCTTCTCTCTGTCAAATTACTCCTTACAGACATTTCCTTATTAGTTGCTGTTCCAGACACTGACATTTTACTGAGCTTTTGAATTGCAAGTTGGATCTTCTGCAGGGCAGGAGAGTGTGGCATGTTTTAGACCGGATAAGGACCTGTGAAAGCGACATGCCTACTTTAAGCAATTAGATTGAAGAATCGTTGCTGAGACTCACATGCAGACAAAACCAGGGAAGATGACAGAATATTTAACTCAATGCAATGTTATCTGCAGAAAGGGAAAAAAAAGGCTGTTTAAGAGGGAAGAGTGAAAGGGACAAATGTTTTGATTAGTTTTGTAGCATCTGTCAAATACTTCCAGCAATAGTTAAAATCTGAAGCAGATGGCAGACCAGTAAAAAAAATGATGTTTTGCATCACAGGTTGCTTGGCAGTTATTATCATATCCTCAAATTCTGAAATATGTATGCAGAAGGTGAGACTTTCACCTTCTTGCAGGTGGTTGGAACGAAGAGAGGGATGGCGGCAAAATGAATGACATGGGCCGTCACCACGCTGGGAGAAATTGAAAGATTTGGAGAAGCAGGAGAGATTTATCAACATGATTTTGTGGATGAGAGACTTCAGTTATGCGGATCAACAGGGAAATCATTGCTTGTTCTCTTTTGAACAGAGGAAATAACAAAGTGATCTGATAAGGATTTTAAAGTCGTCAAGGGTAGAGGCAGAGTACATGGAGAAATTGGTTCCCACTGGCAGAAGGGTCAAGTCCCAGGGCACACTGAATGACAGTAATTGCAAAATAACTAAAAATCTGACAGCCGAAAATAGGCTGTTGCTTTTAGACAGCGAGGCTTAGAATGCATTGTCAAGTTAGTCGTGGATGTTAATTCAATTGGAGTTTTCAAAAGGGAGATAGGCACATTTCAGTAAGGAACTCATTTGTAGGGCTACGGAAAGGACAACTGCGTGGGAGGAGTTGAACTCTTATTTTTCCCATGCAATCAGACTGATGGGACGCTTTCTCTGTGAAAACCATTCTATGAAGTACGAGAGAGGATTCAGGTCTCTCCACCGTTGGGAAGCAAATCAGCTGACAAAGTCTAGTGTCTGCACGGGCAGAATCCTACCTGGGTCAGGAAGGTACTGTCCCTGCTGACCAGTTCCGTGACACGCTTCAAATACGTCAGCACCTCGATGAAAGTATGAGCAACAAACACATTAACCACCAATTCCTTCACCATTCATATTTCAGAATGTGAGGGTACGATGCCTCTTATCTGTGAAGCAACCTGCTATGCAAAACATCTTTTTTATTGGTCTGCCATCGCCTTCAGATTCTAACTGTTGCTGGAAATACTTGACAGGTTTTACAAAATGAATCAAAACTTTTGTCCCTTTCACCCTTCTCTCTCAACCAACTTTTTTTTTTCTTCCTCCTGCAGATAATATTACATCGAGCGAGATATTCTGTCATCTTCACTGGTTTGGACTGCATGTGAATCTCAGTGACAATTCTTCAATCTAATTGCTTAAGTAGACTCATCGCTTTCACAGGTGCTAACCCGGCCTAGAACATCCGAGTTGCAATTCAAAAGCTCAGGGAAAAAAAGTGTTTGGAAAAGTATTTAATATTGAAGATTTCTGCAAGTACTACTAATATGATATAGAGAGGAGTAGACTGCTCACACTCATCTTTTCCAATGTTCACACTAGCTGCAAAATCTAGCTTAGTGATTTTCTTCCCGTTTAGCTAGTTTCTATCTGGCTCTTCTTGAATCTCTTGCAGATTCTTGGTCCACTAACTTGACAGTGATTTTTGTTCCAATTATCTCCCCCCACCACATATCTTTACTGAAGCCATACTCTTCAAGCTTCTCACATCACTCACCGGCGGCTTTTTTCTGATCTGTAACGCCCTGAGGGAGGTAGCTGACTGAAAGTTACCAATTCTTAGATCTCAATCCAATTCTTGCTGCCTCTGGAGTCGCAGCAGCAAGTTCAGACTCACTAGGAAGGAGGGGCGGTGAAATCAAAGCACAGCACAAAATATGGATCCTGGGAGATTAAACAACTTCCTTCATTTCATTAAACTTTTATTTCTATATACACCGTCTTGACTTCAGACAACAGAGCAGATCTTTGGGTTACACATATTCAAATTCACTTTTTTGTCATTAACCTGTATACATGTACAGTATACTGCCAAACACTTGGAGTATTGTGAGCAGTTTTGAGCCTCTTATCTAAGAAAGGATGTGCTGACATTGGAGACGGTTCAAAGGAGGTTCACAAAGATGATTCTGGGATTGAAAAGCTTCCCACATGAAGAGTTTTTGATGGCTCTAGGCCTTTACTCACTCGAATTCAGAAGAATGACGGCTGACCTCATTGAAACCCAGCGAATGTTGAAAGGCCTTGATAGAGTGGATGTGAAGAGGATGTTTCCTATGTGGGGGAGTCTAAAAGCAGAGGACACAGCCTCAGAATAGAGGACCTTCCTTTTAGAATGGTGATGAGGAGGAATTCCTTTAGCCAGAGAATGGTTAATCTATGGAATTCATTGCCACAGGTAGCTGTGGGGGCCAAATCATTGGGTATATTTAAGAAAAGGTGGATAGATTCTTGATTAGTCAGGGCATGAAGGGATACAGGGAGAAGGCAGGAGATTAGGGCTGAGAGGGAAAATGGATCAGCCATGATAAAATGGCAAAGCTGACTCAATGGGCCAAATGGCCTAATTCTGCTCCTATATCTTATGGTCTTATGGAGATAACATTCCTCCGGATCAAGGTGCACAACACAATACATACAACTCACACAAGGTAATATTACCACAAGTAAACTAACAAATAATAAGATGCATTTATGACTCGTCAAAGAGTAAACCGGTGCTTCATACATGATGACACCTGGGTAGTGGTAGAGAGCTCACCAGTCTCACAGCCTGGGGTAAGGAGTTGATTCCACCCTAACAGTCTTTGTCCTAATACCTCCTGTCTGATGTTAGGAACTCAAAGAGATTGTTGAATGGATGGGAGGGATCATTGACAATGTTAAGGGCTCTGGGTACACAGCATTCCTGATAAGTATCTTGGCTGGGTGGAAGATGATCCTCTTGTCAGTACGTTCAATCCTTTGTGTACTCCTTAACAGACTCCTGCTAAATATCAAACCACTACTTGCGCCAGGAATCAAATTTTAAATTATAAACACAAGATATTCTGTAGATGTTGGAAATCTTGAGCAGTGCACACAAAATGCAGGAGGAGCTCATCAAGTCAGGAAGCAGCTATGAAGGGGAATAGACAGTTAACGTTTCAGGTCTCTTGATGAAGGGTCTCAGCCTGACACAGAGACTTTTTATGCCCCTCCATAGCTGACGCCTGACTTGCCGAGTTCCTCAAGCATTTTGCGTGCATCACTCAAAGTTTGAGATCAGTATCTTTTGCTTAAAGATTTAAGAGGAAGTGATGTTTGCTGACAAGTAGGTTGGGACAATTTGCAGGCTGTGGGAAATCTCCTGTTACAGTGACTGAGCGCAGTTGCCAACCATCAATTTTCCCTGATTTTGTGGGACAGCAGTCCTGTAATTATGCCCTCAGCTGCAGGCAATGGCTATTTACCTTTCATTTACATTAACCCATTAGTCAACTGAGCTGTCTGTGTAGGAGACAGCTTGGGCTTTGAAGCATCAGCTATCCGTCTACTGCTTCTCAGGTAAAATTTACAAACAATTCCACATTAACCAAAAGACAAAGACAGCACAAGCACTGCTGTGTTTGTAATATTTCAGTAATTTTTGAGAAATCTTGTAAATATGCATTGTTTGATTAAGCATTCTTTGTTGTTTATGAGAATCAGAATCAGGTTTAATATCACTGGCATATGTTATGAAATTTGTTGTGATACGGCAGCAGTAAATTGCAATACATAATAATAAAAACTATGAATAACAGTAAATATACATGTTAAATTAAGCAAGTAGTGCAAAAAGAGAAAAAAGTGGAAAAATGGTAGTGAGGCAGTGTTCATGGATTCAATGTCCATTTAGAAATCTGATGACAGAGAGGATGATACTGTTCCTGAATCATTGGGTGTGTGCCTTCAGACTTCTGCACCTCCTCCCTGATGGTAACTATGAGAAGAGGGCATGTCCTGGGTGATGGGCGTCCTTAATGATGGATGCCACCATTTTGAGGCATCACTCCTTGAAGATGTCCTGGATGCTGGGGAGGCTGGTGTTGATGATGGAGCCGACTGAGTTCACAGCTTATTTCAATCCTGTGCAGTGTCCCTCCCCCATAACAGATGGTGATGTAACCAGTTGGAATGCTCCCCACGGTACATCTGTGGAAATTTGCAAGAACCTGTGGTGCCATACAAAATCTCTTCAAACTCCTAATGAAATACATCTGATGTTGTGCCTTCTTTATAACTGCATCGATATATTTGGCCCAGGATAGATGTTCAGAAATGCTCACACCCAAGAACTTGAAATTTCTCAGCCTTTTCTCTTCTGATCCCTCTATGAGGGCTGGTGCATGTTCCCTCTTCTTACCCTTTCCGAATTCCATGATCAAATCTTTAGTCTTAGTGACACTGAGAGAAAGGTTGTTGCTGCAACATCACTCAACCAGCTAATCTATCTTGCTCCTATAAACCTTCTCGTTACTGTCTGATATTCTGCCAACAATAGTTGTGTCATCAGCAAGTTTATAGAAAGCACTTGAGCTGTGCCTTGCCACATAGTCATGGGTGTAGAGAGAGTAAAACAGAGGGCTAAGGACACATCCTTGAGGCGCACCAGTGTTGAGAATCAGCAAGGCGGTCACACTTCATTATGGTTACATGTAAGAATATGTGAATTGCATATATCGTGATGCTACCATGCAATACACGCTCTCCTCTCTTAAAGTGAAAAGGAAGTACAGTCAGCCCTCCTTATCCGCGGATTCGCCAACTGCGGATTGGGAAAACCCGCAAGTTCTCTCTCCAGCACTCGTTGCTGGAGCATGTACAGACTATTTTTTCTTGTCATTATTCCCTAAACAATACAGTACAACAACTATTTACATAGCATTTACACTGTATTGGGTATTATAAAGTAATCTAGAAATGACTTAAAAGTACAGGCAGTCCCTGGGTTATGAATGAGTTCCCTCCTGAGTCTGTCTTTAAGTCGGATTTGAAATTGGAACAGGTACATCCGGTATTATTTAGCGTCAGTTAGTCAAACATTTTTCTTAGTATATAGTACATATTTTACCTTTCTATGCATATAAACACTTAAGAAGCATACGTATTTCAATAATTAAACCACTGCATTGCTTAGTAACAATTGTAGCTTTCATCGGGGCAGGGCCTTTCACATGCTCCATTAAAATTGCTCCGATCGTTGACCGACTGTAACCTAACGCTTTTCCAATGACCGATGGCGTTTCACCTCTTTCCGATCGCTTTATTACTTCCACCTTATTTTCAATCGCGATCATGATTATTTCCGTGAACAGAAACACTGTGGATTCAGAGTTACGCCGCCAGGTCCTAATGTCCACCGCATGGAGACTTTAAATAAAGTCCGGGGTTCCGTTGGGTCCGAAAGACCACCGCACTGATACATGTTAAATAAGGGATTTGAGCATCTGCAAATTTTGGTATCCTTAGGGGGTCCCGGAACCAATCCCACGCAGATGAGGAGGGCCAACCGTACACTACTTATCTCTTGACTCTCTTGTTTTCTTTTCAATTAGTTTTAAAGTTTTGGAGTTGCAAAACATAGCAAGCACGACTGTTGCTTTTTCCAGGGATAGATTTGACATTCATTATTGGGGCAATCATAAATCAATTCTGGCTCTTACAAGATGACAGACAACAGAGCCTAAACCGAACGTTTTATTCTAAGCAAAGAATCTTATAATCTTACAGTCCACCCGAAGTTCCATCCTAATCAATACAATTGGTGCCTGGTCAGGAATACAAGCACGGCTCCTGTCTACCATGTTAGGAGCTTACGGTAGAGGTAGGAGCCTGTAAAATGGTCAACACAGTACCTTAGCAATGACCCCATGCTTTGGGGTTCAATTCCTGCTGCTGCCTGTAAGGAGTTTTTACATTCTCACCGTGACTGTGTAGGTTTCCTTCAGATGCTCTGGTTTCCTCTCACATTCCCCAAGGTGTCCCTGTCAGGGTTAGGACTCGAGAGTTGTAGGCATGCTATATTGGCATCGGAAGCACAGCAACACCTGCAGCAAGCCTCCACAACAACCCTTGGACTGTGTTGGTCATTGACACAAACAGTGCCTTTCACTGCATGCTTTGTGTTCATGTGGAAATAAAGCTAACCTCTCTCTTTAACTTCCTAAGACCAAACCATAAAGGGGGAAGAAATATGCACTGAGAAAATAAAATGGGAATCATCCTGCCTTAAGTGAGGAAATAAAGGGAGTAAATAAGCAGAAATTTCAAAGGTTTGTTGCTTAATACAACACTGAAATTGAGATACGAACCAGGAACATGATGCTGGAAATATTGAACAGGCTACATCTATGGGGAAAAAGAGAATATTTCAGATCAAAGAGTTATTGGAGCTAGTTGCAGAGAAGGGGAGTTGCAGAGAGATCCAGAAAAAAATACTGATTGGATAGGGATAGAGAAAATGAACAGTACAGTCTGACGCCAAGTGAGAAGGATGGTGGAGGCTCGTTAATAGTGAGCAATCTGATGGAGGTAGGGAGAACAACAGAAAATAAAGCAAACAATGTACCATCATGAGAATTCAATACTAGCTTTGAGTGGCTAGCTGAAGAGGTGCTGTTCCTTTAACATTTTATTGGATGGGTCTTCAACAGAATAACGAAAGAGGCCAAAGAGGAAGATCAAGAGATGGGGAATTAAAGTGAATGGCAACTGGTAACAAGATGATCTTTGGGGACTGAATGGAGGTGCTCTGGAAAACAGGCACCCATTCAGCATTTGCCTTCTAACAATGTAGGGACCAGCACTATGTGGTTCTGCAGATATGGAGACCTTACAAGCGGCCATCTTAAACACAAAATATGCTCCAAATATGGAGCCCATAGAAGGGGCTATCTTTAACACAAAATATTCTACAGATATGGAGATCATTAACAAAGCAAGCAAAATGCTGCAGGAACCCAGCAAGTCAGGCAGCATCTATGGAGGCGAATAAAAAGTTGACATTCTGGCTGAAACACTTCATCAGGATCTAATGAAGAGTCTAGGCCCAAAACATCGATTTGACGCTGCCTGACTTGCTGACTTCCAGCGACATTTTATGATGAAGGCCTTGGCCCAAAATGTCAACTACCTATTTCCTTCAGTAGACGCTGTCTGACTTGCCGAGTTCCTCCAGCATTTTGTCTGTGCTGCACAAGAGGTTGTCTGTTCAGCAGACCAGCTGTTGTGTCACTAACTCACCTCGGCTCCATTTCCACCTCTAAGATCCTCTCCAGCAGCCTGTGCCCAAGAACATCAATAGAACAAGGTAAAACTTGGCCAGGACTTGACATTATTAGATAAGGAGCTATTCAACAAAATAGCGTTCTACCCTCCAAGAGTAATCCAGTAGGAGAACTTGGGATGTGCATGGCTCATGTCACGTGAAAGGGGAAGATGCCACGGATATCCAAAAGGCTTGTAAATCTATTAGTTTGAGTTCAACTCATATGATACAAAATGCCAGATTATTACTCAATCATAAAAATAAATAAAAATTGATGGTAAAATGAAGAAGTATTATGCTGTTCAACACTGTCATCCATCACCTTAATGGAAATAAAATCCCACCTGGAAAGATCATAAAACCCAATTTAGTACATTAAAAGGTTATTCTTTGGCAGCCCAATAACAGCTTTGAAATAATTCCATTATTTCTGATAGCGACTCGTGAATAATAAATGAAAGAACAATTTACAAAATTGAAAATGCAAATGAGGAGAGTACACCAACTCCTTGGCTGGCAGCTACAGAATGATTTTTCTCTCATCATGTTGGATTCTGGTTTCTGCAGATTTGAGAGACATAATGAAACTGGAATAAATCCAAGGAGGTGCCATATGATAGAAATGAAAGATGCAGGAAAGGCTCTGCAACCTGGTCATATCCATAAGGGACAAATTAAGATTTCCTTTGTAACCGCTTCATTAAGGCCTGGAGTCCACAGTGTTGGGCCCTAAATTCTAGCAGTGATGTCGCATTACAAGGTACATCTCTTCTTAGTAGAGCAGGCCATTAGAAGTAGCAGTACTGGAGAAAGAGGGTGGCCCTGGGGATCTTCAATATCTACTACAGTTCCCATTACTTTCAGAACAAGCAAAGCTAAGGAGACCTCCTGAGTATCACCTGCAACTTCCATCGGCAGATGAGATGGTGTTTCTCAGTGCTGAAAAACACATGGAAGCAGCACTGAAAGTACCAAGGGCATAGAAAGTCAGGGTGGGAACTTGGTTGCCCATTACCAAGAGTGGCTTGGTAGTTCCGTCACAGCTGATGAAGCTCTGAAAGACATAGCTGCCAACTTATTTTTTTATTTTGTTCTGGAAAATTGGCTCTGGTATGTCCTACCTTTTTTTTTCCAAAAAAAAAGCTCAATAAATTAATTACCACCCAAACTGTTTACTCCCAATCAAAATTATAGCAGTATTGACAATACTATTTAGAGCTGGGGTTCCCGATTGGGATCCACAGACCACTTGGTTAAAGGTAGGGGTCCATGGCATAAAAAAGGTTGGGAGCCCCTGATTTAGTGGCACTTGCCCTCTTGTCACTGACTTGCTCACTGATGCCCACTTCAGATTTTTCCAGGATCCCATCGATCTGGATCTTATCACATAAGAGCTAAACAGCAGGAAAGAATTAAGAGTGTGTGCAAAATTTTAACCTGCGGCACCGAGGAGGCTCTGAAACAATGCAGTGATGAGACCATAAGGTATAGGAGCAGAATTAGGCCTTTCAGCTTATTGAGTCTGCTCCGTCATTCCATCATGGCTGATTTATTATCCTTCTCAACACCATTCTCCCGCCTTCTCTCCACAACCTCTAACACCCTTGGTGATCAAGAGCCCATCAAGCTTCACTAAAAAGTACCCAATCACTTGGCCTTCACAACCATCTGTGGTAATAAATTCCACAGATTCAATGCCCTCTGGCTAAAGAAATTCTTCTTCATCTCTGTTCAAAAAGGCCATCTCTCTATCCTGAGGCTGTGTCCTCTGGTCCTACATTCCCCCACTATAAGAAACATCCTCTCAGAGTCCAAAGGGGATTGACAGAGAAAATCTCCACTGGCTGGAGTCGTTCCTTGCAGAAGGAGGCCAGTTTATGGTTCCACATTTCCTTAAGATTTCTCCATGGACTGGCATAATGAGAGCTAGTCATCCCATCACATCTGAGCAATTCTGTTTGCCCCCCTAATTTTGCATGATACCTTTTCTCATTACAGTTCCATGCCATCTACACAATTTACAGTTGCGATTAATCTACCAACCTGGAATGTATTGCCATGCAAGAGGAAAATGGAGCACCTGGTGTAAAGAGAAGGTGCAAATTTGATTATTTATTACTTATTTAATTTCTGTGAACTTACCATGAATGGCCACACAAAAAAGAATCTCAGGGTTGTATATGGTGACATTTGTACTTTGATAATAAAGTTACCTTGAACTTTGGACTTTGAAACAGCATAGGAGTTGAGTCAGACCACCGGGGTTGTGCAGCAGGTCCATTGGCACAGTCATTGTGACACACTGGTTGTTACAAGCTAAAGGGTGACTTTGCAGGCTACTGTTCTTCACTTGTTTCTTTTTTGCTATTTGTGCAACTTGCTTTTTTTTTTAATTGCACGTTTGGGGGGGGGGGAGGTTTGATGGTTTTCTTTGAGCGGGGTCCAAGGTGTTTCTTTGTTTCGTGGCTGTCTGTGAGAAGACACATCTCAGGGTTGTAGACGGCACACATACTTTGAGAATAAATGTACTTTGAACCACCTCAGTTCCGGGGAAACCACTGCAAGAGTTCCGCAGTTTCATGGAGTCTCACTGCACAGAAATGGGCTGCTCAGCCCATCATGTTTGAGCTGACTGTCAAGCGCCCATTTAGACCAATCACACTTAATCCTCCATACATTCTGATCAGACTCTCTCCCATCTTACCGCTCACCAACACGTACAATAGCAGAAATCAGGACTGGACCCAGGAGACTAGGGAGTATGAGGAAGTTGTTTTGCCAGTGGTCTTTGCCGAGCTTGGCAATTAGCTTACAGATGTTTCATCACCAGTCGAGGTGACATCCTCAGTGTGCAGTTCTCTCTCTCTGGGAGAGCTCACATTTATACAAGACCCTGTTCACTTGCCTTGGTCTTCATTGGCTACCCTTCCGTCAATCTTTGAATTCTATTGGCTCACATTTCTTCGGCTCTCAGGCTTTTCGTAGATGGTAGCTATTTTGAATCGTTTGTCTACTGGGTTATCAGAAGAGAAACACACTTCTGAAAGCCCTCGCACCCTGCTTCGTGTTTGCTTGCGCCAGAACCGCCACGGTGTCTTCATGTACTGAGATCAGCGACGGCGGATCATGTCTCCGTACCACTACTTTGTGTTCCCGTTAACGAGTTGAGAGTTTGTGTCCTGTCTGGCCAATGCAGTTCTTGTTGCAGTCTCCACAGGTGATCCCGAAATATTGATCTCAATTTTTATGTGACACTTATGTCGTATTAATAAATTATTTGTAAATCAAAAAACTGAAGATGGCTGGTATATATGGCAAGTGAAATATATATGGTATATATGGTATATGGCAATATATACCAGCCATCTTCAGCTTTTTGATTTGCAAATACAAACGTTGGTAACTTATTAACACAAGTGTCAGTTAAAAATTGAGATCAATATTTCCGCCAATACAGTGAGATTGGAAATAATAATAAACTAGTGAGCCTGAATCACTTATCATTTAATATCTGACATTAAAAGTAATTGGGACTGGTGGTGAACAGATTTTCTTATGCTACTGTACCTGGTGTTATCATCTTGACAAATTAATATGCTGCCAAACAGCTGGCAAAACTTTGGGCTTCAAATTCTAAATATAAAAGATGTTTAGCTTATTCATTTTTCATAATCTCCCATTACTCGTCCAGTAAGAATGTATTCTTGCCTGTTCGAGTGGCCCACTGCTGTGCTCCAGGGCAGGTATTACCTTTGCACTGCAGATTTTCACATTTCCAACAGACTTTCAAGTGCTGTAGAGATCGGTCAGTCATTTTGCTGGCTTTTGTTTGGGAAGATTTTTGCTGCGTATTGATGCCCTCTCTGGATTCTCTGCCTTTCAAATGACGCAAGAACAATTTAGGGCAAGAGCTGAAAAGGTTCCTCAAATAGAGGTCCTTGATACTTTGCCTGAAATGAAGTCACAGAGCATTTGAGTAACGTACGGTGCAATTATGGTAGATACTTTGCGTCTCTATGGTTATTGGACTCATTTAATGCTGGGCACATTTATTGACTGACTGCAGGAAAACAGAGGCAAATGTTAGTGTGTTGCCAGATTTTTTGTGCCTAGTTTCCAGGTTATGGTATGCAAGTTTATTTGTAGGATCATCATTATTGTCAGCTTCATGTTTTAAGAAAGTAACTATTTTTCCTCTATCAGCATGAAACTAATTACACTGGAACTCAGCTGATCCACGAACAAAGATAGCCATGAACCAAACCATTCACATGGGAATGAGTCATAACTGAAGTACAACAATTTTTAAGAAAACAAATCCCCATACCAAGCAAACAGTCCAACCTATGTCAGAGAGACCTACAGCCGCAAGGGGGATATTTTGCTTTTGTTCTGATAGATCGTCAGGACTATTTCCAAGCACAGCTCACGAACCATGTAGCTCAACTCCGTATGAGAAAATAAAAAATATTTCTACCTCTCCAGGCAACAGCTATCAAGTATCTCCACCATCCAGACGATGCCACCTTTTTGCAGAAAGCATAGGAGTCTGAAGTCCTACACGACCAAATTCAAAACAGCTGCTTCCCTTCAATTATTCCGTTCTTCAGCCAACCGGCTAAACCCTAATGCACTGCAGTTTAGCAATGTTATGACCTCTTTGACCACCTTGCACTGTTTCGTTCCAGCTCTGCATTCTCAAAAAATGTTGCTGCAAGTAAGTTTTTCATTGCAGCTGTGCATACATGCACTTTTGCATATGACAATAAACTCTACGTTGACGTTGATGAATTAGGTCAGCTGGGTAAGTTCTGTGGAAAGTCCAGACAAAAAGTAATAGGGCAACAGTTGATTGGTCCACTGCCTTCTCTTCAACGATGATGTCAGTTGCCAACACTTCTAAGGTGAAAAGAGCAAAACCATGTGCATACAAGCAAACATCTTTATAACTACACACACAAAATCCTGAGGGAACTCAGCAGGCCAGGCAACATTTTGTGTGTGTTGCTTGGATTTCCAGCATCTGCAGATTTTCTCTTGTTTGTGATTTTTTTATAGCTGATGTTTCACATTTACACTACTGCTCATTTTATTATAATAGTGCCAGTTTGGGTGGCAGGGTGGAGATACGTTTCTACCAAAGGAGGAGAAAGGTGATCCTTCCTCACTAGCCTTCAGGTCACTCTTGGGCAAGGTGTAGCACCTGCTTAGCCCCCTGATTAGGGTCACGTGAAGCCATTGGGAGCAAGTGGTGGATGGTCATACAAGCAGCTGGTGCATATCACAAGTCCTGGTTATGCCACCACTGACACTAGGCAGGCAATCTCTGAAGTGTATTAATAATGGCTGGGGTCACCCGTCTTGTAAAGACACTGCCCAGAAGGCGGCAAAGGCAAACCACTTCAGAACAATTTGCCAAGACCATGATCAGCCAACATCATACAACATATAACAAATGAGTGCAAGTGACATTATACCATCTTACATAAACATGAACCTCACACTTTATGTCAGCCTGTCAATCTTCAGGCCGTGTCACTCAGGGACTGGTACTAATATTATTTTGTGACTGTGTGCACTGGAGTGCAATGATATGTACTGTGTTTGGCACCTTGGACCCAGAGGAACCATGCTTCATTTAGCTGTATGGTGGAATGACAATAAACTTGAATGCTATAAGAACAAGTTGGGAACCCCACCTGCATGGCACTTCAGAGCACATATGGAGGTCTTGAGATATCCTCAATGCGGTAGCCCTTTGGAGAATCCAATATTGGCTGAGTCTCAATGCAAGATGACAAGATGATAGCTGTATCCCTGTGCTCGCTACGACAATTAACAACAGAACCCATGGACATGACAAAATCAACAAGCGTGGGAGCTGGCTGTTTGAGGAATTATGATTTGGTGAAACAGGGATCCCTAGATAAGGCCATGGTGATCGCCAGAATGTGGCTGATACATCGGCAAGTTTGGGAACTAAAAACGCATCAGCTATTGCTTCATAGTCAAATAACTGGAGATAAGAATAAGATTGAACTATCGTGTGGAGATCCCAGATGATCTCCTGAAATCTCCATACCATATGGAGCAGACACACACAGAAAAATCACAGCATTAGTAGTTTGCTGTAGGGATAAAGGCACCAGAGATATAGATGAGCTTGAGTGCTACAAGATCGTCTATCTAAGCATCTGCACAGAATCAACAGCTACAGGTTAAGCATGTACAACTATGGGTCAAAGGGCATAACTTGTGAACTCCTGAAGCAGCTAAAAACCATGCAACTTTCAACAAAGCTCGGGAGGTTGAACATGTCACTGAAAGAATGGTACTGATGAAGATAGTGGAGTCTGTCACGGAAACATCGACACCTGGACCCGACTGGAAGTCCGAGCAGCGTTTATGTGTCATACGCGTCAGGAAAGCTCTAGATCCTTTTTTCATGGGAAAGGAAAGCCAACAATCTATAGAGATGCTGCTGGAAAATGTGGAATATTTTCACTCAGGGCACCATTCAGAGGTACAGGCTGGAATAAAGGAGACGTGGGCTTTTCCCCCAGCTGAGTCACGTTGATGCTACAAGTGGGCTTGGTGGAATGCCAGTAGGTCTCATGATTTTTACTGGGAGGAAGGCTGCACGTCACATGGGTGCAAACAGGCAGAGAGACTTGACAGAGGTGTTGAGGAAGCCAACTGCCCTCAAACTGATTATTCCAAGAGGCCCAGTGTTGTAATTATCATGGGCTTACAAGTTCTAGCCATGCATGCTTTGAATGCAAGTGGGTTAAAAAAGAGAGAGTGAACCAGTTTCATTGAAACACCTTTAACATAAGGTATAAACTGGATATGAAACAGGGTGTATTGTCCACCTGATGAGGAGGATAATTAATGGCAGAACATTTAAGGTCACCTTATGAATCAGTTTTAATATCACCAGCAGATGACACGAAATTTGTTACAATGTATGACAAATATAGAATAAATTACAGTAAATATATATGTATATTAAATAGTTAAATTAAAAATAATAGTGTAAAATCAGAAGCAATTAAAAAATGTTGTGTTCATGGGTTCAATGCCCATTTCAAAGTCAGATGGCAGAGGGGAAGAAGCTGTTCCTGAATTGCTGAGTGTGTGCGTTCAGGCTTCTGTACCTCCTCTCTGATAGTAACAGTGAGCTGAGGGCATGCTTTGAGTGATGGAGGTACTTAATAATGGATGCCACCTTTCTGAAGCGCTGTTCCTTGAAGATGTCCTGGGCACTACGGAGGCTAGTGCCCGTGATAGAGCTGACTAATCTTACCACTTTCTGTGGCTTTCAGATCCTGTGCATTAGCCCCCACCCCCCATACCTCCATACCAGATGGTGATGCAGCCCGTCAGAACGTCTATTGATCTTGCTGTTATTTTGGTCCTTTTTAGACCAGGATGTTTACTGAAACTACTTTAAAAACTGAGGAAGCAGAGCAAAACAGTGTTGAATCTACAGTGAATATAGAGGCAACCAGTTACCCATCTTGGCTATGGGCCAGAGACACACTCCGGAGATGGTGGGCACGGATTGGATTGAGTCACGTGGACTGACAATTGTAGCACTGGGCAGTGAAGAGACACTGGAGCCATTCACGCTTTGGGGTGGGATGGTTCCAGGCAAGTCGGCATCTGGTCAGGTTGGCTTGAGAGGCACCAGACCCAGAGCAGGCCCACCACTAGGCCTGCAGCAGAGATCATAGCACACCAGAGATCGATGCTTTCCATTTTTATACATTTCTACATTGTCTACATTTTCTCCTATGCATTTCTGGTTGCTTCTTCTCCACCATGTCTGTACTCCAATGCGAAATAGAGGAACCAAATCGTCAAATCTACCCGCTGACGTGCGAAAATGTTTGAAATGCATTTCCTCGTCCATGACTCTCACGAAGAAACTCACAGTGCCATAGAAACCCCACCGCCACCTAGCATTTTGGTGCACACCAACGCATGCTCGCTATGGCCTTGAGCGACGCAGAAGTGAAAATCAGGGCTATGGTGTAGACCGTACGCACAAGTATAAATCAGCCTTAAGAGGTGAGCTAACAAGCTAAAGATTAAAAAAAAGACCAGCTTTATTTGTCATGCGTGGATCAAAACATACAGTGAAATGGGTCATTTTGCATCAAGGACTGTGCTGGGATAGCCCATAGGTGCCGCCGTGTTTCCAGCACCGATATAACATGCCTGCAACTCACGAACCCAAACCGCACATCTATGGAATGTGTCAGGAAACCGCAGCAACCAGAGAAAGCCCTCATGGTCACGGGGAGAATGTACAAACTCCGCACAGGACTAGAACACCACAATGAACACTGGCACTATAACGCGATTTCACTAACTGTTACGATACGGTGCCACCTTTACTGAATGGGAGACTTTCCTGAAAGAAGGGTAGATGAGTGCTTGGGTTCATTTATAAAGAGGTTGCATGCCAAGCCAAGTAGAACAAAAGATGGAGGGACACAGAACCAAGGGTAATGGTGGAAGTACATAGCAAATTGTATGGGAAAAATAAAATTACCTCAAGAGAGATTCTGGTATATGTGTTACTATCAATGAACTAAACACCTATCAGAATTCAGTTTAGCCTTTACAAAACCCAGGGACTTGAAGTGCTGACTTTTCATGTTTCAGGCAGCAAGACCTGTGTGCATTAACTTTGATGTGGGCAACAAGGAAACAAGTAATTGCCTTATTACTTGGACAAAAGGTCCACTTCGAGAGCCATCATTAGGTGGACAGGCAGAGCTTCAAGTGAGCCAGGAAAGTTGACTGTGGAGGCCTAGTCCAAAGAATGACCTGTTTTGAGCCACTCAAATTCATTTTTGGAGCAGTGAGAGTACTGTACGTCCATGAGGGCAGAGCATTTTGGAGGAGAGTCTATAATCTGTTTGGACTGTACAAGGCAGATGATTCATTGTGTAACAAGGGACGCTAGCTGTGCCATTGTTAAATCCACAGACAAGGTAGAAGGTGAGTTCAGCACTGGGTCTGCTCTGAGATTGTTTCAAATATGTCAAATGACATTTTGGTGGATGGAACCGTGCAAGTAATGGGGAAAAACTGATGTTTCCAGGAATTACTAACTAGGTTCAGACCGAACTGGGAGGAATATATTGCAATGTGATGCAGATTTAAATGCTTTGGAAGTTCCCAATTGATGGTATAGTGTAATGCAGAGAGCACGGACCAGAAGAGGCTAAAAGCTGCATGGCTGAAATACAAGCGCTCAAACTAACCTCGAGACCAAATAAGACCATAAGACACAAGTGCAGAATTAGGCTATTCAACCCATTAGATTTGCTCTACCATTTCACCAATGGCTGATTTATTATCCCTCTTAACCATATTCTTCTGCCATCTCCCCATAGGTTTTAAAGCCCTCACTAATAAGAACGATTGACCACTGCCTAAATATACTCAATGATGAGTCCTCCATAGCCACCTGTGTCAAAGAATTCCAGATTCAACTCTCTGTGGCTAAAGAAATTCCTCCTCATCTGTTCTAAAAGGAGATCCCTCTATTCTGGGGCTGTGCCCTCTAGTCCTAAACACATCTGCTGTAGGAAACAACTTCTCCACATCCACTCCATCTAGGCCTTTCAATAGATAGGTTTCAATTGGATTTGCCCTCATTCTTCTAAGCTCCAGCAAGTACAGGCCCAGAGCCCTCAAACATTAACGTCAAGCTCCTCATGTATTAACCCTGTCATCCCAGGATCATTCCTGTGAAACTCCTCTGGACCCTCTCAGTTTCTTTCTTAGAAAAGGGGCACAAAAGTGTTCACGATGCTCCAAGTGCAGTCTGACCAATGCCTTATAAAAACTTAGCGTTACATTCTTGATTTTATATTCCAGTCCTCTCAAAATGAATACTCACATTCCATTTGCCCTCCTTCCCACCGGTGAGTTAACCTTTAGGGAATCCTGCACGAGGACTCCCAAGACCTCTTTGCACCTCTGACTTCTGAATTCCCCCCCCATTGTAGAAAACAGTCTACAAGAGGGTAGGCCAGGTAGCGATCATCTCACTTCAATTAGGGTATCAGATATGCCAAAGGATCACTGCCTATGTGAGATCAAGATGAGTGAGAGCAGAGATACGGAGAAAGGAAGAGTCAAGAACAGGAGATTTCTCCCTCCGTGATTTCCTTGTCTGTATGTCCCTCCCCACTAATCTCCCTCCTGACACTTAACCCTGAAAGCAGCCACGTACCGCACTTGCCCCTTCACCTCTTTTCAAAGCCCAAACAGACTTTCCAGGTGAGGCAACATATCACCAGTGAACCTGCTGGGGCCATCTTTTGTGTCCAGTGCTCTCAATGTGGCCTCCTCTACACTGGTACGACCTGTCGTACGTGGGGGGACCGGTTTGTTGAGCACTGCAGCTCTATCCACCGAAAGCAGAATTTCCAGGTGGCCTAGCATTTCAATTCTGATTCCCATTCCAACATGTCAGTCCATAGCCTCTTCTTGTGCCGAGATGAGGCCACCGTTAGGGTGAAGGAGCAGTACCTTACATTCTGTCTGCATAGCCTCCAACCTGATGATTATAAATATCAATTTCTCCTTCTGGTGAAAAAAATACCCTCTCTCTTCTTCTATTCTCAACTCTGGCATCTTACCTCTTCTCACCTGTCTATTACCTCCCACTGGACCCCTCCTCCTGTCCTTTCTCCTATTGCCCACTCTCTTCTCCTATCAGATTCCTTCCTCTGCTGTCCTTAATCTTTCCCGCCCACCTGGCTTCACCAATCACCTTCCAGCTAGCCTCCATCCCCTCCCCCCCACCTTTTAACTCTGGCATCTTCCCCCTTCCTTTCCAGTGCGGAAGAATGGTCTTGGGCCGAAACATTGACTGTTTATTCATTTCGGTCGATGCTGCCAGACCTGCTGAGTTCCTCCGGCATTTTGTGGTGTTGAAGTAGAAAAGCATGGGTTTGAGCTTAGGGTAGTTAATAATTCAAGCATACATTGTTGATCCAGTACTTAATGGGTGTTATTAGCATGTTTCGTGTTACAGTTAACTATAAATACATTATACAATCATAGTTAATGTAACAGGATACAAGATTAGTTATGTACAGGATAAAGTTTACCTAGAGAAATGATCTTAGGCACTATTAATATTTGGATTGGATGCTGCGGCATATTAAGTTTAATTTACAGGGGAGAGTTAAGGAAGGCCAAGCATCACCCTGAAGGGTACACTGATACAAATCATCCATCAAATAGTACAGGCTAGGTAGGGAAAACTAACATAATTCTTTGTTAAAATTCTTGATTTATGACAGAAACTCCCTTTGTTGAGTCGAGACTACTGACAACCTCTTTTCAGTCAATCAGCAGCTTTTCAACTCGTTCCTTTGTGCTCAGTGAATTAGGTGTACATTCATAGCAAGCCCAGATTTTATTAATTAGCTTGCTCGCTGGTTGTCACCATTGACAAGAGCCCTCTTGACTTAATCTTTGGGTGGAATTCATGCCCACACAGTTCAGCCAATAAAACTCGTTGATCATGATATATTCTGCAGGAAATCAGCATGTTACATAAAAGATTTAGAATGGTTTTCAGTTCCAGATAGCTAGAGAGGAAAAAGCAATTATATGGCACCTTTGCATAGACGCTGCTTTTCTGAAAGGGTAGTAAATGTTTGAAAATAATGCGCCCCCCCCCCCCCCCCCCAATTTGTTCAATGCAATTATTGAGATATAATGCCGAATTGCCCTTTCTGGCCCTTCAAACCACACTGCCCAGCAATTCCCCTAATTGAATCCTAGTCAAATCATGGGAGAATTTACAATGACAAATTAACATACCTTAACATGTCTGATCTGTGGGAAGAAACTGCAGCTCCCGGAGAAAACACACGCAGTCACGTGGAGAACGTATAAACTTCTTATAAGCAGCAGTGAGAATTGACCCCGGGTCGCCTGTACGGTAGAGCGTTGCACTAACTACAATGCTACTGTGCTGCTTTTTAAAGAATGAATCTTACTTATTATACTGTAGGGCACTTCAAACTTTTTTTTCCAAATTGTGGTGTGGGATCTCTTTCATCAATGTGAGATGTCGATCAAAATCTCTGTTTAATACTCCAGTGATAAAAAATAGTGCAGGTGGAACATCAGCCAGTGCTCGATCTTTTCAGCAGTTCTTGTACACACAGCCTTCCGATTTAAGAATTCTAACACCAAAGTTAGTTACAACTGGAAAGCTAGAAGGAAAAAGAAGCAGAGGCCGACAGAGAAGGAAAATGTTAGACGGATTAACATCATGGTTAGAAACAGAGGAGGCAGCAACTACAATTCGGAGGGTCAGGAACTGTGATGGATGGAGACATATGATCGCCCACACCGAATGGCAAGGCACCTGAACTAACACCAAATAGAATACTGACAGAGAGCTGGAGCGAAGGTCTGATCGATAAACTAACCTCAGCACCGCTCTGTGTTTGTGTACACGTTCCAAGTGGGGTCTGATCAGGGTCCTGTATAGCTGCAGCAATATGTACCAGCTGCTCATAAGGCCATCCACCACCTGCTCCTATGGTTTTGTCACCCTGTTTGGGGCAGATAAGCAGGTGCTACACCTTGCCCAAGGATGATCAGCAGGCTAGCGGAGGGAAGGAGTGCCTTACACCTCCTTTGGTAGAGACATATCTCCACCCCACCACCTAACTGTATGTTGGATAGTCTATCATGTTACACAGATCAATCGCACAATTTGTTTGATTCAAATGTTTTAAATTATGCATAGAGATAAAAAGGTAAATTTTAATATTCATATAAAACCATAAGGATTTAAAATACTGTATCTAATATTAAACTTTATTTCCAGCTCAGGCAAGTTTGATGGCCATTGATAAAATGTAAAGGATAAAATTGCATTGTAGTATGAGAGAAATTATTAAAAAGCATTTAAACAGGTCAATGTTTAAAGTTGGTTAGAAGTTCAAATGCACAAAGCAAATTTGAAATAGAAGGAACCCACAAATGGAGATAGTACATAGTGATGATTAATCCGCACGCAATGTTTATTTTATTGTAACTTCTGTTACATTGCATTTAGAATAAAAATAAGAATTTTGAATGCATGAACAAGTTTCATCTGAACCCTGATGTCTACCAAATTAGGAGCCCATTCTTACCTAATGCATTGCCAGGGAAGCTATTACCAAAGCAGACCAGGAAAGTCTTACCAATGACCTTACTATCTTCCTTCTTGAGGAATGGGCGCATAATCCTGGCTAGTTCAATCATTTCCACAGAAACATGCTTCAGGCACAAAGTTCCAGTGTTGCAAAATGGACGCTCCTTTCTTTGTCCTGTCACTTGAAAGCCAAGTTACCTCACCTCAAATTTCACACTGGGATACATTACATTATAAGCGCCCCTTGTGGCCAGCAATTGTTCTTTGAACTTCTTTTGCAAAAGCAAGAGATGCAAGGATACTCTGCATTACCCCTCCAAAGTCCTGGAACTCATGACAAGCATGTAATGACTATTTTAGGTGCATAAGGAAATAGGTCACTTGCAGGATACAGAACATTTTCAAGTGCACAAGAATTTCTAACCTGGTGTGTTTACTTGTTTCCGCTCTTAGTGTTCAGCAAGGCAACAGACTCTGAGGTGCAGTTGTGTGGCAAAGAGAACATATCAGAAATACGAGCATTTCATTAGAACGAATATTTTAATACATCCAACTTACTATATATACTAGCATCCAAGAACATAGAAGTCAAAACTGCAAATAATTCTGACTTCAGGGACAGTTAAAAATAAGACACCTACTTTAAAAATATGTCATTTTAAGCAAGTATCCCATTTGTCCGCTACCTGCCCTTTCACTGAACACCTCCCACGTGTATTCTGTTCTCACTCTTATCATTAAAAAGTATAATTTCAGTAACTTAACTATTATTTACTTTATTGCCTTTGTGTCTCCCTAACAAGCTTTGGTTTCATGCAAATTACAAACTGCACATTGCACGACAGATATTTGTTGGTGTAGCCAAAGCTATTTGACAACATTAAGTGGCTCTGGTTAAATTAATATCCAACACAGATATTGACAAACTAAGTTTGTTAAATCACTTCTGTGTGTCATAGAACCAGAGTCTCAAAGCACAGAAGTAGGTCCTTAACTGAGTCCGTGTTGACCATTAAGCACACATGTATATTAACTCTATATTTTTTCACCCTGTATTTCCATTAGCTCCCCAAAGGTCATACCAGTCATCTACGCACTATGGGAAACTTACAATCAACCCTACTGACCTGGGCATCTTGGGATGTGGGAAGAAAATGGAGAATCCAGAGGAACCCCGTGCGATTTTGTAACATGAACAAAGTCACCACAGAAACAGAGCTGATAGATATGAAGTAGTCAACAAAATGAGACACAGAAGGTATCATATTGAGAACCCGTCAGAGGACGAGGCCTGTTTGACTTAACACAACATGACACTTTATCTGCTAAAGGTGAAAAGACAATTCTATATTTGCAATGTATCTACAGTACTTCCTTTCAACCATGCATAACTTTCACAACTCCCCTCTTCACACCCGCACTCCAGTCAACTGCTGTTTTCACAGGTCTAGGAGCCTATTGTTCAGAGCTGCATTTCAAATTTAATCTACAGTCCATATTCAGATCTGAAGTTTGGTGCCTGGAGTTAGTTTCTATGCGTCCTAGCCCACCAAAATGCGCTGGCACACACTATAGGGACTAGCAGAGGCCAATTAACCCTACCAACCTGGGCACCTTGGGATGAAAGCAGAAAACCCAGAGGAAACCACAAAGGGACAGAGCTCTCAAGGTGAGGATTGAACCCAGGTCACTGGAGTTGAGGCAGCGTCTCCTTCAGCTGCGTCACTGTGCTACCTCGGCATTCTTTGACTTGAACTCCAGTTAGAGCCCTGAGGTTAGGGGGAAGAAGAGGGCAATCCGCCAGCTGGTGCTTAGCTGCACATAAATTTGCGTTGGAAGGTGATTAAGACCCTCCAGAATTACATATGCCCCATTCAAGCAAGACAGGTTACATCTGCAGAACAAAAAGAAAAATCTGGGACACTGCCAGTTTATTTTTATCCTCATGCCAGCCAACAGAATCTGCTCGAGTGGTGTCAGCATTAGCAGAGGCTAAACTCAATGTTAGCTTTATTGTTACTAGAGCTGGAGCTAAAAGCTTTGACCTCAAGTTGCCATACAGGAACTTTTTTCAATGTTAATGACTTGGTAATGAGACAGAAAAATTTAGTGCACTGTTTCTATCTACCCATCAGAACCCTTTAGCAGCATGCAAAGAAATGAAACAGTACGGAATTAGTTGGTCTTAAAGTCAGACTGCTACACACATACACAGTAGTGTATCAAATCATTTCAGTGTGGATGTTCTAAATGAGTTACAAAGTAGAATTTTACAAATAAATGATCAAATGTATTCCGATTCAGATTTATCTATCACATGTACATCAAAACGTACAGTGAGTGAAATGTGCAATTTGCATTAACAACCAACACAGGCTAGAGATGCACTGGGGCAGCCCACAAGTGTCGCCCGACGCTCTGGTGCCAACATAACATGCCCACAATATTCGGCAGAACGGAACGCAACAAATAGCAAAACGACAACAGGAAAACAGGCCCCTCTCATCCCTACCGCCCGCTCACATGGACAGATGGACATACAGTCCTCCAACTCCAGGACAGGACTCCAACATCTGGCCACTGGAATATCCAATGTGCTAGTGGAATATATTGTACTGTATATGCCATGTGTTGGAGAAATAAATGATTATTACTTTTGGCACCTATCACCCTTCTCTTGATATTAGAAGATTCTTTACACATGCACCATCTTTCTGTCCGTTCATTGTAATACGTTGCAGCACCAAACATGGTTGTTGACTGCTTAATTCTCCACCACTGGTATTTACACACTGTCTTCAACTGCAGGTACAAAGATCAATTTCCACATGTCTTGTGGACACCTGGTTGCCCTCTTTTCTCCACCACCATTCACTACAAAATCCAGTTGCCAATGTTAGTTACCACAGACAGACAAAGCCAGGAACTCTGAATACCCAAATTTAAATTTCCCACATGCAGCCTCCCTCAAAATGACTACACTGTCACAGCAAATGTGCAGGGAACATTTTACTTCTGATTTGCATTCTGACATGTCAGGTCATGGTTTCTTCTTGTGCCTCAATGCAGGCTCCCTCAGGGTGGAGGAGCAATACCTCACATTCCACCTACCTGGCTACCCTTCAACCTGATGGCTTGAATATCTATTTCTTCTTCTGGTTAAAAAAAATTATCCTCCCTTCTTCTATTTCCCACTCCGGCCTCTTCCCTGCCTATCAACTGCCCCAAGGACCTTCCTTTATACCTTCCTCCTATGTACAACTCTCCTCTCCTATCAGACTGCTTGCTCTCCAGCCTTTGACCTTTCCCACCCACCTGACTTCACCTATCACCTTCCAGCTATCTTCCTTCCCCTCCCACCCACAATTTTTTTTTTTTATTTTGGCATTTCCCCTTTCTCTTCCAGTCCTGAAGAAAGGTCTCAATTCAAAACATTGATTGTTTATTAATTTCATAGATGATGCTTGACCTGTTGAGATCCTCCAACATTTTGTGTGATCCAAACCCAAGTAGCTAGTTTTTAAATCACAAGTTTAAAAACGCCCTCTATCTTTGGACGTATCCTTGGACCCACTTCAATGATTATCAAGATAGCAGAAAATTCTTGCTGACCCTGCTGTGTACTTCACTCCTTTCCTAGTGGTTACATGTCCCTCCAAGTTATTGTTCCTAATACAGGCTTCAGTATGTTTCTACAACCTTGTATGAGTTCATTAGGTTTGACCACACTCCATTCTTTTCCTATTTTCCCTCTATTTGCTCATGTCCTCAATTTTAGAAATTGATCATCTGCATCCTGCACTACATGAATTCCTGCTCAGCCAAGTTTAAAGTAAGTTTGGATGGATGTGGCTTTCCTGAAACGAGCTCCATATAGATATGTTCAAAGGTGGTGGACTGGGTTGTATCCACTACTTTTTGTAAGAACTTCCCGTTCAAGGGCATTAGTGTTTCCGTACCAGGCCATGATGCAACAGTCAATGTACTCTCCACTGCACATCTATATAAGTTTTTCAACGTCTTAGATGTCTTGCCGAATCTTCGCAAACTTCTAAGGAAGTAGAGGTGCTGCCACACTTTCTTCTTAATTGCACTTACAGGACAGGTCCTTTGAAATGATAATACCAAGGAATTTAAAGATGCTGACCCCCCCTCTATCTCTGATGAGGATGGGCTTGTGGACCTCCAGCTTCCTTCTCCTGAAGACAATAGTCAGCTCCTTGGTTTTGCTGACACTGGGTGACAGGTTGTTGTTGTGGCATCACTCAGCCAGATTTCCAATCTCCCTTCTTTATGCTGATTTGTCACCATCTTTGATTCAACAGTGGCATCATCATGATCCATTTTACTTCCATTCACAAATGATACAATTTATAATCCTCATTACAGTTACCTCTTTCAAACATCTCTACAATGTCCTCATATCCACCCTCCTCCCTCAGCCTCCCAAGTAACCTGACCTCTTCCACCTTCTACCTCCCATTATACTTGGCAGTGTTGTTGGATTTCAATGAAGAAAATACCCTCCAAACCCCCCTCTCTTTTCAACATCCGCTCAAACTGCCTTTTCCAAAAGCTCCTTTCTAGGAGGTGCTACAGGGTCATTTAAACAAAAACTTTATACTATTTTAAAAGTTTCTTCCACAAACAGATAATCTGATCAACCATTCTAGTTAGCCCCTCGCCACCCCCTCTATCCACTACATTTGTCATTGCACAGTAAACACTTTAAATCACTTTTTGTAATTGTTTACATTGTAAATACATGCTGGTATTTATGTACATTTTATTACTTATCTGTAATTCTAACTTTATTTTTATTTCATTCTTTGTTCTGTACAATTGTTGAATGTGGTCATTTGTTCCAATACATTACAGTAAATTCATATAAATCTATATGGTGAATAAAGCTGATCCTTGATATGAACAATTCAAACTTTTGACAGCCCCCTTTGTTCCCTAGTCCGATGCACACTTCCTCATTCCTCAAGGAATGCTGTGACATTTACCACCATCTCCCTGCATGTTCTGCTTGCTTGTCATGCTATACATTGTAAATGAAACTAACCAGATGGGTTATAGACTCGCACACAGAATTATATCATTGTTTGGACAAAGGCTCATACCATAACTCCTGGCTGGGTTGGGTTGCAGGCGACTTACTTGCAAACATTTCATCACCATGCGACAAAACATCGTCAGTGTACTACTGATTGTGGTGAATGCTTGGCCTTTATATACTTTTCAATCCGCTAATTGGACTTCACGTCTGAAACTCGATTGTGATGTGGTGATGAAACACTTGCAAGTAAATTGCCAAGAATGGAGATCAACTGAACGCCACTGACAAGCACCCGAGCTATGCATCTTCTGAATTATTTCCAACCTTAGTTCATACGTGGCATGGGTCACATTCTGGCATGATGACCAAATGCAGATACCTTTGGACTAGGAAATGCTGTAAGATTTCTTTTTTGAAAAAACAAGCAATACTTCTCCAATGACTATGGGACTGTGATCGGCATAGACAAGATGGGCTGAAGAGACTGTTTCTGTGCTGGAGAACTTTGACTCTTAGATATGCAAGACCAAAGGCATACAATTGTATGCCTTCAACCCTTGCATATTGTTTTACCCTGCTGCTATTATTAGGGATTCCCAACTGTTTTTGTGCCATAGACCAATGCCATTAAGCAAGGGATCCGTTGACTCCAATTTAGGAACCTCTGTCCTATTCTCACTACACTGCAATGGTTTGATACAGCTAGGATTAAACAGAATGCAAAGTTATCTTTTGAGAAGATAATAAATGATTTACCAAACCCAAAGCGAAGAATTCTTGCTGAAGCAGTCAGTCCAATTTTCAATAAACATTTCATTGACTTAGGATGCCACCTTACTGTGATTTTTAATTTATAGACTGACCTATAAACATCATAAAATATATGGCTTCTGATTCGCAAAATCCTTCAGATCAAAAACTTTGCTGAATCTCAGAACAATATTCTTGGGGTCAAAAGTTCAATTCTTCAAGGAATTTAATATCATACAGGATTTCAACAGATTAATTTGAAAATCCCAAAAGCTGCTTTATATGGAGAGGCAATAGCTAATTATAGAGCATTATGATCAATCTTCCAAGAGTTAAGAGATATTCTTTTGGTTAATTATTTAGCAGTGGTTCCAGTTTTAAGCAGCATCACCAAATGTTCCGGAATTAATAATTCAGCATGGATTTGCTGCTGGTACAACCTGGAGTTCGGATACAGATAATACCGGGACTCTGTCACATTAAGTCTTTGTGAGATAAAACATGGGTACAGAATCTTCAACCCTTGGAGTCTACAATGATCATCAACTGTCATATACACTAAAGCTACATTAGACCTTATTAATTTTTCTAAAAACTTATTCTCTTCACATTCTCATCAACCCTCCTCAGAGTCCAGCAGTCACTCACACAATTCTTAATGGCCAATTAACCTACCAACCCATGCTCTTTAGGGATACTTGAGGAAAGTGGACCACTTGGAGGAAACTCAGATGGTCAAGACAAAATGCAGAAACACCACACAGACAGCCTCCGAGATCGGCACTGAACCAGATCAAGGTTTTGGCTCTACAAACTGCTCTGGGGAGACTCAAGCAAGTCTTACTTTTCCAATTACTGGAATATTGATACTGCAATATATAGGGTGACACTGTAGTGCTACACTATAACAGCTAGCGGCACCAGAGTTCAGAGTTCAATCCTGGCGTCCTCTGCAAGGAGTTTGTAAGTCCTCCCTGTGGAATGTGTGGGTTTCCTCACACCGTCCAAAGACTTACCAGTTCGTAGGTTAATTTGTAAATTGTCCCATGATTAGGCTAGGGTTAAATTGAGGGTTGCTGGCGACACAGCTCAAAGGGCCAATTCTGCGCTGTATCTCAATAAATAAAATTAAAACAAGTTATATGCAGGATTCTCATTCCTTACTAGTGATTTCTTCATTCTTGGATTATGGCTGTTTGGTGTTTATTACCAGTTGCTAGATATACATACATGGAATTAGAATTATGGCAGATTGCTTGGAGCACATCAGATTGATGCAAACAAGTGGCTTGTTTTGTCACTTTCAGACAGCATTTAATTGACAACCACATTTGTGTGGCATTGGAGTGAGTACACATGACAGATTCTGGTTTCTAAAGACTACCATTCATCAACAGTCAGTGAGTATTTAGCAATAAATGTCTATTTCACTATTTCCAGACTTGAAAAACAAAAAGTTGAATCTTCCGACTATCAGGGAAGGATTGACTGGATGGCGTCCAAGGATTCATCTCGCTTGCTCAACTACTTGCCAAACATCATTTTATTTATTTCCCGATAGTGTGTGGAGTAGGCCATTCTGTCCCTCTGAGCCATGCTGCCCCAGCAATCCCCAAAAAACCTGATTAACCCTAACTTAATCACGTGACAATTTACAATGACCAATTAACCTACCTGGTATGTCTTTGGACTGTAGTGGGGGGAGGGGAACTGGAGTATCCATAGAAAACCCGCACATCCCGCAGGGAGGGCGTATGAAGACTCTTTACAGAATGAGTCCGTACTCTGGAATGCCCCGAGCTGTAATAGTGTTACGCTACCATGGCGTCCATTCCTGTTGACATTCCTTTTTCAGCCAGAATTAAACCCCAATTCATAAAACAGAAAAGCTTCAGTAATTGTCATGCTACCATTGTGTTAAATAGTTTAGCTGAGATTTACAGAGGATATTCCACCCTATCAGTCATACCAGTAGTCATGCTTGTCCAGTCTTTCTTCAGTGTAAAGATGTTTACCATTCCTTTCACAGGCTGTCCCAGACGCCCCTTAAATGCAGCTCAGAATTAGAATCAGAATCAGGTTTAGTATCACCGGCTTTTGTGAAATTTTTTTAACTTTGCTGCAGCAGGTACAATGCAATACATAGTAATAGAAAAATGTGAATTACAGTAAATATATATTTATTAAATAGTCAAATAAGTAGAGCAAAAATAGAAATAAGAGTAGTGAGATATTGTTCATGGGTTCAATTCAGAAATTGGATGGCCGAGGGGGCAGAAGCTGCTCCTGAATCATTGAATGTGTGTCTTCGGGCTTCTGTACCTCCTTCCTGACTGTAACAATGAGGACAAGGCATGCCCTGGGTGAAGGGGTCCTTAATGATGGATGCCAACTTTTTGAGGCAACTCTCCTTGAAGTTGTCCTGGATACTGCAGAGGCTAGTGCCTATGATGGATCATTACAAGTAACAGTCTGTAACTTCCCTTTGGACATGGAGGCAATTCGATGTGGCAGAACCGAGGCAAGACGAGGCAGCGGGCCCCAGCGCTGAGTGTGGGAGAGCGTGAAAGGTCAGGCAGAGGCCAAATCAAAACTGTGGGATCCAGGCCCCAGAGCGTTTTGATGCCACTGAACGGAGATTTACAGGCCAAATCAAAGCAGTGAAGTCTGACATTTCTAAGCAGCAGAACCTGTTGTTTGGACGGGGAGTAAAGCGCCGGGCCAGATTGAAAAGATCACCGTGTCGAGGCCTGAGGTGAGTACGTACTGGTACAGACCACAGCTCAAAAAGTAACAGAACCAATGTTCGGATAGAGTGTCAAGCGCCAGGCCAGATTGTAAAGGTCAGGGTGTAGGGTCTTGAGGTAAGGTGCGAGACAGTTAAGATCGCTGCAACATATTTCGATCCAGTGCATTAGCCACCCGCCCTCTCCTCCATGCAGCCAGGTAGAGTGCTCTCCATGGTATAACTGCAGAAATTTGTGAGTGTCTTTGGTGACATTTCTGTATCATTTGCCTGAACCACCGAATAACGGCAAGTTTTAAACCTCACCCGCTTGGGTAAGGAAGTTTCTTCTGAATTTCAGTTAGTTTTCTTGGATTTAAAGTTTTCATATTGATTTACAAATAATTACTCAGCTGTCTGGATATAGCACCTCAAGACCTTGGGATTTCCCAAAGCCCTTTATGAACAATGATGTTCTTTTGGAGTGTACTCATGATGTAATATGGGAACTGTGGGAGCCTAGCTGTACACAGGATATATCTACACACCAACAAGATGATGGATACTGGCCTAGAAATTGTTCTGTGATTATCCTCTGGCATTAATACAGGGTTATGAGTTAGACAAAGCTGTTTGGAGAAGTCACAAATAAAATGAGAATTTGAAAAATAAGATCAGAAGTTCATTACCTGATTTCCCTGTGCAATACTTGCTTAAAATCACAATAAATTGGTTTCAGTACAGAGTTCCCCACCAATATGTTGCAATTTCATGCAGTTCTCAGTATCTATTACAGCATGTACAACCTTTGCAGTCTGGTCTTAAAAGGGACATATCACAAGGCAAGCGACAGGGAAATTTTGCTACTGATTAAGTGGCAAAGGTAACGGTGAAAGAGGGAGTGAGAATGAGGCCAGGTGATCAGAAATTGAACAAGCTGAGGAAGACACATCTTTTGTGTATAAGGGCTGTTAGGGAGTAGGCTGGAGTTATGGTATAATTTCAGCAGCAACCAGTCTTCAGATCTGAATGTGGATTGTAGATTGCATTTGAAATGCAGCTCTGAACAATGGCCTTCCTGGAACTGCAGCTTAGAGTTGATTGCAAACCAGGAAACGCCCATTCACTTGAGTTATTTACATGAATACAACCAGAGAGAATGCTGATTAACATTCATTTTGGGTTTCTGGAGTGCTGGTGTGATGATGGAATTGTTTGAAAACTAAATGCAATTCAAAGTAAGCATTGTAGATACATTATAACTGTAGAATTGTCCTGCTGTTAACTTTGATCTTTAACATATGAAAATGCATTGGAATATTGGATCAGGCAGGACTTTTCTTCCAAGAGTCTCTTACTCACACTCATACTCTCTCTGCTGGATGAACTCAGCAGGTCAGGCAGCAACTATGGAGATTAGATGTATATTTGCTGTGTTTTACTTTCCAACTGCTGTTGGAGTATTGGTTTTTTTAATAATGTGATTTCTTTAGGAAAACATCTTTAAAGTTGTTCTACAAGTAAATAAAAACTCATCAGATTTTATATCCAGGGACAGTTCAAAGTTCTGGGGGCCTACTGCCCGTTAGGAAATGCCTCTTCACAGTTTCAGTGGGATTTGTGACCCCCAAGCCAATCCCCACTTCCCCCCCCCCTACAAATTCCATTTCAAGGCATCTTGGTGCAAAGATAAAAATAAAACCTTTAGGTAGTTTAATTTTGCATATAGTGTGACTGCTGAGATAATCCAAGGTAGTTTTATGCTGAAAAGAAGCACCATAGCGAATTCACAAGAAATTGCTCTATTATGATTAGTCCAATTTTTGAAAACAAAGTTTTTTGCAAGTGAATAAGTTTTTAAGCCTGATCAGTTTCACCAATAATGACTGATCATTAGCATGTTATATACATCTCCACTATAATATTATGGAAATAGCCACACAGTCTTAATAATTTGTAACATTTTTTTCTTTGCTTTTTCAGTTTAGGCTATTTCTTTACATTTAAATTAATTGTACTCGTGGCCTCAATTTGATCTTGCATTTGATGTCATTTCCTACCTTTTAATTCCAGAATATCTTTAATTCGGAATCAGCATTTTGTGAACATCACGCTGTTGTTAGAGCACAGTAGAGGCCCATTTAGCCTATGAGCTGTGCTGGCTTTTTACAAGAAAAATCCCTTCAATTCCATTTCCATGCTCTTACCCGGCAGCTTTCCTTTACTTCCTGAATGTATTTTCCCATTTCTATACCAAAAGCCTCAACTATTTTGCTTTGATTGTCTTCTGAGACATGGGATTTCAGATAATAACTGCTCAAGAGTGAAAATCTTCACCTTAATGTTTGCATTGAAGCGGTTAAGTCATGGGAGATGGCCGGCTGGTGAAGGCACAATCCAATGCCAAACTCCTCTACTCACGGACAATTGCAACTTTTGCAAGGAAAGAGACAGGTGCAGGCCAACTTGCCTTTTGACCTGCTCTGTCTTTCAGGATCCTCCAAGAGGTCCACAACTTTGTCCTGGGGTTTGGAGGCCTGTGTGCCTCTAAGGCCCAGAGAGCCATGTTGCCTAGAGTGTTTAGGCTCTTGTTAGCATCACCCATGCTAAGCAAGTCAAAGAGTAGAGTCCAGACTAAAAGTGGTCCAACGGTCCTCCAGGCTTGGGGGTTCAGCGGAGGGCTGAATTGTTACAGAAACAGCAGTGAAGAATCCTCCTTTCCCCCTTTACCTATATGTGACAGTACGGACAGAGAGAGATGGAGGACCTGCATTGCTGTCCCAAAAACCTGCTGCACAACAGGTACTAATTCAATCAAGACAATGGCTACTCATCGACATCAGCAGTTCCTGAGATTCCACTACTTCCCCTGGATTTCTGGATGCAACTGATCTGTTTGAAAGGAACTTAAATGACCGGCAGCCCCTGAAGTTTCACCACCCACAATTCCTCTCATCTTTTTCCTAAACAGCCTAAACAAATCGTGACCCCTCTGGTTCTAGATTCCTCAGCTAGGAGAAGCATTCTCCCCATGCCTGGCATGACTAGTTCTGCATGAGTTTGCAAGCTTCAATGAGATCTCCCCTAATTCTTCTAAACTCTAGAAAATGTAGATCTCGTTTAATCAATTTCATCTCCTCTAGAAAGCCTACCGTCCATAAAACCAAGACCATGAATCACTGCTGCACACCCTCTGTCTATGTAGAGCCCCCACAGTAGCATAATGGTTTACAGCATAGGCAACAGATATTCAATTCCAACCACTACCTGTAAGGAGTTTGTACATTCTTCCTGTGACCGTGTAGGTTTACTCCCACAGTCCAAAGACCTATCAGTTGGCAAGTTCATTGGTCATTGTAAATTGTCCCATGATTAGGCTAGGGTTAAATTGGGCGTTGCTGGGTGGCGTGGTTCAAAGAACAATAGGGCCAATCCTGCACCGTAGCTCAATAATTAAATAAAATTAAGGCCTCAAAAGGCCAAAACTAAAGAAAACTGTACTGGTTAAGTTCTATTAAGGCCCTAAAAAGGTCCTATATTCAAAAACCCTTGCAATAAAAACAATATATCATTTGCCTTCCCAATGGCCTGCAGAATACAATTGACTTGTGTATAAGGTTCATTTCAGTTTCAACAGCGCCCAAAATCTCATCATTTAAAAAAGAATAAGTATTTTACATATTGTACTTGTACTGAAAGATGGGCCCTAATGTATGTTTCATTTGTTATGTGCTTATCTATTCGCTAAACCTATCGATATTCCCTTGAAGCCTCTTTACCTTCTCTTCCATACTCAAACCGTAAAACAGATTTCATGGCATATGTGAGTGATGATAAACCTGATTCTGATATGGGTCTCTATTGTGGACTGAGAGTGGGAAGGGGGCAGGGGTAGGGGAATCATGGTTGGGAAAACGGGAAGGGAGAGAGGAGAGAGTGGGAAGCACCAGGGAGACATTCTGTAATGATCAATAAACCAATTGATCAGAATCAAGAGACTTTGCCTCATGTCTCCGGGCTGGGTGTACATGCATTTGCACCATCCCTGCTCATGACAAGCCTTCTCTGCCACCTGCTCCACACCCTTCCCTGGTACTCCACCCTCACCATTCTAAGCACCCTTTGCTCCTGCCAGATTTACAGACTAGGTCTCTGCTCCCCATTGACAAATGCAGTACTGTGCATAGGTCTCAGGCACCTTAGCTACATTTGTATGCCTAAGACTTTTGCACAGTCCTGTAGAATGAAGAGCTTTTTGCTGCTCGGCTTCAAGTTCATTCCCCGTCCTTCCAAAAGCATTGCCATTAGAGAAATAAAAAAAACATACAAATCATATTCCTGACGAGTCCTGGCGAAGGGTCTCGGCCCGAAACGTCGACAGCGCTTCTCCCTATATATGCTGCCTGGCCTGCTGTGTTACACCAGCATTTTGTGTGTGTTGTTGTTTGAATTTCCAGCATCTGCAGATTTCTTTGTGTTTGCTCTTTAAAATCATATTCCTCTTCATTCACAAAACTAGAATCATCCCTCAGCCACACGGCGTTGTTAAAGACCAAAACTTATCTGTTCAGAGGCATTATTTGTTGTATGCTATCTGACAACATTCAGTTTCCCTTTCTCTTCCAAATACCAGCGTAGCAGTGTTTCCATCCATGAATTTATTTAACATCTCGCATGCCAATGTATAAACATCCTAAAATGCTTAGAGGAATGATTGTAAGTCAGGATTTGTGCTTTAAGAAGGTATTAGAACAGGTAGTATAGAAAGTAGATAAAAAGTTGGGTTTGATTGATTGGTTGGAAGTTGGAAGCACAGTTCACTCTAAGCTGTGCGGGTGTGCGGCTGCGTGGCAACTGAAATACTCCCACGCGCATAACCTCTGTTGCCACGCAGCTGGAGTAAAGGCAGGCGAGAAAAAGTTTATGAAACGTGAAAGATTGTCTTTGTTGTACTGTATTTCATTATACCCTTCAATTAATGAATAAAATTAAAACTATATGATTTTTCAATATTCACTCTAAATATTTATAGTATGCTGATTACAAAAAAAAACACATTTAGAGTGCCACGCAGTTTTCAGCCTGTGTGAAAATTATCTGCTCAGAACAATGGTTGGTCCACCGCAGTTGTAAAATAAAACAGTTGGTTGGAAAGCAAGATAGTGGAAAAGAGGATATTCATTCAGTAGAACGTTTGTGACTTACCTATTAACATTCAATAAAGCAAGAAACAAAACGTCACACATATGCAGAGAGTTGCTATTATGGGCAGGTATTTTTAATCTACCGTTCACGCATTCTTTAAAATGCCACCCAATGCCAACTACAAGCATAATGTTAGATTAGTGTGTGTTGTCAGGGTGAATTAGGCATTAAATACCACTCTTCAGTGAGGCATCTCCCAAATGCATTCTGTTAGAACAGCTTGAAGTTTTATTCTATAAAAACAGAACACCTCATTTTCCAGCTTGAGCTTACTTCCCATGATGAGGGTCAGCTAATTTGGGATAAATTATAGATTCATTATGTACACTCATCAGGGCGAAAGCAAAAAATAGTCACTATCGGTCTTTAAATAGTACACTGGGCCATGCGTTGCCCCAATTAACTTGCTATCAAATATTCCATTTGTAAAAAAAAATGAAAGGCTATTCAGTTAAACTAAATGGAAATCTCAATAAGTATATCAGATTAATATTTCATCTGAAGGAACTGAAAGTTTAAAGGTGTATAGTTAAGCAAAGATACTTCCACGTAAATTATATGCATTCTTTTTGACAGCATCCCCCCCCCCACCTTCCTGCTGCTGGTGATTCATATCTTTAACAGTTCTTCTGGTACTGGCACCAATCTAAAACCTTTACAAATTACCTGTTCTTTCCATATAACTGAGACTATTTTACTGTGGGAAGAATCGCAGTCGAATCCAATCAAAGGTTCATTTTATTATCAAAGTGAGTATGCAAAAATTCAACTCTGAGATTCTTCTCCAATTAGCCTTGAAATGCAGAAAAAATATGGAAGTCACTGAAAGAAAAGCCATCAACCCCCCCCCCCACCCCCCAACCCCACTGCATGAAAAAAAACAAAAACTCACAAACTCCTCCCTCACACATAACAAATCACCCACTCGGAATACAGCAGCTGGAACATCAAATCCCAAACCGCTAACCACTCCCTCACACAAAAACTAACAAGGACATCAAACACCCCCCCCCCCACTCCCAAGCCCACCAATCAACAAAAAGACAGAAGGCACAGAAAACTGAAGGAAACCATTATAAATTATAGTCCACATCAATAATGACATAAATCTCAGAATTTCGAAAACATCCTCCGTCGGCATCAGAAATCAGTCTTGAGGTGTTTTAATACACCACAATGTATTATGTAGGGTATTATGTAGGGTGGTGATCAAATCCTTTGCCTTCAAGGCCAACTCAATCACCCTCAGTGTAAACTCCTCAAAAGGTAAATGTAAATATACCACATTCATTTTATTCAATTGGTTGCTGAAGAGATTAAATTTTAAAAATTGCCTCCCTATTTTCAACTCCCGCCCTCCCCCATACTCATGCATGTAGGATCACACCATCACCATTAAACAATGGTAATGTACCTGCCACTGGAAGGGTCCAAGACTTTGATGGAGTTTCACGAGATGCATCAACTTCAACCCCGTTTTTCTCCAGGGGACCTAACTCTGCCTGCAATCGGCTCAAAGTCTAAGCAAAATTAAAATTTAATTGGGGGAGGGGGTGAATCTCATTGAAACGTATCTAATTTTGAAAGGCCTGGATAGAGTGGACGTGAAGAGGATCTTTCCTTTGGTGTGGGAGTCTAGAAGTAGAGGGCACAGCCTCAGAATAGAGGGTTGTCCATTTTGAATGTCAAATGAGGAGGAATTTCTTTAGCCAGAGGGTGGAATTCATTGCCACAGGTGGAGGTCAGGTAACTAGGTGCAATTAAGGTGGAGTTTGATGGGCTCTTGATTGGTCAGGGTGGGGAGAAGGCAGGAGAATGGGGGCTGAGATGGAAATGGATCATGAAGAGATGGCGGAGCAGACGTGATGAGCCAAATGGCCCAATTCTTCTCCTATGTCTTATGGTCAGTCTACTACTGGAGGCTTTGCCATGCCCCTCAGCACTGGGTATATTGAAAATGCTCCGACTCTCCTCCTGCTTTGGGAAAGCTTTCGGTCGGTCACCTGTTCCAATATCTCCTTATGCAGTTCAGCATCAATAACTCTTTGCTCAATAATACACACGTGAAACAATCTATTGCATTAATGTGGCACCTTAATGGATGTTGCTGTAAAACTGTGTTCAACAGGTCTTGACCTTCCTGTTTGCTACTGCTATATAACACACTAGTCTTGATGTGCTGATATAAAATGACCATATCATTGATATTATCCTCCACTCTCGACAACTCTTTTCTTCAATGCATTAATTCATGAATTACTAGATTTAGTCTGGTTAAGAACATAGAACATTACAGTACAGGCCCTTCGGCCCACAATCTTCTGCCAACCTTTTAACCTACTGTAGGATCAATCTAAACCCCTAAACTTAAATATTGCCTCAATTATCTTTCTGAAGACATTACTGAATGACAACTGCAATATTTGATGAGTGGTTCTCAGTCTTTTTAATGCCATGGACCAATACCATTACACAAGGGGTCCATGGACCCCAGGTTGGGAACCCCTCCCTTACAGGAAAGCATGGAAACTGGAAGAAATGGCAACATTTGGAGGATACCAGTTTTTTTCCAGTTTATTTATCTCCAGTAATTGAGAATGGTAGTTGCTCATTAAAATGCCGAGTCTCATTAAAGAGTTCTTCAAAAACTGTGACCATCTTTTAACTTTTGTAATTGTAAAAGACTTGATATAAGACCATTAAGACATAGGAGCAGTTATGGTGGTCTGGATGGATTCAAAGTAATTGCAAATGCAAAATTTCCGCTCTCTGTTAGATCAGAAATACAAAGGGAAATTGCTAGGACAGAAAATCCCAGCCATGTTTTTCTACTCCATTTGTTATCAGCTGCATTTCACTGAAAACTGGTTATACTTCTCTCCGAGTCCTCTGGGTTGGTGGGACCAAATTTCTACCGTACTGTGCAAAAGTCTTAGGCACATAGATACAACTTAAGATTATTGCACATTGTTGTATTTGTCAATGTGCATGAATCTATAAATCTGACGGGAGCAAAAGGTATTGGGAATGGTGAGGGCAGAGTGCCGTGAGAGGTGTGTGGGACAGGTGACAGAGGAGGACTGCCAGGAGCAGGCGCAGGCGCAGACACACCCAGCCATGAGACAGCAGGCAAGATGATTTGATTCTGAAAAATTGGCTTATTGATCATTACAGAATGTCTCTTTGGTGCTTCCTACTCCCTCCCCTCTTTCCAACCATGATTCCCCTCTCCCTGCTCCCTCGCCACTCTTAATCCACAATAGGGACCCATATCAGAATCAGATTTATCATTACTCACATATGTCATTAATTTTTTTGTGTGGGAGCAGTACAGTGTGATACATAAAATTATGACAGTACTGTGTGCAAAGTCTTAGGCACCCCAGCCTATAACACCTATATCTATCACACACACACCCCCCCCCCCCCCCGTATATGTGATATGTGCCTAAAACTTTTGCAAGGTACCGTACATTACAGGAAGACGCTCAGTTTAATTGTCCGTTTATACAGTCAGGTAATTGCACAGTAGTAGAAAGAGAGCCATGTCTGACATGGGATTAGAATCAGGTTTAATATCACCGACATACGTCACAAAATTTGTGGTTTTGTGGCAGCAGCCTGGTGCAATATACAAAAACTTACTATAGGTTGTGATACGAAATACAAAAATAAATATATTAACAGTACTAAAGTAAAGCAAAATAGTGAGGCTGAGTTCATGGGCCACTCAGAAGTTTGATGGCAGAGGGGAAGAAACAGTTCCTAAAATGTAGTGTGCCCATCTTCAGGCTCCTGTGCCTCCTCCCTGACGGTAGTCATGAGAAGAGGGCATCTCCTGGATGGTGAGAATCTTTTAAAACGGATTTATTACCCAATTTGCACTCAAGGTGTAGATCAACCTTTTTTATGCCATGGACCTATACTATTAAGCACAGGGTCCAAGGACACCAAGTTGGGAATCCCTAGTGTGGATGGTGGTTCACCTCCTTACCTTACTCTGGTCCTCTGGTGAAGGTACTCTTATTTAGGGCTAGAGGATGTCAGGACTTAGAGCAACACATAAAAGGAACAGAGACAGACTTCCAAGCCCAGACGCGAGCATGAGGTTTCGGCCTCATTGTTACCATGTTAAAAAAAAAACAACTTGGACAACCCTCACAAGCCAGAAACTCTCGATGGAAAGTACAGATGGGTGCTTAGGCCAATAATGTATCAGTTGCGGTGCCTCCATTATTGACGAGCCTGCGGCACATTAACCAGCCCTACGTGCGGAGAATGGCTAATTGCACAAGGCTCTGATGAGCTGCTAGCAGTAATGGAACTGCAACCCAGCATGAATCATTTGCCTAAACACAGAAAGGAAAAGTAAACACAAAAACTGGTGACCTTGCTTTCCTACTTAATTGTAGAAGAGCAAATGGAAAATAATTTCAGGCTCTTAAATTTTTTAGAATAATCTGGCATTTTTATTGCTTAATGTGGCATTTTCATTTATTTTTAAAAATGTCATTATCTTTTATCTATTCTCTGCCAGACAGTGCTTTAAGGAGGATTAATGCGACCAATGTAACATTTGGTCTAGTAGTGTTCTAACGCAGCTGGCGCTCCCTCGCGCCAGATCAACAGGAGTGATAGACATGTTAATGAGTCTATCATTACCCACACATGGCCTATGTGAAAGGGTCAGGCTAGCAGGCAAGGAAAATGTGTGGCTGAGTCCAGTCTTTTTGAACCTGAGAGCATCTGTGCTGAGAAACTAGAAAACCCTTTCCGAATATGGATCCTAGCTGGAAAATAACTCGTGCTGAAAATCAGGATTAATGATCCAAGCGAGCTTTTTTTTTAAAAAAAACTGCCACGTTAATGCAGAAGGAGATGAAGTGAATTACTGAACTATCTGAGCAATCATGTGGCCCAAGGGATCCTCAGCAGTTCTCCATGACAAATCAGCCTGTTTCCATCCTCAGCCTCCTCCTCTCCAGAGGCAGCCCATTTCCCCATCCTCTGCTTCCTCCACTTGGACGCGGCCCACCCCAAATCTCAGTTTCTTCACTTTGGATGCAGGCCATACCCACACTCAGCTTCCTCCATCAGGCTACAGTCAGTCCTGAATCTCAGCTCCCTCCCTCTGGATGGATCCCGTCTAGACTCTCAGCTCTCTCCCTCTGGATGGATCCCGTCTCGACTCTCAGCTCTCTCCCTCTGGATGGATCCCGTCTCGACTCTCAGCTCCCTCCCTCTGGATGGATCCCGTCCCAACTCTCAGCTCCCTCCCTCTGGACGGAGCCCATCCCCACCCTCAGCTTCTCCATCTGGTTTAATGTTTTTTCCTCTCAATTACCTGTCAATTTTCTTCCAGAAGCAACAACTGAGTCTGCTTTCAGTGAGGGAGTTCTGGGTCATAGGAATCTCAATAATGTTTTTTCCTGCTTCTAAATTTTACCCCTTACTCTTCTGCCAACCACCTTAAATCTGTCTCCTGTGGTTCTTATTTCTGCGAATGACGTGGGAGGAAGAGAAGGAATAGACAACATGGTTCTCCAGTTCTGCTCAACCAATGTGAATAACGATCTTTGCTGGGTTAATCTTTGGCTTCAACTCCATCCTTGCCCGATCCTCACCAGCTTCTTATCCCCTACAATCAGAATATTCACAAATCTCAGGGTTTAACATATCCAATGTCAACTGCTTCCAAATTCCTTTTGGGGAAGAAATATAGATATTCATAGCTCTAAGGAAAATTCCTCTTCAACAGGTTCATCACTGATCCCTTAATTCACCCTTTATATAAATTACCCCACAGGGCAAATGTGCTCAAACAGCAAATACATTGTCCAATCTTCTCAGTATTTCTTCTGCCACAATAAGATCACCTTTCAGTTGTCCTGAACTTCAGAGATTATTGGCCTAATCTGCTCCATCTTTCTTCATTACAAGACTCTCAACCCAAGAATCAATCTAGTGAACCTTCAGTGTACAGTCTCCTTTTACAAGGGAGGCCAAAACTTTCAGGTATAGACTCACCAAAGCCTTTTGTCAACTTCACTCTTGCTCTCCAGTTGACTTCCAAGAAAAGCCAATATTTCACGCAACACACACAAAATACTGGAGGAACTCAGCTGGTCAGGCAGGGACCCAGGGGGAAGTAATAGGCAGATGAGAAGAAGTGCCTATTACTCCTCCATGTATTGCCTCCTCCTACCCTTTTTCCTATTGTCCACTCTCCTGTCCTATCAGATTCCTTCATCTTCAAGCTCTTGACCTTTCCCACCCAACTGCCTTTACCTATCATCTTCAGGATAGCCTCTTTCCCCTCAACCCACCTTTTTATTCTGGCATCTTCCCCCTTCCCTCTCAGTCCTGAGGAAGTGTCTTGGCCTGAAATGTTGACTGTTTACTCTTTTACGTTGATGCTGCCTGACCTGCTGAGTTCCTCCAGTACCTTGTGTGTGTTCCTTTGGGTTGCCTTCATCTACAAACTTCCCCGTGTTTCTAATATTACACTTGCTGCCTTAATTACTTGAGGCGTCCCCAAGCAAAGAACCATGTACAGGAACAAGCAGATCTTTCCAAACATTTAATCTTTCACATTCATTCAATAATACTCTATTTTTCTATCCTTCCCACCAAAGTAGACACGTTCTTCAGGTTTTACGATATCACATTTCTTCATATTTTACTATACATACGTGCAATATTTTCTTAACCATTTCTGTATTGTGCACCCTTCATATTCCTACATATCCTTATACTACCAAAAATACTTACAGTACTTCAATGAAGGTTAGTAATATGGATTTCATATCCAGCAGGTTATTTACAACTGGACCCCCAGTCAGGCTGGAGTGGCCTTGGGAGTTCTCGGCATCAGGTCACAGACGGGGAAAAGAAAAGCTCAGCTGAATACCACTTCACTCTCAGCTGATGAATCAGTGCTTCTTCCTTTTACACATCACTTGGAAGTCAAAAAGGCACAGCCTTTACTGTGGGAGGGAGATATCAATGTCTATCACTGACTACTGCCTGTTCCCCGAGGACATAGCCAACAGATTGATCTATGGCAAGAGAAGAAATTTGACATTAAGTTTGACCCTAATGAAAGAAAGGCATTTGAAACAACATGTCAGTCCCATAATGGTGTTGAACATATTGCAGGAAAATATGGTGAAGGCAGAGGACAAGTGTTTCAGAAGAAACCACTCATGTTCCTGCATCCCAGGTGTGATGAACAGCATTGATCAAGGGGAGCAAAAACTCAGCTCAGCTCAATTCCTTGGTGAATGACAAAATCGGTATTCTGCAGTGTACGTTCATCACCTGAAGAGAGTAGAGAGGTGAGAAGCATCAGGGTGAAAAAGGATGTAGCAGTCAGGAGTTGGTGTTAACTCTGTAACATACTGGCAGAATCAACATGCCACGGTTGTCACAGACTTTATAAAGATATGCGCAGATGAGTGTGTACCACAAAATCCTTCAGAGTCTTCCCCAACCAGAAGACCTAGATGAACCAAGAGGTTCACAATCTGCTAAGAGCTAGATTGGTGGCGTTTAATACTGGCGATCCAGGAAAGTACAAGTGGACCAGGTATGACATCTGGAAGTCTATCTCATGTGCTGCGTGAGGACTGATCTGGACCCAGTCCAATTTTCCTACTGTCACAACAGATCAACAGCAGCTGCCAGTTCATTCATTCTTCACTTAGCTCTGGAACATCTAGACCATGAAGATTCATGCTTCTGGATTCTCTTCATTAACTACAGCTCAGCATTCAACACCATCACCCATCATCCCCCTCAAAACTCATCTCTAAGCTCCAAGACCTTGGCTTCGACACCTCCCTGTGCAACTGGATCCTCAATTTCCTCACTGGCAGATTCCAGTTTGGTGGTGACAGATCAACAAAAAGGAGGGAGATTTTTTAAAAACCTGCTTGAGTGGTGCCACAACAACAATTCTTCACTCAATGTCAGCAAAACCAAAGAGAATATTATCAACCACAGAAGGAAGAAGCCAAAAGTCCACGAGTTAAATCCTCATTAGGGGAACGGAGGTGGAGAGCGTCAGTAGCTTTAAGTTCCTTGGCATCAACATATCAGATCTGTCCTGGATCCAACATTCAAGGGTCATCACAAAGTACCCCTGCACCTCTACTCAATGCCCAGGTAAGGAAATGGCTGCAGAAAGAGTTGGATGCAGCCCAGTCCAGGACAGGTAAAGCCCTCTGCACCACTGAGTACATTTAGAGTAAATGGAGCACGGTCGTAAGAAAGCAGCACCCATGAAAAAGCCCCACCATCCAGGCCATACCCTCTTCTTGCTGCTACCACTGGACAGGAGGTATTTAGGACCCATATCACCAGGTTCAGGAACAGTTATTACCCTACAACCATCAGGCTCCTGAACCAGTGCAGATAACTCATTCACCACTACCCTGAACTAACTCTATGACTACAGACTCACTTTCAAGGACTCCTTACAACTCAAGTTCCTGGCATTTGTACAGTTTGTCTTTTTTTGCATGCTGGTTGCTTATTAGTCCTAGTTTATGTGTAGTTTCTTGTAAAATTTTCTTTTTTTTTCTGCCAGTGCCTGCAAGGATATGAATATCAAGGTAACATATGATGACATACAGTATATATAACTTGGGTAATAAATTTACTTTGAACTTTGAAAAGCTGGAGTGAGATGTAGGAGGTGTTACAACCTCATTGCAGTGTTACCAGTGGACCACAATAAAATACTCATCCATGTGGTATGAAAGCTGGTAGCAGAGTCAAACCGATATGCAAGCTGTACAAGATGTTTAATCAAGCACACTCTGACATGAGACAGCATTTCCACAGAATAAACCTGATTTTTCATCTGGTATAACATGGGCAATTTTCAGATGAGTGGCAAGATCCTTGGAGGCAATCTCATGTAAGAAATATTATAGTTCACCTTTGACAGTGCAAAAAGTGTATGCAGTTGCTGTATTGAAATCTGTTTTGCTGTCAGTGGGCAGCAATAGATTAATACTCCAGGTCCACACATGCACACTTGAAATATTCTTTGCAGAGCTGCACAACCCTTCGCAAGACAAGTCATTTTCATCTGCCTTTTTGAAGGATGGCCGTCTTCAAAGCCATTTCAGGTTCAATTGAAAAATAAATCAGCTACCAAATCTGCTGATTGTGCAACACATTAGAAAATCTTAAACTGACCTACACAGGGGGCTGGCTGCAAATTCAAGCAGACTTCTGTACATTTATGTTGTCGGTATAATCCCTATTTCTTAGTCCTATCTTTACATTCATTCCAAAAGAAAATCCACAGGGCTGGCAATGTCAGCTGATTAATTCAGACAGATACATTTTTAATTACCCATGAATTCACACTCTACTGGGCAGTGAAACTATCATTCACACCCACATGTAAACAAGATAAATTGCCTGAGATGCAAAGCAATTCCTCCACAAGAAGGAATTGGCTAATGATTAATAAGTGCTGTGGGTCCCCTGTACAAGTGAACAGGACCAATGCCAATAAACTTGGGCCAAGATTGTATGTGTGGGTTGCTTTAATATTTGCTGTTCAATGCAAAATGGAATGTGGTGCAATAATTATATGCTGATTTTTAAATATATATATATATATATAAATAAGGGGACTCTTTGGTCTTGGATATGGGTAGCCTGCAGTATCTCTCACTAATTAACTGTCGTAGTATCAGCAATATTTATTTATTCAGATCTAGTGTGGAACAGACCCTTCCTGCCTTTCCAGCCAGGCCACCCAGCAATCCCCCAATATAACCCTAGTTAATCACAGGACAAATTAACCAACCAACCGGTACATCTTTGGACTGTTGGAGGAAACCACAGCACCCAGAGGAAACCCACGCCATCACGGGGAGAACGTACAAACTCCTTACAGGTGAGAATTGAACCTGGGTTGCTGGTACTGTAAAGCGTTGTACTAACCGCTACGCTACCACGCCGCCCCCACTGCATTCACCAAACTGAAATCTGTAATGGTTAAACTTATAAAGGCATTGCATAAAGTGCAGTTGGCCAATTTACTTCATATGGTACTCAATCACAGCGCAAACATACAGATCAAAATACCTTAAAACTGTACAAAGCACATTATTAAAAACAAATAGATGTTATGTGATTACAACCTGCAGTTATAAAGCACTTGAACAGTGTCCTCACGGTTTGCTATTACCTGAATCCCTTATTGATGGCCATCATCTAAATGCTCCTGTGTATTTATTACTCTTAATATAAAATTCCACTGATGATACATATTAAAAATATTTGCCTTATGTCATGAAGAAATTCATGTTGCAAATGCACTAATAAATGGCATGCACAACTTTTATTATCAAAGAAACTTTTTCCTTCCCACTACTGTTTAAATTTTTTATGCATTTCTTTTTGTGATATTTCTACAGATGTAGCATGGGGAGCATTTTACCTGTCAGCATCACCGTCTGGTATGGGGCGGTGGGGGCAGCTACTGCACAGGATCAAAATACAAGTTGCAAACTCAGCCAGCTCCATCATGGGCATGAGCCTCTGCAGTATCCACGGAGAGATGCCTCAAAAAGGTGGCGTCCATCATTAATGCCCCCTTCTCATTGTTACCATCAGGAAGAATTACAGAAACCTGAAGGCACATTCAGTGAAGCAGGAACAGCTTCTTCTCCTCTGCCATCTGATTTCTGAATGGACATTGTATCCATAAACACTATATCACTACATTTTTAATTTCTGTTTTTGGCACTACTTATTTAATTTAACTATTTTATATACTTAATGTAATTCATTTGCTTCTCAATTATTATGTATTGCTATGTAATGCTGCCGCAAAGACAACAGATTTCATGACATATGCAGGTGTTGTTAAACCTGATTCTGATTCTAAGACGTGAAATGGGACTTATTCTCTATCCTCATTAGCCCCCCAAACTGAGAAGGGGCTAAGAATTAATTACATGTAGGCCAGTCAGGGCAGCAGATCTCCTTCTGTGAAAAAAAAAATCTGTAAACCAGACGGGCCTTTAAAACAATCTGGCAGCTTCAGGTTGAGATCAGCAATATTTTTTTATATATATAAGCGATTTACTTAACTTGAAATGAAATTCCCCAGTCCTGGAGGGGATTTGAACCAACACCTTTGCATTAACAGTCTGAGCCTCTGGATGCGTGTCCAATAGCTTAATCACAATCCTACCATCTAAAAATAATCGAAGGATGCAAAGCTGAAATTTGAATCTGTGGTGGATTCAAAAGCAGTAACTGTTTCGAAGTCTCTGACTCTCTGAGGCATGGATGACACTAATCATTTCAACACCCCCCCCCCCCCACACACACATCAGAAAATGCACCTTTTCCTTCCACTACTCTAGCATACTTGAAATCTGAAAGTCACTTTGCAGCAATAAGAAGCTTAAAATGTTGACATATATTAAAATTGTTGAAACTTGATGATGAAGGTCTTCTAATTGGGGTAGTTACTTTGAGGATGGGACAACAGTGTATTAACCTTGAAAAACTCCTTGCTTTCCATGCTAGAGTGCCAGCTGAATGCAGCCTATTTTCTCCTGTGCTTATGAAGGTGAAGAGTGGTTTACTGCTGACCCAGAGTGAAATATGATTGGGGAGGAGGAAAGAGAAAATTATCAAGGCATGGAATGGGAATTTATCAGGGTGCAGAATGAATATTAATATTGTGAAAATTAGAAATAGACTCTAAATGTACGTGCAATAGAAAACTTAGCAAATGCAATTTCAGAGTTTAAGGACAGGCAGGCACACGGTCCTTTATAAAAATTTGATTTGACACCCTAACTAAATCAAGATAACTTAGCAAGAGCGTGGTGAGTCTGTGGAATTCTTTGCCACAGGCAGCTGTGGAGGCAGATATATTTAAGGCAGAGGGTGACCGATTCTTCATTAGTCAGGGCATGAAGGGACATGGGGAGAAGGCAGGAGCTTGGGGCTGAGAGGGAAAATGCATCTGCCTGACTTGGCCCAATTCTTCTCCTATACCTTACAGTCTTAATAGATTAGAAGATTTGACTGAAGCTACTGACCTGCACTAAAAAAATCTGGGCCTTACCTTTCACTTGACTTTATAATTGGAGAATTAAATAAATGAAATGAATTTATCTAGACTTGGAATAGTCCACTGTCTGGCAATCCAAATGGAGTGGCGAGGACAGTCTATTAAGGCTGGTAAAAAAGGCATCGTTTAATTTTATCTGGAATTCCACGATAGCTAAAAGCCATGCAGGTAAAAAGGTCGCTGCAGGAACTTGGAACTCAAACCCCACGTCAGTCAGGGTCGCACACCTCGGGGCTTTAAGGCTGCCGACGGTGGGTGCTAAAGCCCACTTTTTCTGTACGGGCAAAGCCCCGATGTGCGGAGGTCCTGCACTCATGCAGTAAGAAGTCTTAGTGTTTAGATTTAAAAACGGATGCATCCTCAGAAACACAATGCCGCTTAGTATTACCCAGAGTCATGCATAAACAAAAATAATGAGACGTTCGGAGTTTTCTCCTCACAGAGTGAAAACAAATTCATCCACTCACTCGAAGGTCATCACATTCCCGCGAACCTCCCTCAGAATGCGAGCTGCAAACTCAACGCACTTGCAGCAAGCGTTTCAGATCTCCGCGGCTACAGGCAACGGATTACCATCGGCTGATTAGCAGACTGCACCCGAGATTTATTCCCGCAAATCCCCCAGCGCTTCAAACAACAACGGGACAACAGGGGAGAAAAGTCATCATTCCGGAGTAAATTAATTTTGACTTACCAGTTCTGAGAAGTTGGAGCTCAAGTGGGAAACTTCAGTTGATCAGTGGGGGTAAAATCCTCTTCGCCCTGGAATTAAAACGACCTATTTACTCATTGTTATAACGACCAGTACGCAGCCCCATGCAGTGAAAGGGCTTTGATAATACACCATTCACCAATGCATGTATGATACTGATATTCTCCACGGCATTTAAAAGTATATGCAGATTCTCTTTAACCACATTTACTCGCGCTGAAAGTAGGCGAGATAGACCCATTTATTAAAACCGTTACTCGGGACTGCATCAGAAGTAATAACCGGGGCTCAAGGTCATCGCCAGAAAATTAGCGCGATTTAACAGGTTGTAAATGCTGTTCCTGGCAACCGAAAAGATCGCGGTATACATCAAACGGTACAACCGAAATCGTAATTTCAAGTGCAGAATTGTTGGTGTCCGGGAAACTGAAACCATCCCCCTGAGCCTCGATTGCTTCTCGGGGGTGGGGGACGACGACATTTAATCCAGGCTCTGCACTTTACCTTGCAGAGACGGAATGCAGTCCTCTTGACTTGTCTTGGACGTCCTTTTAATAAAGTCAATCCCGACGTGGGGACGACGTGAAAGCGACACAGTTCGGGAGCACAATGTAACAATTCGCAGTCAGGCTGATTCTCACACGGAGCGTGACCATTCCGCGGCGGGGGAAGGAGCGCTCGCACTTTACCACCACCAGGCTACTCTTTCATTCTAAGCGCATCGTTTATCGGTGGGGTAACCGCCCGTGCGGTGGCCGTGCCGGTTTGCCAGTTTATAAAGCGGCCGGTAGGTTTTGACTCGCAGCTGTCTCCCCCCCCCACCACCACCACCACCCCCACCCCCGTCCGCGCTCTGTGTTGATGCATTCCTGCGAATTGTATCTTCCAGCAGGATGTCCAGGCTGATGAAGGTGAAGGCGGGAGATGCTCTTGAACCCTGCTGTTCGAGCACGTTGATTCACAAGAGACGCGGCACAGACCAGTGCAGCGGAGTTGTCTCATAACACATGCGGTGGCGATTTCATTCACCAAGACTTGAAGCACAGCCGCTGCTAGAAATATATCGCTCAGTCACAAAAATACTCTGCGTATAAACTTTGCCACTTACCGAACGGCACTTGAATGATGTGTCAAACTAACAATGGCCGTGTGAAGGTGCCAGCTTTGTGATTTCCTTCTCCAGCTCGGAGCTGCATTCCTCACAGTAAAGGTCAAAGCAATCGAGCGAATGCGATCTTCCACAGTGGCTTGCTGGTTGGCGGGAACTGGAGGAAACACGGTAATTCAGTTGCGGCTCCAATGAGTTTAGATCAGGCGTTTAAAGCAAAATCGTATTTTCTGGCCAGAGAGGGTGATATTTATTGGCCAGCCCCGGTTGGCTCTGAGAAATTGGGGCCATGAGCTCCTTCAATTTGTGATGAAGATTCTTCAATAATTCTGTTAGGCCGGCAGTTCCGGGAATCTGTCCGCATCGCGCCTCAGGGGAGGCTTGTAATGTGCAGGGGAAACTGGGCTTGGAGCTAATGGTGGCTTCCAGGGCTGAAGTCTGTTATAATGCTGCTTGAAAGCGTCCATCCTTACTGAAACACCGCCAGAGTTGGTGGGTTCACACGAACACAAAATATAGGAGCAGAATTAGGCCATTTGGCCCATTGAGTCTGCTCCATCAACGTCATCATGGCTGATCCATTTTCCCTCTCAGCCCCAGTTTCCTGCCTTCTCCCCGTATCCCTCCAGGCGCTGACTAATCAAGAATCAATCAACTATTGCCTTAAATATACCCAATGACTTGGCCTCGACAGCTGGCTGTGGGAACGATTTCCACAGATTCACCCTCATCTCTGTTCTAGAAAGACGCCCCTCTATTTTGAGGCTGTGACCTCTGGTCTTAGGCTCCCCCAGCATAGGAAACATCTCTTCCACATCCACTCTATCGAGGCCGTTCAATATTCAAATAGCTTCAATAGGCCCTCATTCTTCTGCCTTCCAATGAGTACCGGCCCAGAGCCATCAAACGTTTCTCAAACCTTCTTCAATCCTGGAATAACTTTCATGAACCTCCTATTGTCATATTACTGAGCTACAGGGAAAGACTTTTCTGACTTACTGTCCACACAGATTATTCATTACAACAGTATGTTAAGGTAGTTCAATGTAAAAATAATAGACTACTGGATAAAGTGTTACAGTTGTGGAGAAAATGCAGTTAGGCAATAAAGTGCAATGCCATACTGAGGTAGATTGTGAGATCAAGAGCCCACCTTATCATATTAGGCTTCGGTATGGTAGTCTTATGACAGCTGGGTAGAAACTCCTTGAGCCTGGTGCTAGGTTCTTTCAGGAGTTTGTATCTTCTGCCAATAGGAGAGGGGAGAGGAGATCATTTTCAGGGTGGGTGGGATCAGTGATGATATGTTACTTTACAGAGACAGGAGCAAGCGTAGGCAGAGTCCCTGGAGGTGAGTCTGGTTTCTGTGATGTGCTGTGCCATGATAAGACCATAAGACACAGGAGCAGAATTAGGCCATTGGGCCCATTGAGTCTGCTCCACCATTCAATCGTGGCTAATCCTTTTTTTCTATCTCCTCCTCAACCACAGTTCCTGGCCATCTCCCCGTAACGTTTGATGTCCAATCAAGAACCCATCAATCTGCCTTAAATGCTCCCAACAACTTGGCCTCCACAGATGCATGTGGTAACGAATTCCACAAATTCACCACCTTTGGCTGATGCATCCTGATAGGATGCTTTCTATAGCACATCTCATGTTCCCAATATTTATTGCTTATATATTTATTATTATTTCTTTCTTTTTGTATTTGCACAGTTTGTGTCTTTTGCACACTGGTTGAACACCCAAGTAGGTGTGGTCTTTCTATTATGGATTTGTTGAGTATGCCCACAAGAAAATGAATCTCAGGAGTGTATGTGTTGACATACATGTACTTTAATAATAAATTTACTTTGAACTCTGAATCAATTATAAAGTTGGTATCTTCTGGTCCTGGCTAGGCGAGATTTGCTCACTGTCAAGTTAATCTGTCTGAATATTATCAAGTGTCTAAGTCTCCTTCCCTCCTCCTCAACTTCCCTTAGCTGCCTGTTTGGCCTGAGCAGCTCTCTCCTGTGCAAATTTTTCTGTGATCACCAGTCCACCTCAGGCCCTGCCACCACAGACCCTACTCTCCACCTCTCCAGCCGTCACATTGGCAGTCTCGGAGACTGCTGGGGATTCCGGATGAGGCCCCAATTCTACCACAGATGTTGCTTTAGACATCCTGAGGTAAAATGTCAGAGGAGAATGGGGGGGGGGGGGGGGAGAGGGGTGGGGGAATTGCCAAAGGCCAGTTCTCATCTGTAACCCCTAAACTGGGGTTACATAATTGTGAGTCATTTCTTAGCCCTAATGCAGTGTGGATTCAGAACAGTGAGCAGGAAACAGACATGGAGAGGGAGGCAGGGGCCTCTTAGAATGGGATTTCAAGCCACTGGAGCTCTCCAATTATCCAAGTTGGGAAAGTACTCGTGAGCTTGAAAAGTACCCTTTCCAATTTGTCACACTGCACCCTGCTAGTCATACACAGGACCTGGTGGTGGACGAACTGGATGTATCAAAATCGAGAAGGTAGTCTTAACCTATATGGCTGCTCTGTCCTCAGCAGAATTGGAGATGTTGAAGTTGCACATACCCAGGTGTGTGATAGTCATGCTATTACTTATAGTGGAAAGTCAACAATGGTTTCAACCATTGAGTTGCTCATTCTGAAATACCCATCCTTTCATCTGGTTGAGTTGCCAAGTGACTAACATCGCTGTGGACTTTAAGATTCTGGTTGGTCACTCTCAGTAGGTTTATGATGAGATTTTAGGTCATATAATGTGTCAGTGGTTTCTCTGATAGTCAGAGTCATGGAGCACTACAGGACAAAAGCAGGCTCTTGGGCCCATCTAGTCTATACTGGCCTGGTTTGCTTAGTTGCATCTACCTACACCTATCCAAACTTCTCTGCAATGTTACAATGGAACCCAAATCTACCACTTCTGCTGGCAGCTCATTCTACACTTGACCCAAGAAGCTCTCCCTTAGAATCCCAACAATATTTCACCTTTCACTGTAAATCTGTGACCTCCTGTTCTAATCTCAGCCAGCCTGAAGAGAAAGCATTGTTGGAGATACCCATTTCTTGGTACCAACATGGTGTGGATTCAAAGCAGCAAGCAGGGAGATAGAGAGGGAGAAAGAAAAAGAGGCATATTAGATCTTCAAGGAGCGACACTTCAAAAAGGCAGCATCCATCATTAAGGACCCCCATCACCCTGGACATGCCTTGTTCTCGTTGTTACCATTAGGAAGGAAGTACAGGAGCCTGAAGGCACACAGTCAGCAATTCAGGAACAGGTTCTCCCCCTCTGCCATCTGATTTCTGAATGGACATTGAACCCATGGACACTACCTCACTACTTTCTTTACAATACTTATTTAATGATTTAATGATTTAATGTATTTATATATTACAATACAAAACAGTACAATGCAATATATAGAGAAAAATTGTGTATTACAGTACTTACTGTAATTCAGTTTCTCTATTATTATGTACAGTATTGCAATGTACTGCAGCCACAAAGACAAATTTCACTACATATGCCAATGATATTTGTCAGGAGGGGCCAGTTGCAGTAGGACTCAAGTACAGACCAATGAATGTTCTTTTACCAGGATTTTATTAGTGGCCACAGGGGCAACAGTCTTTCAACACCAGGAGGCAGGCAGAGGTCTTACCCAGGAAAGGCTGTCCATCCAACAAGGGCAGACGATTATGGGTGCTATCAGGCAAGAATCAGGTTCCAAACAGGCAGAATCCAGAAACTCGGAATTCAACAATTTCCATTGGCAGTCATCACTATAGCAGGCTGGAACAACTCAGTTCAAGACTGGGACGAACAGGCAGAGAGTGTGAGTCGAGGCAGGGTTTAAATGGACTGGGTAATGAGCGAGAACAGAAACAGGTGGGTGCTATTGAGGAGATAAGTGGGTAATTGGTGAGAGTCCAATGAGGGAAGGGGCTGGTTCAAAGCCCACATGGCCAGGTGAAAGAAGGTAGAATTTAAGGGCTGTCGTGGTCCAGAGCTATCAGCAGAGCCCTTTGACCCCGTGTTCAGGCCGGATCCTTAACAGATATTAATTCTGATTCTGATCAGGTTTTCAACTAATTATCCAATAACCTAAACTGAAAGTACTTGAGCGAATATAAAGTAATGATGGGATTAAGACTGCCCTATGTCACCTTTGCAATTCCAGCAAGCTGCCATTATTCCATTTTGGGTCAAGTGGAGAATGCTGTGCTATATTAGAACAAATTAGCCATTTTCCTCATCACTCTGTTAATGACGACAGTAAAAGTTTTGTCCCGTTGCTTTTAATCATAGTTAAGACTGATTACCCTCTCACAGCCGATCAGAAAATATTGCCTCAACAAATTGATAGGTTTGAAGAAAGTGAAGCTGCCAACGCGTTCATGCAAAATTAAGTTTTCTGAAATATTTTTATAGAAAAGCCAATTAAGGGATTATCTGAAATGAAATTTTAGCAAGTCCCTTCAATTACAGCAAATTTTGATAATAGCGTAATCTTTTATGTTTAACATGAAGAATTATGGCACGAAAAAGAAATTAAAGCTTGACTTCCTCTTCTAATTACTGTAAGAATAAGGAAAACTTGTTAATATAATGCCTTTCACAATTTCATTAGGGTTATTGATGTAATGCAGAAAATGTTGACTGTGTAATCTATAACCAGCTGGGAAAACAGATCAAACACGTTCATTATTGATGTTTATCGGGAAGGCTGACAGGTAACAAATAGGTGCAGATGAAGTGAACGGACAGCATAATGGATGGTATGTGTGGAACCATTCCTCAGAAAGGAATAATAGCAATAAGGAAATGGGAGGAGAGCAGAACGTTATATGAACCAATTGTTACTAAAATGGGAACACCACTTCTACTCATCTCTCCTCTGTTAAATTTACCGTATTTTAGTATGCAGAAGGCCAACCTCATTTGCCCAGAGAATCTCCATGCTGTGCAATGCATCTTTAAGGGGTAGCCAATCAAAATGAGCTGCAGAGAGTTGTAAAATTAGTCAGCTCCATCATGGGCACTACCCTCCATAGAATCCAGGTCATCTTTAAGGAGCGATGAGTCAGAAAGGCAGCAAACATAATTAAGGACCTCCACCACCCAGGACGTGCCCCCTTCTCATTGCTACCATCAGGAAGGAGGTACAGAAGCCTGAAGGCACACACTCAGTGATTCAGGAATAGCTTCTTCCCCTTTGCTATCAGACATTGACCCCGTGAACACTACCTCAATACTTTTTCTGTTTTTTTGCACTATTTATTTAATTTAACTATTTAATACACCATCTATATACTTATTGTAATTCACAGGTTTTTTCCTATTAGGTATTGCATTGTGCTGCTGCTGCAAAGTTAACAAATTGCACGACAGATGCCAGTGATATTAAACCTGATTCTGATTTCACTTGTGATAGAAGAGTGTGTGTGGGTGGGCAATAACAAACTTCACTCACAGAATTCAAAGGCAACACGAGTGAATCTGCAGATGCTGGAAAAAAATAAAAAAACACAAAATGCTGGCAGAACTCAGCAGGCCAGACAGCATCTATGGGAGGAGGTAATAATGACGTTTTGGCCCAAAACCCCAAACTCCTGATGAAGGGTTTTGGCCCAAAACGTCATTATTACCTCCTCCCATAGATGCTGTTTGGCCTGCTGAGTTCTGCCAGCATTTTGTGTTTTTTATTCACTCACAGAATCCTCTGGAAGCCAACAACAAGTTTTTCCCACCTTGCCAACTTTCAAAGGTATCAAAAACTTTAAATTCAGAAACAGTTAAAGGCCCATTAATAATGAAATAATTAAGATTCCTTAAAATTAATCTTACAAATCATAAGAAATAACTAAATAACATAATAGAAATAAAGCAGAACTCAGATAATTGAAATAAATGTACCCTGGGTCAATTTTCCTTTTTCTCCCCTGCAGCCTATAATTGACATGAGAATGAAAGGGATTCATAGAAACGTAGAAACATAGAAAATAGGTGCAGGAGTAGGCCATTCGGCCCTTCAAGCCTGCACCACCATTCAGTATGATCATGGCTGATCATCCAACTCAGAACCCAGTACCTGCTTTCTGTCCATACCCCCTGATCCCTTTAGCCACAAGGGCCATATTTAACTTCCTCTTAAATATAGCCAATGAACTGGCTTCTGATGGATTCAGGTTTCTGCATCTGATTTCATCTGGCCTTGGGATAGAGTGATGAAATCGCAGATTCTATGGCAGAGACGCTGGGGACTCTGAGCTAGCACGTACAAGGAACTCTGTGACGAAGCACAGTCAGAAAATTGTCAATGCAGCTTAGCCAGCTTGTTTGAGACATCTTTTTTAAGGAATACCAGCAGTTTGGTGGGGAACAGATAGCGTTTACCAGCAAAACGAAAGGCTAGTGTGGTTCTTACTTTTGAGAACTGCTTCTCCTACACTTATCTGAATGGGCACATCATCCCCTCTTTTCGGGAGGTAAAATTCCTCTGATCAGAACAGGAGACTGCCTGTGGCACTCTCCACTTGACAACTAGCTAATAAAATCACACATTTAGAAAGTTGCAAATCTGTAGTATACACTTACACAATTCCCTTAGCAAGCTGCTGACAACCTTCCACAGCTCGTCTCAGCTGAAACTTCTGTTGCCTGTCCTTGCCAACGGCTGCCGACAGCAGACTGGAAACCAGGCCTGGAACTGGAGCATCGTCTGTGTGGGTGTGGGCAGGAGGGTTGAACGGGGTCTGTTGTGCCTTCTTGCTCATCGTGCTTTATGCTGTTCTGCTGAGCATTGGCACTGGAATGTGTGGGGACCACTCATGGGCTGCCCCCCAGCACATCCTTAGATTGTGCTGGTCGGTGATGCAAATGATGCATTTCAGTGTACGTTTCGTAAACCTGAATCCACCAATCCCCTCCCTCCCCATACTCAGCATCTCTGACTGAATGGGCGTCAGACATTTCAGTCCCATTTCCGCCCCCCTTTTCCATTTTCACTCTTCAGACCACATTAGTTCCATTCCACTTTGTCTTCTCTATGCATTTCCTTTTTTGCCATCCCAGCATGTCCAACTTGTTATCGTCCACTCTCCCTCCCTGATTCATCTTCTTCTTATCAGAACTCTGGGGCCTCCTCGTCTATCAGCCACTCTCCGCTTTTTTTTCTCTAGTCACGCTTTATTTCCTCGCCCCAGTCAGCATAATGACATACAATGCTCACACAATGAGGGAGGGATTCAGCAGGTCAGGTAACTCTGCTCTTCCTGCCCACTCCAGCTCTTCTGTCTTTACATACAACACAGAGTCAGTCTTCTGGTCCTTGCCGAGCAATCCCCCAGATCAATCAACCTATCAATTGTGGAGAAAAACCAAAGTCACATGGAGAATGCAGAAGCTCCTTACAAGCAGCAGTGGGAATTGAACTCAGTCTGCCTGCACGGTAAACCGTTGTGCTAACCACCGTGCCATCATGCCACCCCAGCCCTAGTCTCATCTCTTCCACTCCTCCATTCCTTCTCTACGTCATGGTCCGGTCCGGTCCGTGAAGTCCACGTTCCAGATCATGTCTCCGGACTCCGGGTCTTCTGGCTGTTTGTTGTTTCATTTGGGCTTAATCACAGGCACCTGATGCTCATATAGGGGCTGGAATATAAGTGGCCCTGGGTTTGATTGTAGGTGTTGGTTTGTCTTGTCAGTATTCCTTCCTTTCCTCTGTGGGGTAAGCCAGACTGTTACCCTGAGGCTGGACTGTTCTATTCCATTCCCTTTCTTTCTGTAGCCCTTGGCTGGAGTCCTGCCTGTATCTTTGCCTATTCTTGCCATCAAGTTCTACTGCTGGAACAAGACTGGAGCCTTGCTGAGTCCAGATAAAGAACTGTCTTGTTGTTTGGATTTGTGTCCATGCCTTTGTTAGGTAGGTCTGGCTATTTGGTGTTGGGAACTGTCTTCTTGTGTTCAGCTTTCTATGTATGAGTCCTGGGCCTATGTCCTGTTTCCAAGGAGGGGTCCTGGCTCTGTGTTCTGCGCTCCTGTCTCCCAGGACCAAGGCTCTGTGTTCCAGTCTCCCTCATCCAAGTTTGAGTTTCATGTCTGTCCAGCCCAGGAGTCCTGCTTCCTGCCCCCACATCCAGTCTTGTTGCCTTGTTATGTCTTGTCCTTGCCTAGATCTGGAGTCTGGGCCTGAGTCAAGACCCAGGTTCTGGGTCCCTGACCAGTCTCTGGCTTGGAATCCTTGTCTGGGTTCCAAGTTCCTTGCCAGGTCCTACTTTCCCAGTCTAGCCCTAGCCCAGGCCCTGTATCCTAGTCTCATCTAGAGCCTGTGTCTTGTCCAGTGTCATTTCCACCCCACTTCCCTTGCTTTCTTGACCCACCTAGTCCTGTCCCTAGTACTTCAGTGTCTGTGTCTTGCATTTGGGTCCACTCTCAATGCCCATCTTCTGACACACTATCTCAAGTGGTATATTCACCTACCCTACTCATTGCCCTCAGATCCCAGAGCAATTCCCTTCTTCCTCCTCTTTCACTAGACACTTCCCTACAGTCCTGATCTCCATCTTCCTTGACCCCTTCCTCTCCTACTTGGACTCCACATGTTCTTCACTGTACCTAGTTTTTTCCAACATTCTCTTTTATTAGCACAAGAGGTTCTGGATGCTGGAAATCCAGAGCAAAAGACACAATGCTGGAGGAACTCAACAGATCAGGCAGCATCTATGGAAATGAATAAATAGTTGACATTTTGGGCTAAGACTTTTCCTTGGGGCTTAAATCTAAATACTTTAGAAGGCTTTGATTCCCTCTGTGCAATACTTTGTGAGAATAGCCACATTAATAGTTACAGAATACATGTCTTGCCCTCTGCCATTTTTGGCTGCACACCGTTCCCTGCAAAGTTGAACATCTTAGTCTAAGTCACGTGCCTTGCTTAGCAACTTAGCAGAGATGGGTTCTGCATCAATTGCAGCCAGAACAGTTATACCTCCAGATGCAAGATAATGGATATCTGCTACTAACATCTTTATTAGGTATCCTATTCCATTTTTCAGCTTTGATTGATGTTGTTATTTATTACGTTTAATCCAATTTCATCTCTAATCAGTCAAACAATAGTGCCTCCCTGTAAAGGGAATAGTGAGGACTATTCAAAGCTGCAGTGCATCTGGGGCTCAGATTCTCTACCTTCCTGCTGCTCTTTGCAACATGAAAAACATAAACAGTGCCATCTGCAATTTATTATAAACCCTGCATCCCTATGCCTCCTTTCAATAAAACCTAAACCCCTGTGGTCACATTTCTGTCATTCTGTGTCAGCTTTGTTCATTGTAACCTTCTGTACTGACGCACATAATGACTAAAGGAATAAAGGACAGATTTCCTCTGGTAGAAGTGTTCAGATAAGAAGGCATAACTTTAAAATTACTGCTAGGTGATGTTGTTGTCTGGTAGGAAGCATTCCTCACATAAAACTGGGAGGAAATTGGGACTCTGCTTGCAAATTTCTATAGATGTACCATGGAGAGGATTCTAACTGGCTGCATCACCCTCTGATATGGGGGAGGGCACAGCACCGGATCAAAATAAGCTGCAGAAAGTTGTGAACTCAGTCAGTTCCATCATGGGCACCAGCCTCTGTAACATCCAGGGCAACTTCAAGGAGCGTTGCCTCAAAAAGACGGCATCCATTATTAAGGACTCCCATCACACAGGACATGTCCACTTCTCATTTCTACCATCAGGGAGGAAGTACAGGAGCCTGAGGGCACATACTCAGTGATTTAGGAACTGCTTCTTCCCCTCTGCCATCTGATTTCTGAATGGACATTGAACCCATACCTGCCGCTGTTAAGACCAAGACTATAAGACATAGGAGCATTAGGCCATTCAGCCCATCAAGTCTGCTCCACTATTTCATCATGGCTGATTCCAGATCCCATTCAACACCTGCCCTTTCACTGTATCCCTTGATGCCCCAACCAATAAGGAATCTTATCAACTTTAGCATTGATAGCCATGGACTTATTCCACAGCTGTCTGTGGTAGAGCATTCCACAGATTCAGCACTCTTTGGCTAAAAAAGATCCTCCTCACTTCTGTTTTGGAAGGTCACCCCTCAATTTTGAGGTTGTGCTGTTTAGTTTTGAATACTGTCACCAGTAGAAACATCCTCTCCACATCCACCTTATCTCGTCCTTTCAAAATGCAGTAGGTTTCAATGAGATCCCCACACATTTTACTAAATTCCAGTGACAAGCCCAAAGCTGCCAAACACCCCTCATATGTTAACCCTTTCATTCCAGGACCCGCGAGCCTCCCCTGGACTCTCTCCAATGACAGCATATCCTTTCCGAGATAAGGGGCCCAAAACTGTTGACAATACTCCAAGTGTGGCCTGACTAGTGTCTTATAAAGGTTCAGCATTAAACCTGATTCTGATCCTGATCTTTTCTCTGAAAAAAAAATGCTCTTGAAGGAAGTCAATTCCAGAAGTTAAAAACTGAGATTGATGGATTCTTGTTTTCCAGGGATTGACTTTATGGGATCAAGTTGATTAAATGGAGTTGTTGGTGGTCAGCCATGAATAAATTGAATGATGGTTAAATGACTCCTTATCTACTCCGGTGTTCAAAAGTTCAAAATAAATTTATTATCAAAGTACATATATGTCACCTTATACAACCCCGAGATTCATTTTCTTGTTGGCATTCACAGTTGAACAAAGATATGCAATAGAATCAATGGAAAAACTATACACACTCAAAGGGTGATAAACAAGCAATTTGCAAAAGAAGGCAAAGTAAGAGAAAATAATGGTAATAATAACTAAAAAGTAAATAAACAATGCTAAGAACATGAGTTGTCCAGAGGTTGTGGAATCAGTTCAATGTTGAAGTGAGTGAAGTTACCCATACTGGTTCAGGAGCCTGATGGTTAAACGGTAATAACTGTTTCTGATCTGAGCAGTGTGGGGCATAAGGGTCAATATATCATTATACTGCTCTGAGTGATTAAAGATGATGGTATGGGACTTGCCTTCAAATTAATAGTGAATCTCTTGGCACGCACTAGGAGTTAGGCATAGATGATGTGGTTCTATAAGTTTCATAGTTTAACACCGACATCCCAGTGTTGAAGCTTGACTGAAGCTGTTCTGTTAGCTTCCGAAAACAGCATTGCTCTTTCTGCTTCACAGCTGAATTGCAGTTGGAAATGCAAAGGTGCAATATCATTGTAGGGTGCATGAAATAAACTCTCCACAAACTTGGCGAAGGGTCTCGGCCCGAAATGTCGACAGTGCTTCTCCCTATAGATGCTGCCTGGCCTGCTGTGTTCCACCAGCATTTTGTGTGTGTTGCTTGAATTTCCAGCATCTGCAGATTTCCTCGTGTTTGCCACAAACCTCTTCCTTTGTTTCTATATTCATTCACTGGTACTGAGTGGTGTTGGGAAATCCAGCATTATTGTCCATCGTTACTAACCCTGAGAAGATACTAAAGAGCTGCTTTCTTGAACTGCTGCAATACTTGAATCCAAGGCAGTTTCGTGGTACTAACAGTCAGCAAGCTGAACAGTTTAGACCCAGAAGCAATGAAAGAATGGAAAGATATTTCCAAGTAGGACTGCTTTGTGCTTTGGATAGGTACATGGATGGTAGGGGTATGGAGAGCTATGTTTCTGGAGAAGTTTGAAGGGAATAGGCAGTTTAAATGGTTTGGCATGGACTAGATGGGCCAAAGAGCATATTTCTGTGCTGTACTTTTCTATGACTCCATTACTCTATGACTCTGTGACAAACTGACTTTGTGATTTGTCTCGGAATATATTGGTCATTGTTACAAATGATGCATTTCACTGTTTGTTTTGATGTTTCAATGTACATGTGACAAATAAAGCTAATTTTTAAAAAAATCTTCATCCATTATAACAAAGGAGGGCTTTGTGCTTAGTTATGGCTCGAATCAGCTCCTGTCTCAGAAAAAACCTGGAACTGCTTCAATTTGACTATCACCGCATCAGGTCTACCACAGATGTCATCTTGCTGGTTCCCCACTCTGTTCTGGAGCAGTTGAACAACCAGAACACATATGTCAGACTGTTACTCATTTGCAATGGGTCAGCATTCAACATCACAAACCTCTTGTGAAGATTCAAGACCTGGGCCTCTGTGACTGGATCACTGATTTCATCACTGGGAGACAGCAACCAGAATGGATTGGAAGGCCCATTTCACCCTCACTGACCATTAATACAGGCACCCCTCAAAACTGAGGGGTGAAAAGCTCTGACGTGACCAAAGAATATATTTTGTTTTCTCTTTCTCACTGTCTCAACTTTGTCATATTTATATTGTTGATTTAAATTGATGTTAATTTCATCTGTCGTGTTTCTAATGTGCTGCTACTCCTGGGTAAAGCTAATTTTCAATGCAGTTATACCCTGCGTAGGTACGCCATGACAATAAAGTTGAATTTGAACTTGAGAGTTTAGGATGTATTCATTGTTGTAGGGAGTTCAAAGTCTAAAGTTGAAAGTAAATTTATAGTCAATGTCCATACAGTGTCTTGAAAAAGTATTCAATCCCCACAACTATTTTCACATTTTACTGTGACTCATTTTCTAAATTTAAAATATATTGAATTAGGGTTTTGGAACTAATCTGCAAAATATTGTGCATCATGCTAGATCAAAAAAGAAATTCCAAAACCTATCTTCAATTTGCTAAAAATTAAATTAAAAGCTAAAATTGTGAGGCTGCAATTACTATGGTAATTTTCTTCAGTTACAATACTGTATATTACCTTACCAACTCACCCAATTTGTTGATGTAGAAAATTGGAGTAAATAGATACCCCTCTCTCTGTAAGGGGCAAAGGTATGGTCTTTTTTCAACAGACCAAACCAAAATGAAGACAAACGAGCATTCAAGTCAAGTCAGAGAAATTATAATAGAGAAGCTCAAATCTGGGGAAGGGTACAAGCCCATCTCAAAGGTACTGAACATACCTTGGAGGTCAGTGCAGACCATCATGTAAAAGTGGAAAGAATACGAAACCACAGCCTCACAGTCTAGGTAAGGCCACCCCTCTAAACTTAGTTGCTGAAGAAGAATAGATTTGTAAGAGAGGCTATTGTGATGCCAACAGTCACTCTGAGTGAGCTGTAGAAGTCAATGGCTGCAAATGGAAATGATGTTCATGGCTGCACAATCCCAAAGGCCTTGCACTAAAAGGGTATTTATGGAAGAATGGCAAGAAAGACGTCTTTGCTAAAAGAAAAGCATATCCTTGCCTGTAAAGACTTTGTACAGATACTTGAAAGATACTGTAAAGATGTGGAAGAAGGCCTTGTGGTTGAATGAGACTAAAGTGGAACTTCTCCGACTCAACACTAAGTGGCATGTGTGGCATAAACTCTAAGATTGCACATGAGCCACTTAGCACCATCCCTACTGTAAAGTATGGTGAAGGTAGCATTATGTTATGGGGATGCTTTTCAGCAGCAGTGACTGAAACTCTGGTCAGGAATGATGGGAAGATGAATGCTGCTAAATACAAAGAGATCCTGGATAAAAACCCACTAGACACTGCCAGAAAATTTATACTGGGGAGGAAGGCTGTCTTTTAGCAGGACAACAAGCCAAAGCACACTGCCAGAGCAACCATGGAGTGGCTTCAAATGAAGAAAATTAGTGTCCTTGAGTGGCCCAGTCAGAGTCTTGACCTTAACCTAATTGAACACCCCTGGCAAAGACCTCACGACTGCTGCCCACTGTTGCTCCCCCATTAAACTGGCACAGCTAGAGCAATTCTGCAAGGAGGAATGGGCAAATCTTGCTCCATCATATTATGCAGAGCTAACAGAGACTTATCCAAAAAGACTGCTGGCTGTAATAGCTGCAAGAGGTGGTACCACTGAGTACTGATCAAAGGGGATGGATACTTTTAAAATGCAAACATTTCAGTTTTTGAATTTTTAGTTTTTTATGCTATACAATTTTCCCTGAGATTTTGGGCTCTATTGTGAAAAAAGGAGCATGTTGAATTGAATTGAATTGACTTTATTTCTTACATCCTTCACATACATGAGGAGTAAAAATCTTTACGTTATGGCTCCATCTAAATGTGCAATGTGCAATTTATAATAACATAATAAATAGTATGTACAACAGGACAGTCAATATAACATAGAAATACAATTCTATCAGTGTGAATTAATCAGTCTGATGGCTTGGTGGAAGAAGTTGTCCCGGAGCCCGCTGGTCTTGGCTTTTATTCTGCTACCCAGATGGTAGCACCTGGAACAGTTTGTGATTGAGGTGACTTGGGTCCGCAATGATCCTTCGGGCCCCTTTTACACGCCTTTCTCTGATTCACAAATAAAAATACTCAGTTAAATTGATCAAAATCCCTGAATGTAATACCCAGTAATGTGAACAAAGGTTTGGGGGCTGAATACTTTTGCAAGGTATTATCGACAGAATTCCATCACACTCTTAACTTGTAGTTGGCAGAAATCTTTTGGGGAGACGTTAGGGATTAGATCCCTTCAGACAGCTTTTCTGTCATGTTGTTTATGTGGTAGATTCGGTAAATTTTCTGGTGACCCTCAGGATTATGGTGACTTCAGTGATTGTAATGGCACTGGATACCAAGCGAAGATGGCTTCCTGCAGCATATCATGCTGGAAAAGGCCATCACGCAGCGGTTGCATGAAACTAATCTTACTTGCCAAGCCTGAATCCTGGTTTGTTGCAGATGGTTGCAAACTACTGAAGCTTATTCTCCCAATGTGGCCTCCTCTATTTTGGTGAGACTCAACGTAGATTGGGTGACTGCTTCACCAAGCAACTACGCTCCATCCGTCAGAAAAAGCAGGATCTCCCAGTGGCCACCTATTAATTCCACATCCCATTCCAATGTATCTATCTATGGTCTCCCCCACTGTAATGATGAGGTGGAGGATCACCACCTTATATTCTGTCTGGGTAGCCTCCAACCTGAAGCCACAAACATTGATTTCTCCAGCTTCTAGTAATGGTCCCTCCCCATTCCCCGTCCCCTTTTCCCTCTCTCACCTTATCTCCTTGCCCGTCCATTGCCTCCCTCTGGTGCTCCTCCTCCTCCCTTTTCTTTCTTTCATGGCCTTCTGTCCACTCCTATCAGACTTCCTCCTCCCCAGCTCTGTAATTCTTTCGCCAATCAACTTCCCAACTCTGCTTCACCTTTCCCCCTCCCGGTTTAACCTATCACCAAGTGTTCTCTCTCCCCTCTCCCCGACTTTTAATTCTGTTCCTCATCTTTTTCTCTCCAGCCCTGCTGAAAGGTTTCGGCCCGAAACATCGACTACACTTTTCCGTAGAAGCTGCCTGGCCTGCTGAGTTCCTCCAGCATTTTGTGTGTGTTGCTTGGATTTCCAGCACCTGGAAATTTTCTCCCTTTTGAAGAATTTATTTATTTATTGAGATACAGCGTGGAATAGGCTCTTCTGACCCAGCCAGCAATCCCTCGCCTAATCGCAGGACAATTTACAATGACCAATTAATCCCTTTGGACAGTGGGAGGAAAACCGGAGCACTTGGAGTAGGAAACCCACACGGCCACAGGGGGATCATACAAACTCCTCACAGGCAGCAGTGGGAATTGAACCCTCGCTGCCGGTACTGTAAGGCTTTGTGCTAACCACTATGCTACTGTACTGTGTTGCAGGTGGAATTACAAGCAGAGAAATTATTGAGTGTCCATGCCCTATGATGGAAATATGTTCAATAATGCAGGTACATTCATTAATAAAGGATCCGGTAAATAAAATTGGTTTATTATTATCACATGTATTGAGTTACAGTAAGAAAACTCCCTGTTTTTCTTGCTCTATATACAGATCATTTCATTACAAAAGTTTATTGAAGTAGTAGAAAGGAAAACAATAACAGAATGCATCCTATGTGGTGTAAGTAATTCACTGATACATTTACTTGCCAGTGTTTCACCTTTTAAATGGACTTTCTTATCTCTCTTCACCAGGTTATGATATGTCTAGGTCCTCTAATTACATAATTACTCATCCCTTAAGTGATTCATTTTCTATGCTAACTCTAGCTTTTATTCCACTTTACTTCATAACAGCAAAGACAAAACCCAAAACGGAAATCAAAACACAGAATCATGGATTTGTACAGCACAGAAATGAGCCCTTGTCCATCGACATTTACAGTACCGTGCAAAATTCTCGGGCACATATATATAACTAGGGTGCCTAAGAATTTTGCACTGTTCTGTATTTGTCAACGTGGAGGTGGGAGAGAATTTGTAAATCTGGCAGGAGCAGAGGATGTTGGGAATGGTGAGGGCGGAGGGCTGGGGGGGCTGTGTGGGACAGGTGGCAGAGAAGGAGAGCCAGGGGTGAGTGCAGGCCCTCCCAGCCCTGAGGCTCCAGACAAAGTCACATACTTGCAATTGGTTTATTGATTATTACAGAATATCTCTCTGGTGCTTCCTGCTCCCTTCCCCTTTTCTGGACCAGGATTCCCTTCCTTCTGCCCCCCTCCCACTCTCAGTCTACAATATCTGAATCAAGTTTATCATCACTTGCATATGTCTGGATTTTTTTTTTGTGGCCGCAGTACAGTGCAAAACATACAATTGCTACGGTATTGTGGCATATAGCCATATACTGTATACGTGTCTAAGACTTCTGCACAGTAACATATCAATCTTTGCTATTTGAATCCCATTTGTCTGTATTAGATCCTTGTGTAAAAAAACTCAATTTGGCAATCAGAATTAGACTCTATACTTCAAGTACAATCAAACCACTGTACAATAAAGTACAATAAAATCTCCCAGTGTTTATATTCTATGCCCAGACCTACATAGGGAAGTATGCCTTATACCGTACCTTCTTCACCCCACTACTGACCTGTGTTGAGACTTTCAGGGAATTATGAACTTGAACCCCCAAGGTCCCTCTGTTCATCAACATTCCTCAGTGCACATGTTCTGCACCTACTGAACTTCCCAAAGTATGTTACCTCACACTTGTTTGGATTAAATTGCATCTGTCAATGCTCCACTGAATTTTCCAACTGATCTACTGTTGAGGACTTCCATGACCTTTCATACTAGTTACAGCACGACCAATTTTCAGGTCATCTGCAAACTCTCTTTTCTACCCGCTGCACTCAAATCCAAATAACGTCTCCCCCTCACTGACAATCAACAGAGGTGCACCTTGAGGATACTGCTTAGCCCACTCTTCTACTTTGTCTACACTCATGTCTGTGGGTCTGTGCACCATCTATACACTTAAAGACACACTACATCGTTCTTTATTTATTTATGGGATGCAGGCTTGCCAACTAAGCCAGCATTTATTGCCCATCCCTAGTTGTCCTTGAGAAGGTGGTGATGAGCTGCCCTCTTGAACCACTGTAGTTGCTGAGGTGTAGGTACACCCACACTGCTGTTAGGGAGGGAATTCCATGATTTTGACCCAGTGACAGTGAAGGAATGGTGATGAGTTTGCAAGTCAGGATGGTGAGTGACTTGGAGGGGGATTTCCAAGTGGTGGTGTTCCCAGGTATCAGCTGTTCTCGTCCTTCTAGATGGTGGTGGTTGTGGGTCTGGAAGGTGCTGCCTTAGAAACTTTGGCATGTTGTTGCAGTGCATCTTGTACATAGTACACACTGTGGCAACTGATCATTGATGGTGGAGGGATCGGATGCTTGTGGAAGGGGTACCAATCAAGTGGGCTGCCTTGTACTGGATGGTGTCAAGCTTCTTGAGTGTTGACGGAGCTGCACTCATCCAGGCGAGTGGTGAGTATTCCATTACACTCCTCACCTGAGACTTGTAGATGGTGGACAGGCTTTGGGGAGTCAGGAGGTGAGTTACTCGCTGCAGGATTCCCAGTCTTTGACCTGCTCTGGCATCCACAGTGTTTATATGGCTAGACCAGTTCAGTTTCCTGTCAATAGTAACCCCCAGGATGTTGATAGTAGGGGATTCAGTGATGATGATGCCACTGAATGTCAAGGGATGATGGTTAGAGCCTTTCTTGTTGGAGATGGTCATTGTCTGGCACTTGCATGGCTCAAATGTTACTGGCCTGTTGTCAGCCCAAGCTTGGATATTGTCCAGCTCCTGCTGCATTTGGGTATGAACTGGTTCACTATCTGAGGAGTCATGAATGGTGCAGAACATTGTGCAGTCGTCTGACCTTATGATGGAGGGAAGGTCATTGATGAAGCAGCTTGGTCCTAGTAGGACACTTACTTGAGGAACTCCTACAGTGACATCCTGAAGATGAGATGATTGACTTAGTCAAATGCTGCCTTGATGTCGAGGGCTATCACTCTTACCTCACTGCTGGTATTCACCTTGTTGGTCCATGTTTGGACAAAGGAGGCGATGACCTCAGGAGCTGAGTGGCCTTGACGAAACCCAAAGTGGGTATCAGTAATTGCCAAGTAGGTGCTGCATGATAGCTCTGTTGATGACTCCTTCCATTACTTTGCTGATGATTGAGAGTAGGCTGATAGGGCAGTAATTGGCTGGGTTGGACTCATCCTGTTACTACATTTCTATACGTTTCTACATATGTACCAGGCCCCAGAGTGTATCAAAGTGACTGAACCCAATGTTTGGATGATTGTAAAGGGGTCAGGGTCCAAGGGGAGGGATGGACAGGTTCAGCTCGCTTGGTTCTGTGCTAAACTCCAGCTCCCTTTGTTGACTCCCATCAAAACAGTTGCAGTTATCGTTTGCATGATTTTTTTTTCCTTTTCTTTGCACATTGAGGTGTTTGAAAATCTTTTTAATGGGTTCTTTTGGGTTTCTTTGCTTTATGGTTCTAAGGAGGTGAATCTCAAGGTTGTGTAATGCATACACACTTCGATAATAAATATACTTTGAACTTAATCAGAAAGCAAAGGTCAATACTATTTTCCTTAATTTGCCCCCTTGTTGAAAATCGCTCTGTGATGTTTTGAGCAGTTGTAAATCTGTTTTTCCTGCATTAATTCAATAACGCTGCTTTCAGTTCACTGTGCTCCTGTTTGCTACCAGTAAACAATAGTCATGTCAGAATGGGAACCCAGTGGTAAGTCACTGTTATGTCATCAGCAATTAATGTAAAATGATAATGGCTTTGTTGGCCGCTGACTTCCATTGAGAGCTTTTGTGTCATTTACTTATTAATATCCTAAGATTGACCACAGCCAATGAAAATACCCGTGGGGATACAGGCAGGCTTTAATCAATAGCACTCTGATGTGTTTAAGGCATCTCTTGGGACTGAGCATAAATGAATAAAATGTGAAAATGAGAAAAACATAGTTTTTCGATTGGGGAAGACGTTGGAATAAAATGAGCTCCATGTATTCAAAAAATCCAGTTCAACAAAGCCTGTCCTAAATTGTCGTTGACATGAGAAAATCTGCTGATGCTGGACATCCAAAGCAACACACACAAAATGCTGGAGGAACTCAGCAGGTCAGGCAGCATCTGTGGAAAAGAGTAACCGGTCGACATTGTGGGCCGAGACTCTTCTTCAGGACTGAGAGGGTAGGAGGAAGATGCTTAAATAAAAAGGTGGTGGGGGGACAGGAAAGAGGCTAGCTGGAAAGTGATAGGTGAGTGAGAAAGGTCAAGGGCTGGAGAAGAAACAATCTAATAGGAGAGAAGAGTGGACAACAGGAGAAAGGGAAGGAGGAGTGGACCCAGGGAGAAATAATGGGCAGGAAAGGTCAGAGTGGGGAATCGGGGGAGGCATCTGTTCACTGGAAGGAAAAATCAAAATTCATACCATCAGGTTGGGAGGTACCCAGTTGGAATATAAGGTGTTGCTCCTCCACCCTGAGGGTGGCCTCATCTAGGCAGAAGAGGAGGCCATGGATTGATATATCGGAAAAGGAATGGGAATGGGAATTACGATGTTTGGCAACTGGGAAGTTCCGCTTTTGGCGGATGATGTGGAGGTGCTTGCTGAAAGCATTGCCCCAATTGTCATTACTTCACTTTTATCTGTGCTGCCATTATGCCACTTTTAGGGGAACATGGCAATGTAGTGGTTAGTGTGACACTGTACAGCTCATGGCATTGAAGTTCGGAGATCAATTCCGGCACTGTCTGTAGGGAGTTTTTACGTTCTCTCTGTGACCACGAGAAATTCCTTCTGCTGCTCCAGTTTCCTCCCACTGTCCAAAGCCCTACCAGGTTAACTGGTCATTGCAAATTGCTCTGTGGTTAAGCTCATGTTTAATATAAGGGTTGCTGGGTGACCTTGCATGTTGAGTTTGCTAAGTCTGTTCCACTCTGTATCTCTAAATAAATAAACTGGAAGTCATCAAATCTGTATATTTGTTCCAGTCAATTTGAATAATATAATTTAATAATGAACAATTTGGACGTTGATGTTGAGGAATCTGTGTCAATTGTAATTTGGGGAACTACAACCAGTTGTGGGTGATTGGTTTCTAGCAATGTTACCAAAAAGAATGCAAAACAGTGTGGACAATTATGCAGATAACCATGGGTTGTGCCACCAACTTGATATTTAGTCACAAACCAGAAAAACATATCAGTAACAGATTCTTGAGTGGAGCTAAAACAGAAAGTAGTGGAAACATTCAGCAGATTGGACAACATCTGCGGGAAGAGAAATAGCTAACATTTCAGATCTGAAAACTCTCATGGGGATTGGTAAAGAGAGGACAAAATGCTAGAACTCAATAGAAGAGAAGTGACAGAGGTATCAGTAGAAAGAAAGAAATACCGCTGATAGGATGAAATGAATGGGTTAAATTGGAACAGTAACGCGCACATTGAATTTTGTTTGATATGTTGTTAGAGACAAGACTGAGACATACCCAAAGTTTAGATGAATAGAATAATACAATATTGAATCGAAAGGAAGATAGGCAGAAATGCCAGCTCTGATGCAAACAGAAATGTTGTGTATTTAATATTTAAATAATATTTGAATAATCTTGTGTATAGATAGTTTGATTAACCATTCTTATTTATTTAAATAATTCATTATGGATTTTACGTAAAAATACTTTAACTGCATACATGATCATGCTACCACATAATATACACGCATCTTGCTTAAAGTTGTACCCACATTTTGGACTCCCATGGCTTCCATTGAATTAGTTTAATGCTTTAAAGTTACAGGAAAGAGTGAGTTATCTGAAGTTGAAGGATTCCATATGAGCTTGGAAGGTTGTAAGATGCCTGAAGAGAAGACGAGGCATTGGTCCTCAGGCTTGCAATGGGCCTGTAGTAATGGTGCAGTAAGCCATGGAGAGAAAGGCCAGAATGGGAGTGGGATGGAGAATTAAAGCGGCTCAAGGCTGCCCTCACAGACTGAAGTAAGTGCCCCACCAAGCAATCACATCTCTTAGCTTTATGATTTTCTAAAGAAGAGGAGATGACATTGTGAACATGGAATGCAGTGCACTGCATTGAAGGAAGTTTAATGAGTCAGTGTTTCACCTGAATTTGTAGGATTTGGGCTTCTCTCATTTTCATTTATTCTTGAGTGAAATGGAGTAGAAATAAACTTCAGAACAAGGACTTAAAGATAAATCCAGTCAGCACAGGGCAGATCATTTAAAGTTGGTGGTGTGAAAGGCCTAGAAACATAACCAGGGACAAAATTAGCTCTCCCTGGACAGTAATTAGTCAATTAGAGAAAATTAGCATAAATTTTGTCCAATTTGATAGATTTTGGTCAAGTACCAAGGAGGATTGATGAGAAAAGAGTGATTGACATGGTATACACTGTACAGACGTCCAAGAAACATTTGTTAAGGTACCAAGTGAGAGCATTGTCATCATGGTTTAAGACCATGGAATAAATGGGACTATCAGAAATAGGGAAATTTTGGGAGAAAGGTTTAATTGGCACCGTTCGTGTATTGTTTACTTTAATTCACAAATAATGCATTTCTTGTTTTTTTTTTTTGGCACTTTTTTGTTGCTAGCTTGGGCGTTTTTGAGTCGGGGAAGCCAGGAGAAAGAACATGGAACATAGAAAATCTACACCACATTACAGGCCCTTCAGCCCACAATGTTGTGCCCACTATGTAACCTACTTTAGAAGTTGCTTAGAATTTCTCTACTGCATAGTCCTCTATTTTTCTAAGCTCCATGTACCTATCGAAGAGTCTCTTAAAAGAACCTGGCTGAATCTAATGATAATGAACACTGAGCTAAACTGAATATGCCTTGTAATTTTCTGTCTTATATTCTGTGTTTTTGCTCTTTTCTGTTGCCATTTGCATGCTTAGTTTCTTTTTTTGCACATGGGTGTGTTGGTGTTTTTTATCTTTGAACAGGTTGCATGGTTCTTTATTTTGTGGCTGTCTGTGCGGAAGATGAATCTCAGGGTTGTAGATCGCTTATGTAAAAGTAAAAGTAAAGTAAAGAAAAGTAAAAGTGGCAGGCAGGCAAATCCAGGGCAAAAAGCAAAAAGGGCCACTTTTCAACATAATTGTATAAGGGCTAAGAGTGTTGTAAAAACAAGCCTGAAGGCTTTGTGTGTCAATGCGAGGAGCATTCGTAACAAGGTGGATGAATTGAATGTGCAGATAGTTATTAATGAATATGATATAGTTGGGATCACAGAGACATGGCTCCAGGGTGACCAAGGATGGGAGCTCAACATCCAGGGATATTCAATATTCAGGAGGGATAGACAGGAAAGAAAAGGAGGTGGGGTAGCATTGCTGGTTAGAGAGGAAGGACATTAGCCTGGAGGATGTGGAATCGATATGGGTAGAGCTGCATAACACTAAGGGCAGGAAACGCTGGTGGGAGTTGTGTACAGGCCACCTAACAGTAGTAGTGAGGTTGGGGATGGCATTAAACAGGAAATTAGAAATGTGTGCAATAAAGGAACAGTAGTTCTGATGGGTGACTTCAATCTACATATAGACTGGGTGAACCAAATTAGTATGGGTGCTGAGGAAAAGGATTTCTTGGAATGTATGCGGGATGGTTTTCTGAACCAACATGTCGAGGAACCAACTAGAGAGCAGGCCATTCTAGATTGGGTATTGAGCAATGAGGAAGGGTTAGTTAGCTATCTTGTCGTGCAAGGCCCCTTGGGTAAGAGTGACCATAATATGGTGGGATTCTTCATTAAGATGGAGAGTGACATAGTTAATTCAGAAACAAAGGTTCTGAACTTAAAGAAGGGTAGCTTTGAAGTTATGAGACGTGAATTAGCTAAGATAGACTGGCAAATGATACTTAAAGGGTTGACAGTGGATATGCAATGGCAAGCATTTAAAGATTGCATGGATGAACTACAACAATTGTTCATCCCAGTTTGGCAAAAGAATAAACCAGGGAAGGTAGTGCACCCGTAGCTGACAAGGGAAATTAGGGATAGTATCAAGTCCAAAGAAGAAACATATAAATTAGCAAAAAAAAAAGCGGCACACCTGAGGCCTGGGAGAAATTCAGAGACCAGCAGAGGAGGACAAAGGGCTTAATTAGGAAAGGAAAAAAGATTATGAGAGAAAGCTGGCAGGGAACATAAAAACTGACTGTAAAATCTTTTATAGAAACGTGAGAAGAAAAAGATTGGTCAAGACAAATGTAGGTCCTTTACAGTCAGTAACAGGTGAATTGATCATAGGGAACAAAGACATGGCAGACCAATTGAATAACTACTTTGGTTCTGTCTTCACTAAGGAGGACATAAATAATCTTCCGGAAATAGTAGGGGACCGAGGGTCTAGTGAGATGGAGGAACTGAGGGAAATACATGTTAGTAGGGAAGTGGTGTTGGGTAAATTGAAGGGATTAAAGGCAGATAAATCCACAGGGCCAGATGGTCTGCATCCCAGAGTGCTTAAGGAAGTAGCCCAAGAAATAGTGGATGCATTAGTGATAATTTTTCAAAACTCCTTAGATTCTGGATTAGTTCCTGAGGATTGGAGGGTGGCTAATGTAACCCCACTTTTTATAAAAGGAGGGAGAGAGAAACCGGGGAATTATAGACCAGTTAGTCTGACATTGGTGGTGGGGAAAATGCTAGAGTCGGTTATCAAAGATGTGATAACAGCACATTTGGAAAGAGGTGAAATCATCGGACAAAGTCAGCATGGATTTGTGAAAGGAAAATCATGTCTGACGAATCTTATAGAATTTTTTGAAGATGTAAATAGTAGAGTGGATAGGGGAGATCCAGTGGATGTGGTATATTTAGATTTTCAAAAGGCTTTTGACAAGGTCCCACACAGGAGATTAGTGTGCAAACTTAAAGCACATGGTATTGGGGATATGGTATTGATGTGGATAGAGAATTAGTTGGCAGACAGGAAGCAAAGAGTGGGAGTAAACGGGACCTTTTCAGAATGGCAGGCAGTGACTAGTGGGGTACCACAAGGCTCAGTGCTGGGACCACAGTTGTTTACAATATGTATTAATGATTTAGATGAGGGAATTAAATGCAGCATCTCCAGGTTTGCGGATGACACGAAGCTGGGCGGCGGTGTTAGCTGTGAGGAGGATGCTAAGAGGATGCAGGGTGACTTGAACAGGTTAGGTGAGTGGGCAAATTCATGGCAGATGCAATTTAATGTGGATATATGTGAGGTTATCCACGTTGGTTGCAAGAACAGGAAAACAGATTATTATCTGAACGGTGGCCGATTAGGAAAAGGGGAGATGCAACGAGACCTAGTTGTCATTGTACACCTGTCATTGAAGGTGGGCATGCAGGTATGGCAGGTGGTGAAAAAGGCAAATGGTATGTTGGCATTCATAGCAAAAGGATTTGAGTACAGGAGCAGGGAGGTTCTACTGCAGTTCTACAAGGCCTTGGTGAGACCACACCTGGAGTACTGTGTGCAGTTTTGGTCCCCTAATCTGAGGAAAGACATTCTTGCCATAGAACGAGATTCTGTTCATCAGATTGATTCCTGGGATGGCAGGACTTTCATATGAAGAAAGACTGGATCGACTAGGCATATACTCACTGGAATTTATAAGATTGAGGGGGGATCTTATTGAAACGTATAAAATTCTAAAGGGATTGGACAGGCTATTTGCAGGAAGATTGTTTCCCATATTGGGGAAGTCCAGAACGAGTAGTCAGTTTAAGGATAAAGGGGAAGCCTTTTAAGACCAAGATGAGGAAAAACTTCTTCACACAGAGAGTGGTGAATCTGTGGAATTCTCTGCCACAGGAAACAGTTGAGGCCGGTTCATTGGCTATATTTAAGAGGAAGTTAGATATGGCCCTTGTGGCTAAAGGGATCGAGGGTATGGAGAGAAAGCAGGTACAGGGTTCTGAGTTGGATGATCAGCCATGATTATACTGAATGGCGGTGCAGGCTCAAAGGGCCGAATGGCCTACTCCTGCACCTATTTTCTATGTTTCTATGTACTTTGAATCCCTTGAATCCTTTGAAATCTGTGGAAATTGTTGCCACAGGTGGCAGTGGAGTCATTGGGTGTATTTAAGGCAGAGATTGATAGGTATCTGAGTAGCCAGGGCATCAAAGGTTATGGTGAGAAGGCGGAGTAGTGGGACTAAATGGGCGAATGGATCAGCTCATGATAAAATGGCGGAGCAGACTCAATGGGCCAAATGGCCAACTTCTGCTCCTTTGTCTTATGGTCTTATGGAAATACAATGAAGTACTGAAAGGCTTTTTTTGACTGGATGGCCAATGTAAGGTGGAGCCTCCCAAGGGTCGGTACTAGGATCATTGCTTTCTTTAAGGTATGGCAAAGGTTTGGATTTGGGTATGATTCCTAAATCTAGAAGTCAATGCATAAATGTATGCGGACATGGTCAAGAAGTTCAGTTGTAGTTCAGGCGAAACATCAGAATGGGGAAGAAAAGTGATGTAAGTGACTTTGACTGTGGAATGATTGTTGTTACTAGAGACGGTGGTTAGAGAATCTCAGAAACTGCGGATCTCCTGGGATTTTCACATACAACACTCTCCAGGGTTTACAGAAAATGTTGGAATAAACAAAAAGCTGTTCTGTGGGTGAAATACTTTGTTAATAAGAAATCAAAGGAGAACCGTCAGACTGTTTCAAGCTAATAGGATGGTGACAGTAACTCAGATATCCATGTTTTCCAACAGAGGTGTGCAGAAGATCTTAAACCTTGAAATGGATGGGCTGCGGCAGCAGAAGACCACAAATATATAGTGGTCACTATATCAGGTACAAGAGGTACCTAATAAAGTGGCCACTGAATATAGAGGGCAGGTGGAATGCTGAGAGCTGTGAAATGTTGCACTTTGTCAGAAGAATTGGCAATATACTGTAAACTTCACGGCACAATCATAAAATCATGTACCGCGGAGTGATGGGCTACATCACTGTCCGGTGTGGGGGTGGGGGTGGGGGAGGTGTTGCTATTGCATAGGACCAAAAGAAGCTGTGGAGGGTTGTAAACTTAGTTAGCTCCATCTTGGGTACTAGCCTCAAGGAGCGGTGTCTCAAAAAGGCAGCATGCATTATTAAGGACCTCCAGCACCCAGGGCACGCCCTTTTCTCATTGTTACCATCAGGAAGGAGGTACAAAAGCCTGAAGGCACACACTCAGCGATTCAGAAACAGTTTCTTTCCCTCTGACATCCGATTCCTAAATGGACATTGAACTCATGAACTTCTTTAATTATGTATTATTTCTGTTTTGCACGATTTTTAATCTATTCAATATACATATACTGTCATCTATTTATTTATTTGTTTATTTATTTTTCTTCTATATTATGTATTGCATTGAACTGCTTGCTGCTGCTAAGATAACAAATTTCATGATACATGCCAGTGATAATAAACCTGATTCTGACCTACTGAATAAGCAGTGGAGCACCTTTCAATCAGGCTCATTCAGCTCCACTGTCACGAGGATCATTACAGAAAATCTTTCCTACTAAATGCAATGAGCATAGACAACAGTTCATCTCTGCGCGACAGGAGAACACACATCAGAGTACAATCATCGCTTTTTATTATTTCATATATTATTATTGCAAAATATTACACACTGATAAATTATTATTGTGTATATTATTATTCTGTACTTTATTATTAGTAAGTTTGTACACTGTGAAGCACATTTTTAAATGTTGCTGCTGTAACAAAAGATTTTCCCACTTGGGATCAATAAAGTATTTATTATTGATATTATTATTATTATAAAAGGGATACAGAAACAGAGAGTGTAGCAAAGCAGGTAAGAGAGAGAGAGAATGCAGGGATTGAAAGAGAGATAAAGACAGAGAGAGGAGAGGAGAGAGTAAAAGAGAGTGGGGGGAGAGAGGAGTGAAAGAATGAGAGCAAGAGAGAGAGAGAAAGGCAGGAGAGAGGGAGAAGAGAGACACACAGACAGATAAACAGACAGAGACTGAGAGTATTTAATTTGTTCTCACACATAGCTGGAATGGATTTGAAAAGCTAATGAGGGCAAACATCCCAGATACCTTCTTCATCCCTGAATCTATTGGTGTTGCCACCTTTAAGTGCCCGGGGAGCTGTACACTGAGCTCCCTTCATTTCTCTATACTTCCTAGAGCCCTACCATGAAAGGCAGATGTCCTGATCTTATTAATGCTACACCTCATACTTAAGAGGATTCAAATTCCATCATCACCCATTTTAGCAGCTGATTGTATGTAATGGGAAGCTATGCTTATGTTTGTCAAGACCACTGAGCTTTGGTTTGTCTCTTTGAAGCCTCCATTCTTTACAAAGTAAAAGTAATGGAATACCATCTACTTCTCAATTCAACCATACTCGAGAAACTCAACACCAATGAGAACGAAGCAGCCTACTTGCTGGAATCCATCCAGTATCATAAACACTTACTCCACTCACACAGCTGTACTCCCTAAGTTGTGCAAAATACACAAGACGCTTGCCAGTGCTTTGTTATTTACCCCTCAAAAACGTATAACCTTTGCAACCTAAAAGGACAAGATCTATGTTGCATGGAATGTCACCACCTACAAACTCTCTTCCACATTGCACACCTTCCTGACTTGTGAGTCTGGTGACCTTCCTTCATCATTGTGGGGTTAAGTCTCGGGAACTCCTTCTGTAACATGAATGAACAATTTTTACCCCAAGGACAGTGTAATTTCTGACCAACATTATCTACTCAAAGCCTATTAGGAAACGTTAAGAGAGCAGGCAGTGTACACTGCTGTCGAATGAAGCCCCCTGCACTCGAGTGATCTCTCTCTCTCTCCCTCTCCCTCCCCTTCCCCCTCCCCCTCCCTTTCTCCCTCGTGATTGAGAGTCTGTTGGTCCTCGAGTCAGTGAATTCAGACACAAGCGATTCAAACAGTGAGAGAGTGAACCTGCCTGAGATGTTGGGATGGATGGTAGTTTTTCAGGGACTCTAGATCATGGTTTCTTTTGGAGCTTTGTTGTTGCTTGCAAGGTTGGTGGTGGGGGTTGATACTTTTACTGGAGCAAGTGGGGGAGGGGGAAGAGGGGAGGGTTGATGCTTTTCCTGCTGCTTGTGTATGGGGGGCATGGAGACTTTGCTGTTGTAAAGTTTTCTGTTATATATTTGTGCTTTCTTCTGATTCATGGATGTCTGTGAAGAGTAAGAATTTCAGGTTGTATGCTGTATACCTTCTGTGATATTAAATTGAATCATTGAACCATTACATGCTGGTTTTGCCAGCAATGCTAATGTCCTGTAAATGAAAAAATATATTTAAAAAAATCTTATTTAATATGTGAGTCACCACTCACATAGATGACTGGATAGTTTGCAATGAACCATGTTTGAATCACTGGTGGTGCCAAATGAACAGTGAAATCTTCCGCCAATTTCAGTGAAACATGAATGTCTCCAAAGGAATTTTTTCCAATAGAAAACTAAAATACGTGCTCTAAAAGTATATTTAACAGATGAAGAGAAACACATTTTCAATAACTTCAGTACTGAAGTTTCATTTCTGCAGCTAACTCAAAATTTTAAACCACAAGGCACAACATTGAAAAGTTGAAAGTGTGTCATCAGTTTGATCTGCTTCTTCTGACCTGCTTGATCTTCTGCTTCTCACTATCTGTGTTTCTTCCTGATGATTTCCTAGTGAATCCTTAATGGGTTCTGTTCTTTCTGTCCAGAATGCTGCAGAATTTTCACTTGATTCTTCCCTCCCTCTCTCTGCCAGTTGCTTTCCCTTGGTGTTAATTGCCCACTTCTACATACTTTTATTCTTTGCATGTTCATGCATTTAGGCTTCATGCTCCCTCAACCTATGCCTAAGCTAAAAACCAGCATATATGATGTTGGCCCCCTGCCTAACCTTAGTTTTAGCATTACTAATCTACACAAGTGAAATTTGAAAGCAGCTAGGAATGCAAGACTGATATTAACAGAGGATCTAATGCCTCCAAGATGTTTTACTCCTGAACAACGAGCAGTAACAATTTCACGCAGCATGTCAAAATAAGGGTCATGTAAAATAAAATGGTACACCTAATTCATCGGGCATTACTTTTGCTCATTCTGACCAATTGTAAATCTACAATTGTTTAAAATCTGCAACTGAAAAATTATGTTTCTGTCATAAATTGCCAACTATGTATGTGTGTATACTCCAGTAGTCCAAGCAGTGAAATAATTTAAAGTAGGCAGTGTATTTGCAAATACGATCAGTTCTCACAGAGCAAGTACTTCTCCGACACAATACTAAATGAAACATTAGACATCAAAAAATGTAAGCTGTAATGCATTCAGCACCAAAGGCAATCATCTCCTTCAAACAGCAATTACATTCACAGACAGCTTCTTGATGGTAAGTTCTTCCAACCAGTTTGTCACATTCATCTACAATCTGCAATACTCAGGGCTAAAGCTCAACTTTCTTGTTCACGTCCATTTGTAAGCATATGGATTCATTATCAATTTTAAAGATATTCAACAAATGTTCACGACAAATATCAGCCTATGTATTCAGTGCTAATGAGCTTTTGCCCAGGTCTACATAACAATTCTGCATCAATCATTGAAGAAATCCACCTGTCATAAAAAACAAATCGCGTTATTTCTGCATGTCAGAATCAGAATCAGGTTTATTATCACTGGCATGTGTCGTGGAATTTGTTAACTTAGCAGCAGTACAATGCAATACATGATAACACAGAAAGAATAAATCAATCAATCAATTACAGTGAGTATATATCTCTACATTAAATAGATTAAAAATAGTGCAAAAACAAATGTAATATATATTTAAAAAAGGAAGGTAATGTTCATGGGTTCAATGCCCATTTAGGAATAATATGGCAGAGGGGAAGAAGATGTTCCTGAATTAACACACATAAAAGCTGGATGAACTCAGCCGGTTGGGCAGCATCTGTTGAAATGAGCAGTCAACGTTCCGGGCTGAGACCCTTCGTCAGGACTCAAAAGGTCGAAGGGTCTCGGCCCGCAACATTGACTGCTCATTTCAATGGATGCTGCCTGACCTGCTGAGCTCATCCAGCTTTTGTATGTGTTGACTTGACCACAGCATCTGCAGTGTACTTTGTGTTTACTGTTCCTGAATTGTTGAGTGTATGCCTTCAGGCTCCTGTATCCCCCTTCTTGATGGTGACAGTGAGAAGAGGCCATGTTCTAGGTAAAGGGGGTCCTTAATAATGGATGCCATCTTTCTGAAGCACTGCCTCTTGAGAATGCTATGGATATTACAGAGGCTACTACCCAAGATGGAGCTGACTAAGTTTACAACTTTCTGCAGATTTGTTTGGTCCTGTACTGTAACTCCCCTCAGTGATGCAGCCCATCAGAATACTCTCCAAGGTACATCTATTTCAAGTGTTTTAGGTGACAAACCAAGTTGCTTTAAATTCCTAATGAAATATAGTCACTGTCTTGCCTTCTTTATAGCTGCATAAATAGGTTGGAACCAGGTTCGATCTTCAGAGATCTTGACACCCAGGAACTTGAAATTGCTCACTCTTTCCACCTCTGATCCCTCTGTGGGGATTGGTTCATGTTCCCTCATGTCACCCTTCCTGAAGTCCATAATCAGCTCTTTTGTGTTCCTAACACTGAGAGCGAGTTTGTTGCTGCAATGCCACTTCACTAGTTGGTATATCTCGCTGCTGTACAACTTCTCATCTCCATCTGATGTTCTACCAACAACTGTCGTATCATCAACAAATTTATAGATGGCACCTAGCCACACAGTCATGGGTATAGAGAGAGTAGAGCAGTGGGCTAAGCACACACCTGATGTTATCCTGTGTTGATCATCAGCGAGATATTATCATCAATCCACACAGATTGTCGTCTTCCATGTTTGTTAGAAGACTACTTTAGTTCAGCCTCCAAATTATTCCTTCCACCTAATTAGAGTCATAGAAAAGTACAGCACAGAAAGAGGCTGTTCGGCCCATCTATCCATGTCTTTTTAGTTAAGTTCTGTTGTTCCTTAAAAACTTCCCAATCATCTGTCCTCCCACTCACCTTAGCTCTGTCATACTTCCTTTTTGGTTAATGCTATGCAATCTCTGACTTCCTTTGTCATCCACTGTGGCCCCTTTCCCCTCTTTGAATCCTTCCTTCTCTGTGTCCTCCCAGCACAACATGGTTCTTCCTTTCTAATTCTAACTCCAAGTTGCCAACGTTTTATGGAAAATTATGACAAACAAATTAACAAAGAAACTATTCCCACATTTAAATGTGAAAACTGATCAGGGAGCATCATATTAGCTGTGATGCATAAATCTGATTTTTGAAAAGAAATTTGTCATGAAATAGTATACAATAGACTCCACTGCTGCATTCAGCAGACAATTGACATGTACTTTAATACTGACTGTTTCTAGAATATGAATGTCTAACCTGTAGATAGGAAGAAACTTCCATAATATTGTTAAGTTCAAAGGACCTCCCTATGTGCACATTTGCTCCTGGAATCGGGGGAACCAACTTTCTCTTTCTGTCCTCTTCAGATAATTTTTCTTCCAAGTCAGTCCTATTTATTTTTAGTGCAACACTGTGGTGACATGGTTGTAATATTGTTCAATTTTGGTGTATTTTCTGACTTTTGGACAAAAACTGACTTAACAACATCCACAGGAACAGAACCTGTCACAACCAGATAGAGGCTGCACTACTAAATATCACAAAACAGCGTGTATTTTGTAGTATGTCATCAGGAAATTTGTCAAGAATAAACAGGTGCCATTGAAGATTTCCTTACAGAATCACTTTCAGTCCGATAGGATTGAAATGCCAAAAATCTTCTTTCCCATAATAAGTTAATGCACAGTGTTGGCCAGCTAAGGATTTAATTCTAAGAACCATCGAAAAGACAGTTGACAATCCAATTAGACAGTGCAGGAAAGATCTAAATTGGATAGACTGTTAAGTTAATAGGGTGCTGGAATGCTGGTGAGCAGCTTCTGGTCATTACTAACACTTCAGTAATTACATATTAAATTTCTTCATATTCTCTTGTCAGTCAAGGGGTTGAATTATTTTCCATTTTTATTCATATCATATCCAAAAGGTGAGCAGGTTTTTTTTGTATAATTGAGTAATTAAGATCAAGGTCTATCCTGTAGGACACCATTCAGAGCAATCGTTCAGCTCGGTATGTGTGTCTCATATTTCATTACAAATAGATTGCTTTCCTAGCAAAGCACTCAAGCATCTTTATAGCTCCTTAGGTGCTTGCTGCACTTGCCCTGCCCGTAACAAGAGCACAATTTTCACTTGCACCTTAACACTGGCTCAGTTCCAAAGATTACTCTAACTAAATCGAAGTACAGCTGTTAACTTAGCCAGGACAAACACAAGCTGGGTTGCAGCTTGCTAATTTCAGTCAAGGGTATTTGAGCAACACACACCAAATCCTGGAGGAACTCGAAAAGTCAGGCAGCATCCATGGAGGGGAACAAATAGTCAACATTTCAGGCCTTTCCTTTCCAGTCCTGATGCAGTGCCTCAGCATGAAACACCAACCGTTTATTGCCCTCTGCTGTAATGCAAACAAAATCACTAGAGAGACGCGGCTGATAGAAATTAAATAGTTTTCTTTATTCCACAAACTGAGACACCCTGAGAAGGAAGAGGCCTGTTTGACACAACATTACATGATTGAATTGAATTGACTTTATTTCTTACATCCTTCACATACATGAGGACTGAAAATCTTTACGTTACTTCTCCATTTAAATGAACAATCATAGTAATTGATAATAAATAGAGCAGTCAATGTAACAGAGAAATACACTCAGATCATTGTGAGTTAATCAGTCTGAGGGCCTGGTGGTAGAAGCTGTCCCGGAGTCTGTTGGTCCTGGCTTTTATGCTATGGTACTGTTTCCCGGATGGTAGCAGCTGGAATAGTTTTTGGTTAGGGTGACTCAGGTCCCCAATGATCCTTCGGGCCCTTCTTACACACCTGTCTTTGTAAGTGTCCTGAATCATGGGAAGTTCAACTACAGATGCACTGAGCTGTCCACACCACTCTCAGCAGAATCCTGCGATTAAGGCAGGTACAGTGATGTAGCCAGTCAATTGTGTCCCTATAGAAAGTTCTTAGGATTTGGTGGGGTCCCATACCAAACTTCCTCAACCATCTGAGGTGAAAGAGGCCCTGGGTGCCTTTTACACCACGCAGCTGGAGTGTACAGACCACGTGAGGTCCACAGTGGAACTTAAAGCTGTTCACCCTCTCAACCCCATATCCATTGATGTCAACAGGGGTTAGCCCATCTCCATTCCTCCTGTAATCCACAACCAGCTCCTTTGATTTTGTAACATTGAGAGAGAGGTTGTTTTCGTGACACCATTGTGTCAGAGAATTGATTTCTTCCCTGTAGGCACCTCATTATTGCTTGACATAAGGCCAATCAATGTAGTGTCATTGGCAAATTTAATTAGCAGATTAGAGTTGTGGGTGGCGACACAGTCATGGGTATACAGGGAGTAAAGGAGGGGACTTAGTACACAGTCCTGAGGGGCTCCTGTGTTGAGAGTCAGAAAGGTGGAGGTGAGGGAGCCCAGTCTTACCACCCGCTGATGATCTGACAGGAAGTCCAGGATCCAAGTACACAAGGCAGGGTCAAGGGATATTTTATATGCTAAAGATCAAAGGATAATTCTATATTTTCAATGTATCTACAGTGCTTCCTTTGAATGACATATAACTCATGCTCCTTCATTGCACACACACTGTAGACACCCAAAATCAGCATTGTCTGGTTTTTCAATTAGCTGCTGTTCAGAGCTCTAGGAACCTATTGTCCAGTGAAGCATTTTAAATCTAATCTACAGTCCACGTTCAGGTCCAAAGATTAGTTGCTGAAGTTAATATTTTGCAAAGCACCTTAAGTTAAGAATATGTCTGAACACCCTCCATAGGTTCTACCTGACTTGTTGAGTTCCTCCAGTATTTTGTACATTGCTGAAGATTTTGAGCATCAGTAGAATATCTTGTGCAATGATATTTGAGCGTCACTGTATGTATGTGAACCCTCTGTGATCTCAGCAGCACAGGCTGGAGTAGAGCGGATTACAACTCTATCCAAATCTGAAATCCTTGGAACTTGGTCAAAGAAGTGGGCAGACAACATAAAGCTAATCTGTTAATCAAGGGCCATTCTTTCCCCCCATCCATTCACGGTTACCAGACATAGGCTACAATGGCCACCTTGCAATGCTAGCAATATTCCTTTGTGAGCAGAGAGATTGCTCTTCAACATCCTACTCTCATCCAGATCTACTTCCCATAACCATCATACAGCTGCCTTTTCCTAATAGCAAATTCAAGTGGCAATTCTGATGAATGGTACAATAAATAGCTAATTCATTGCCTTCAGTGAGATTAATTCATTCACAAATGATGAGGTAGTAAACATTAATTATTGTTTACCAGGATCATTCCACACTGAATTACAAGTCTGTCCTTAGTTTTGTCAAGGATATACGGGTGAGAAACAAATCTGACAAGAAGATTTGGATTATCAAATTCCCTCATTCCTTGAGCCATGTGCAGTTTGACTTGTCAAAGACCTGACCCAAATTGCCCGAGTTCCTGAAGGAAATTTTGTGAAATTTCATCTCAATTAATCAAGCATAAGCTTGCTGTTTGTGGTAAATATCATTTTTACATCCCCCATCTGTGTAGAAACTTCCAAAATCTATAGGGAATTTCTTAAGATCTGTCTGTACACATGCAATGTGCTGATCAGTTCTGTAACTAACTAGATTTTCAACTAGCTTTTGTAGTTGTTAATTGACCAGCATTATCTGAAAGTAAAAATTAGAGTGCTATTATATTTTATTTCATACATATTATTTAAAAAGACATCCAACATGAACTTCAATGTTCAGATCCAATACTGAGCCAGCAGGGAACTGACTGAATTACAGTCTGGCCTCACGCTTACTTTAGAGATGGTTTTCCAAAGTCTTCCAGCTATTGGGAGGGGAGATGCATTGTGGTAGATGATGGTGAGATGGTGAGAAGGGGTGGGTAAGGACGAGATGATGTTGGAAGCATAGGATCAATAGGCTTGATGTCACAAGGGTGCTGGGGGAGGACCCAAATGCAGGACACAAAACACTGTTTTGTGGGGTTAACTAAACAGGTTTTATTACTAGTTACAAGGAGAGCCCTGACACAAGGATAGAACAGAGAGAAATCAAGAAGAGCAAAGTGGAAACGGGAATAGGCATAACGGACAAGGACTCAGGCCCTGGACTAGGCCTGGACTCAGGGTCTGGGCTAGGCCAGGATTCAGGGTCTGGGCTAGGCCAGGACTCAGGCCCTGGACTAGGCCAGGACTCAGGGTCTGGGCTAGCACTTGGAGCTCGCGGATCAGAGCCAGTATTTGGAGCTCAAGGATCGGAGCCAGGAGTTGGAACACGGACCTTGGAGCCTGAACTTTATATTTGAACCTCAGAGCTTGGACTTGATACTTGAACACCCGAACCAGGGCTTAATACTGGAACCTTGGAGCCAGGGCTTGATACTTACACCAGAGCCAGGGCTTGATACTGGAACCTCACAGCCAAGACTTGATACTGGAACATCGGAGCCAGGGTTGATACTGGAACATCGGAGCCAAGACTTGATACTGGAACATCGGAGCCAGGGCTTGATACTGGAACCTCAGAGCCAGGACTTGATACTTGAACACCCGAGCCAGGGCTTGATATCGGAACATCGGAGCCAAGACTTGATACAGGAACCTCAGAGCCAAGACTTGATACTGGAACATCGGAGCCAGGGCTTGATACTGGAACATCGGAGCCAGGGCTTGATACTGGAACATCGGAGCCAAGACTTGATACTTGAACACCCGAGCCAGGGCTTGATATCGGAACATCAGAGCCAAGACTTGATATCGGAACCTTGGAGCCAGGACTTGAGAGACAGGAACGCAGAACACAGAGCTGGGACCCCTCCTTGGGAACAGGACGTAGGGCTGGGACTCATACACAGAACACAGAGCCGGGACCCCTCCTTGGGAACAGGATGTAGTCGGGACTCTTCTTGATCCAGGGTCAGGACCCTTCTAGGGTACAGGGCCAGGACCCCTTTCAAACACAGGACATGGATACGGAGACCACACAATGATAGACGGTACTATTCCTGGGCCCAAGTTTGCTCCAACCAGCGGTGAGCTCTTGACTCACCCTGGCGGGTTAACCTTGCTGGACCAGCTCTGGCACGGGAGGGCAGCTTGCTGGCACTTGCTCGGGAGGAGACTTGGCTTGCTCCGACAAGAAATTTAGTTGGCTCCGGCTAGATGACTGGCTCGCACCAGCATCGGTGACTTTGTTAACGCTCTCGCCCTGAATGGCTGAAGCCAGAGACTTATAAACTGCTGGTTCGGTCGAGAGTAAATTGCCTTCAATCACCAAGCCCGGGGGACATGGGAAAACAGGGAATTAAAGGGAAACAAGGAGTCAATGGTCCGGATCGTAACACAAACAAGGTAAATCTAAAGGGAACCCAATCCGGACCGTGACACATGAAGAGAAATAAGAGATGCAAGAAAGAGAGAAAGAGCTGGTTCATGCCAGGGGAATACTTGTCTAACAGGGGTGCATTTGGGAGATATTGAACCATAGTTAACTCGGAAAGTTACCTCCTACATTTTATACTTATTGCTCTACATCAGGTAATACAAAATCTTTAGACTTGGATTAAACTCCACAGATAGATTTCGGATATGCTGTGGAGCACAAGGTTGAAGAATTGAAGATGAATTGGAAGTAATGCTTGGTTGGTTGCATCCAGTGTATGATCCACACATTAGGGTTAGGATTATGGTTATTAATTATTAGTAACCCTATTATTAATAGTGAGATTAACTTTCAAGTTTATTGTTTATTTAAATTTTGGCTTCTCAGTATTCATTCTACTAATTGATAGATTTGGCTCTTGTAGGCTAAATATTAAACAGAACAGAGCAAGTCCTTGTTTTTTTTTCTTTCTGTTCTCTGATAATAGAATAAACATCTCCTCCAAATCACTCAGTGTTATATAAAAGGCTTTTAACTGCTCAGTCTCATGTTTAACGCTGTACGTGATCTCTGATGTACTGATTTGAAGACTGGAGACATAACTTGAGAGCAACGCTTGTTTACAGTGGATATCAATTATGATGGTAAAAGAGTAGTGTTCTCTTGAACGACAACAGGATTCTAGACATGCAGTTCCGAAATGGGCCAAGATCCACTGTCAGAAGAACTACCTGTACAATCTATTTTATGTTACTGGTACACATCAGCAGCAGTAAGGAAGTTACGGCAACAAAGTATTTCCAAATATAAGGTTAAATTGAAATAAAAAATAAAACAAATTTTAATTATTTGAGTGAAATTATTTGCTTCTTTGCAACTTTTAGACGTAATGCAAAGACAAGCACAATTTACCCAATCCCAGTATGCTGTTACATGCAGATCTTGAACTGCCTGGAGGATTATGTACTCAGGGGAGCTTCCTATTCAACAGCACTATCTTCTTCATCATTCTACATTGAATGAAAACAATAAGAAAGGAATGGATTTTCTCTGTCAGGCAGTCACAGCACTGTGTCCTGTTGCCAGTGTTTCTGGGGGAAAGAGACTTAATCCTTAAGAGACTTAATTCTGGACATGTCTCAGCACAGGATTGGAAAAAGCTGCAGAAAGTTGTAAAGTTAGTCAGCCAACGGCACCAGCCTCCCCAGTATTAAGACTTTCAAAAGTCGATGTCTCAAGAAGGCTGCATCCATCATTAAGGACCCCCATCACCTAGGACATGCCCTTTTCTTATTGCTGTTGTCAAGGAGGAGGTACAGGAGGCTGAAGACACACACTCAATGATTCAGAAACAGTTTCTTCCCCCGTCATCTGATTTATGAACAGACAATAAGCTGGCCCATGAACACTAACTCACTATTGGTTTTTGCTCTGTTTTTTTTTGCACTGCTTACTTAATTTAATTTTTACAATGTGTTTCTCATTGTAATTGACTTTTTAAAAAATGCTATGTATTGTAATGTACTGCTGCTGCAAACCAACAAATTTCACGATGGATTCCAGTGACAGAACCTGATCCTGATGCAGAAATGGAGGGATATGTGGGAAAATAGGTTTAGAATGAACTTGGAGTGAGCTGAAGAGCTTGTAAGGAATTGTAAGGTTATATGTTCTGTGAAGCACAATGTGTACAACAGATCCCATTACACTTTCCCTTTTCCATTTATTGTTCACTAAAATTTATCGCAATATACAGTTAGTTGAAAAAAGCGTTTTTGGAATTCTGAAGAGACAATATGATGTTGAGATCCAATACTCTATAACTTATTAATAGATTTCAAGCATATTCATGAAAAGTGGTCTGATCCACATGTGCTATTGTTAACCCTTTCTTTATACCATAACCATGGAAACCCTTCTAATCCATTTTTTATGTTGCTCTGGTGTATTCTCATAATTCCTTTCTTACTCAATGACACGGTTTTCCTTCTAGAGTCATGGATTTATAGAAAAATACAACACAGAAACAGGCCCTTTGGCCCATCTAGTCTATGCCAAACTATTTAAGCTGCCTCATTCCATTGACCTGCACCCAGACACGGTCATCACAGTTCTAGGGAAGCTCACAGAACTGAAACTTAAACTGTACATCTTTACACAGATGCTGCCTGGTCTATCTAGATTGTGTCTTAATTTTTCTGTTATTATTTCAGACTCCCATTGTCTGCTGGATTTTATTTATTTTGGTTTTTCACTCGTTCAGTTTTGCCCAGAGCTGCCGATATAAATTATCTGCTCAACTCTGAGCATTAGGAAGACAGCATCTCAGCCTTCTGAACCAAGCCAAAGTTGTTACCTCTGAACTAGAGTTACATCAAATTTTTCCATTTTTGTATTTAGTCTGCATCCAGTTTATTTGCCTGATTTATTTTAATGCTACTGGAAACTGGGAATTTTCAGTTATCAAAAGCGCTTCATAAACATCCCACTACTATAAAACATAATGAAATTGAAATCACTAAAAACGATTATCGAATGGTTCAGGGTTTACCTTTGTTAATTCTTTGGCAAAGTCTTTATTATCATCCATTTGATTAAAACCATTTACTTCTTGCCCCGTTTCTGACTATTTCTCTTCTGGAGCAACACAAAGTGCAGGAGCAACTCAGTGGTCTGACAGCCTCTGTGGAAATGATAAATCGTCAATGTTTCAGGCCCAAGACCCTCCTTCAGCAAATTATTTTTCTGGTTCCTTTCAATAGGGCAATATTGCTATCCAAAGCATATCTCAAACAAATAGGATTAAGTCTGAGCATGCATTAGAGAATAGTCAAATTAGAATTTGAAGCTATTCTTAAAACAAAATATAAATACACATTTAGATTTTTGATATGGACTTTTGTCTCTAGTTTAAACCAAAACCTTGCTAGACTATAAAATCAGCTCAGATACTGATAGAACATGAAAATTTAAAAAAAAAACTTTGCGAGTGTAGACTGGAGTTGAGGAAGAAATTTCTTTAGCCAGAGGGTGGTGACTACATAGAATTCATTGCCATAGGCAGCTGTGGAGCAGGTCATTAGGTGTATTTAAGGTAGAGGTTCTTGATTAGTCAGGGCGTGAAAGGTTATGGTGAGAAGGCAGGCGAATGGGGTTGAGAGGGAAATGGATCAGCCATGACGAAATGGCAGAACGGGCTCGAAGGGCCGAATGGCCTAATTCTGCTCCTGTGTTTTATATATCAGCCATCTCATGGCTGAGGAATTCATTTTCTGGGAATTGGAACGGACATCTTGTGAGAAGTTCAATTGGTTCATAAACAGATATGATGGAATTCAGAATTAATGATTGCTGGTGGAGTTGCTGAGAGTTGAGAATGATGATGAGTTATTCAGTGATGCCTAAAATTTCAAGAAGAAGAGAAAAAAATATTAAGAACAATAAAATTATTTCCAGCTGTTAGTACTCTGAAGCTTATTTCTGATCTGCAGCTCAGGTTTCAGTTTGAACAGCATCACAGCCTTGTTCTTAGACCCACAACTATCCACTTCCGATGAAAACCAATTATAAATGCTAAGATTTATAGGAGATTTTTCTGCGTTAGATCACGTGGTTTAATCGCTTCATTATTCAGAAAACATTAAAATTTTATGCCCATTTGAAACTTGAAAGAAATTCTTCTTAAATGCTGACTTTAGCCTACATAAAAGCCAACCAAAAGTAATTGATTATGTGAACTATTAGGTCCTTTACTCTAGATCCTTACTCATTGTGTGAAATATTTTTATCATTGCCATGATAATGCACTATATAAATTTGAATGGCAGTTTATCCATCTATTTCAGTGAATATTTCACTTTACTGGTGCCTATATTAATCAGCGCCAGTTTGCAATATGTAATTATTCCAATTAATTGTCTTTGTTCATCTATTAGAAATGGAATTCAATGATAATTGTGATGCACCAAGAAGAGAAGGGTTGTAGGTTTTCATACCTGTCAACATGAGGTTTATCGTACACTCAACATTAACTGGTACGAGGGTTTGGTTGTTTTCTTTCACAAGCAGTCAGGAATATTACTGAAGGAATCAAAGATGAAATTGAAGTTCTTGGTATTAACGGTTGAAAATGTCAGCTTCGCAAAGGATTTAACACTCGTGGAAAAGTATTCACTTCTATAGCCAGGAGAATTGAGTGACACAGCGGGCAGCCTTTTATTAACTGCCTGTTTAATGTCCTAAAAATTGACATATTTCCTCCAACATGACCAGTCTAGAGTGAAAAAATGGTATCAGTAAAGCAAGTAGGCTATCGAAACAGGAGTAACCACTCCTAACTAAAGCAACATTGAAAAATGTAAAGTGTGGATGAGAGCTAAAGAAAAGCTTTGTATATGAAACCAATCTCATGTCACTTACAGCATTATCATCACTGGGTCTTATTGACGGATAAAATGCCAATTTAATTCCATTCTGGGAGGAAATACTCAGCAGCTTTACAAATTCATTAAGCTAGTTCTGATGGATCTTGGAAGGCCTCTATGCTTGAGTGGTCTCTCTCTCTCTCCCTTGATGCTGTTGGGGGTGTGTGGTTCTTATTGCCATTTGGCATGATTTGTTAGTTATCTTTTGTGCAGGAGGGTTGGTTGTGGCTCTGGGGTTTGATGTTCCTGTTGCCATTTGCGGAGTTTTCTTTGTGTGGGGGTGTTTGATTCTGTTGTCGCTTGCAAGATCTGTTTTTTTTTGTGGGGGAGGGTTTGATGTTTTTCTTTGAACGACTCCATGGTTTTCTTTATTTCAGAATCAGAATCAGAATCCTTTATTATCGCCAGGTATGAGGACACATACAGGGAATCTGATCCCCGTTTCCCTGAGCTCTCTCTGTACAGAATTAAAAGCAAACAATAGTGCAAATAATCATAAACTATATACAATGAGGTCCACCTCACTGAATGTACAGGCGGACTTGATTTATAATAGACTAAAATTCAAGTGTTCATAAGACTGATGGCATACGGAAAGAAACTGTTCTTGTACCTATTTGTCTTGGCATACAGTGATCTAAAGCGCCTACCAGAAGGACGGAGTTGGAACAGCATTTCATTGCTATTTGGAGAAGACAAATCTCAGAGTTGTGTTCTTCATACATGCTTTGATAATAGATGAACACTTGAAACTTTGTTATTTAATTAGACTAGTGCCCTACATCTACTAAGCATTTAATTTACAGGTGCCACCCGCTTCACGAATGTTCGCTTTACGCCACTTCACTTTTACAAAAGATCTACATTAGTAACCTGTTCTTGCATTACAAAGAGGATTCTCGCTTTTAAGAACATTTTTCCCATATAAATTAATGGTTCTTCGCTTCACGCCATTTCGGCTTAAGAACAGTGTCACAGGAATACTCTACCTTTGTAAAGGGGGACACACCTGTATCTGCATACCCTATCCCAGGGACTCTCAACCTGGGGTCCAGTTACCCCTTGGTTAATGGCAGGGATTGATAGCATAAAAAAGGTTGGGAACTTCTGCCCAGTTCAGTAAAAATCTAACATAGCCTTGAGAGTTTAATTTTAATAATCTGCTCTTTGTTTGAATTTAGACCCTACTCTCCAATACTCTACTCTCTCTGCACCCATGACTGTGCAGCTAGGCATAGCTGAAATGCCATCTACAAACTTCATGATGATACAATTATTGTTGGCAGAATTTCAGATGGTGATGAGAGTTGAGTGGTGTTGCACTAACAACCTTACACTCAACTTCAGTAAGACCAAAGAACCGATTATGGACTTCAGAAAGAGTAAGATGAGGGAACACACACCCGTCTTCATAGAGGGATCAGAAGTAGAAAGAGTGAGCATTTTCAAGTTCTTGGATGTTAATATCTCTGAGGATCTAACTTGGGCCCAACATATTGATGCAGCTACAAAGAAGGTATGACAGCAGGTATATTTCATTAGGACTTTGAGGAGATTTGGTATGTTACCAAAGACACACACAAACTTCTACAGATTTACCGTGGAGAACATTCTAACTGGCTGCATCACTGTCTGGTACTGGGTGGGGTGCTACTGCAAAAGACCAAAATAAGCGGCAGAGAGTTATAAACAGTCAGCTCCATCATGGGCACTAGCCTCCATAGCATCCAGGACATCTTCAAGGAGCAATGACTCAAAAAGGCAGAGACCATTATTAAGGACCCCTTATCATCCAAGACATGCCTTGTTCTCATTGCTTCCATCAGGAAGGAGGTATACACTCAACGATTTAGGAACAGATTCTTCCCCTCTGCTATATATATGTATTTACTGTAATTCACAGACTTTTTTCTTTATTATTATGCATTACAATATACTGCTGCCACAAAGGCAAAGTTAACAAATTGCACGCCATATGCTGGTGATATTAAACCTGATTCGGATCATTTCTCAGGAAGGGAGGCAGAGCAGAACACATTAGGCAACTGAACAACACAAAATGGAAGCTTTAGTTCTCTCAGGTTTCTTCTCCTTACGACTTGTCTTATTAAATTTAAAAATGAAGACAGCACAATGTACATAATTTCTGGATGTCTCAAAGTACTTTACAGCCAACAAAATGCTTCTGAATTATAGCCAATGTTTCAAGATGGGAAATGTGACAGCACATAAAGTTTCCAAACACGGAAACACGAAGATGGCATGTTAATCTGTTATTGTGATGTTGAGTGATGGGTGAATATTCTCTAGAACAGGGGTTCACAACCAGGCATTAATGGTAGGGGTCCATGGCATAAAAGAGTTTGGGAATGCTTGGTCTAGGTTATCAGAGTTAACAACCTTTTCAAAATTTTCGAAAGTAGTGCCTTGGGAACCTTAAATCCACCTGAGGCTCTTGTAGAAGATTGTGATATCCTGATTTCCAGTCTCATAGTTGCAATCCTACATCAATAGAGCACCTGTATATCAGTCCATTTTTCCTTCCTTTCTGTTGAAATGGTAAAGCTCTATAATATGTCGAGCTAAAACAATAAAGCCGATTTCAGATAAATTGAGACCCATTCTCTTCCCCTTACAGGAGTTAATTGTTGCTGGTGCTAGTCCACACAGTATTTTGAGGTACTCATTTTAATTATAACTATTAATATAATAAGCAATTATTCAGATGAGAAAATTAAAGCTGGCATTTTTTGTGAGATTTTAGTAGCCTATGAGTCACTTGAAATAAGGGTTGGCTCAGAAATTCAAAGCACAAAGAGGTTACCATGGGAAGTGTTTGCATTGAAATTAGAAATATATGGATTTTTCAGAGTCTTGCTCCGCTATTTCATTAATAATAAATCAGGCAATAGCAACTAAGAATTTATGTGGTAACCAGGTATCATCACTGTTGTTCTTGGGTTGTTGTGTTGAACTATAAAACACTCAGGGTCCAATATTAACTGAAGAAAATCAGCATTAATGGGGCTGAAGGAAAACATAATTAAACTGCTGGTTTTATTGCCCCATTTAATCTCACATTCAGTCCACTGCTACTTTGAAAGGGACTTAAAGGTGATTGTTTGAAGAGTCTGCAAGCTTCAGGTGAATGGTTTCTTTTGAAAGTGACATCCCAGATCTCTGATGAGTGTTTGTTCATTTCTGTGGATGCTGCCTGGCTTGCTGAGTTCCTCTAGCATTTTGTGTGTGTGTGTGTTGGTTGGTGACTCTTTAGTACTGTGAACAAGGAGTCCGTTAAGTGGGCGCTCTTGGCCTGGCTATTTTGACACCTCTTGAGAGCGGTCAGGCCAATTCCATTACACTTCAGGTGTGCCATGAATTTTTGCTTAGGCTGCAGTTGGAGTCTTTTGTGCAAATTTTGGTCATACAGGAAGCATGTGGAGGTTTTGAGGAAAGGTGTAGAAGAGGTTTACCAGGATGAATTTGACCTGTAAGGAGAGATTCAAATCATACATAAAGAAATAAAAGAGTTATGTGTGAAAGAATTAATTTTTGAGGAGAGTCTTTTCTATTCCTTATAATCCAATTCCATCCCCCTCCCTTCCAAAAAAACTTCCGGTGATCACAACACTCCAGCTGATAGCTTATTTTATTGCCTGTTAGGGAGGCATATTATGTGCAGAAAATTTTTATATGAGCTCTATTGTATTGTCTGTCTGCTGCTCACAGTTTATCAATGGAATATAAATGTGACAGGGATGACAAAATTTCACTTTATCGTTGATTCTCATTGGCACCCATGACTCAATCCACACCTGCAGTTGCAAGGTTTTGAAGTACAGTTATGCTACTAAGGTCAGAATCCCCTTTTCCCTTTTAATATTCAGCTAAATAAAATATTTTGCTCTTATTCAATAACTGGTTGGTAAATGAGAGAAAATTTGCATCTCTGTCAGACTTTCAGGACTTTAATTGGCCACAAAGTGCCATACAGCTACTTTCAACGATGCATTTTTAATGTAACATGCCAAATACTTAGAGATAAAGCCAATTGTGCAAGTAAAGTGACACAAGCAACAATAAATTAGATGTCCAAACTGTTCTTGGAGCAACATTTCCTCAATTTTGTACCAGGTCCTTGGCCTAATTATAAATCTGGGTCTTTGGAAAGACTCTGAAGCAAGAAGTGAGCATTTGATGGAAGCAATAGCACTGTCTCTTGAATGAATGCTTGTCATAAAGATTTGATTGGAACTTAAGCAATAAAATTATTTTGTAACATAAAGAATATCCCAAGGTACTTAACTAGAGAACTATCAAACAAAAAGAAAATAAAATGCAGGTAACAAAAACATGGACAAAAATGGATTTATAGAACGTCTTATAGTGCCATGAAAGGGTGATAGAGATTTAGGGAAGGAATTCTGAAGGGTTGAGCCTTGGCGAGGGAGACTGCTTGTTATGCTGCTGGCATCTAGGGCAACAATGAAGGTCCTCCATCTCTGGCAGGGTTCAGAACTTCCTGCATCGTGTCAGTAGTTTCCTCTCAGTTTTCGCTACTGTCAATCATTCAAGTCCCGTGTGGAGACTCAGGAATACCTCACACTCTGATGTAGAAGGATTCTTCATTGCTGCTTCCGTAACAATTTTTTTTTTAACCAGTCAGAGTTGCTACCCCTGAGTTGAACCCCGGAACCCAGAGGACTGGTGGACCTCTCTTAGTCTGGCCTCTACCCTTTGACCTGTTTGGCATGGGTGACCTTACCAAAAGCCAAAGCATAAAGCCCTGACTCCAGCCAGCATAGCTCTCCAGGTCATTGAGGCACACAAGCCTCCAAACCACACGACTGTGGTCCTCCTGTCAGGTGAAAGTAAAGATGCCAGCAATTTAATTATATTAATTTTTGCCAAAGTACGACCAAGGTTGATGGATATGGGGCAGTCATGCAAACTGAAGATCAGAAATCAGTTGTAGTCCCTGAACATTAATCATATGACTCAGTCTGAACCTTTGAGGGAAAAGCAAAATTTAATTTTATCTGAGTTTGATCCAACTTGCCATCTGCAGAGATAAAATCGCAAAGGTTTTTCATGCTGACTGTTCTTTTGTTAGGGAATGGATAGGACCCAAAATTTGGAGTCTGACTGAAAATCTAATTTATCTCTATTGTTTCCTCGATGACATGAACTGGGCATTGGGGTTTATGCCCTCATGTTTCCCTTAAACTTCAGTGGAAAAAGCCTGCTTGCATTTACCCTATCGATATACCATATCATTTCATATACCTCTGTCAAATCTCCTCTCAATCTTCCACATTCCAAGGAAAAAAGTCCTCACTTATTCAATCTTTCCATGTAATTCAGGTCCTCCAGACCTGAAAACATTCTTGTAAACTTTTTCTGTACTATTTCAACCTTATTTACCTTGAAGAAGAGTTTATTGAGTGTATTCGGGATGGGTTCCTTGAACAATACGTTACTGAGCCGACAAGGGGGCAAGCAGTCTTAGATCTGGTCCTGTGTAATGAGACTGGACTAATAAAAAATGCCCTAGTAAAGGATCCCCTTGGAATGAGTGACCATAACATGGTCGAATTCCATATTCAATTAGAGGATGAGAGGGTTGGATCTCAAACAAACGTACTGAGCTTAAATAAAGGAGACTATGATGGTATGAGAGCGGAATTGCTTAAGATGGATTGGGAAAATAGATTAAAGGGTAGATCAGTACTTGATCAGTAGTGTATATTTAAGGAGTTAATTTACAATTATCAAGAAAAATATATTCCACTGAAGAAACAAGGGTGTAAAAGAAAAAAATAGTTATCCATGGCTAAGTAAAGAAATAAAGCAAAGTATACGACTAAAAATAAAGTTATATAAGGTAGCTAAATCTAGTGGGAAGATTGAAGATTGAGAAGCTTTTAAAGATCAGCAGCAAATAGCAAAAAGATTGATTAAGAAGGGGAAGATAGATTATGAAAGTAAATTAGTAAATTGGCGAAAAACATAAAAGCAGATAATAGGAGTTTTTATAGTTACATAAAAAGAAAAAGGGTGGCTAAAGTAAATGTTGGTCCCCTAGAAGATGAGACCGGGAAATTAATGGCAGGGGACATGGAGATGGCGGAAATGCTGAACAAATATTTTGTATCAGTTTTTACAGTAGAGGACACTCAAAATATCCCAACACTGGATAAACAGGGGGCTCTAGGGGGAGAGAAGCTAACTACGATTCAAATCACCAAGGAAATGGTACTTGATAAATTAATGGGACTGAAGGTGGATAAATCCCCTGGACCGGATGGCTTGCATCCTAGGGAAGTGGCGGTCGGGATTGTGGATGCATTAGTGATAATTTTTCAAAACTCGCTGGACTCGGCAATGGTCCTGGCAGATTGGAAAAATGCTAATGTAACTCCTTTATTTAAAAAGGGCAATAGACAGAAGGCTGGGAATTATAGGCCAGTTAGCCTAACATCTGTGGTTGGCAAAATGTTGGAGTCGATAATTAAGGAAACAGTAACAGGGCATTTGGATAAACATAGCTTAATAGGACAAAGTCAGCATGGCTTTACAAAAGGGAAGTCATGTTTGACAAATTTGTTGGAGTACTTTGAGGACATAACATATAGGGTAGATAAAGGGGAACCAGTGGATGTGGTGTATTTGGACTTCCAAATGGCATTTGACAAGGTGCCACACCAAAGATTATTACTTAAAGTAAAAAATCATGGGATTGGGGATAATATTCTGGCATGGGTGGAGAATTGGCTTTCTAACAGAAAACAGAGAGTTGGGATAAATGGTTTATTCTCAGACTGGCAGTTGGTGACTAGTGGTGTTCCGCAGGGGTCGGTGTTGGGACCCCAACTCTTTACAATCTATATTAATGATTTGGGGAAAGGGACTAAGTGCAACGTATCGAAGTTTGCTGATGACACAAAGATGGGAGTGAGTGTAATGAGTGCGGAGGACATTGAAACCCTGCAGGGGGACACAGATAGGCTGAGTGATTGGGCAGACATTTGGCAGATGAAATATAATACTGACAAGTGTGAGGTCTTGCACTTTGGCAGGAAAAATAATAGAGCAAGTTATTATCTAAATGGGGAGAAACTGGAAAGTGCTTCTGTGCAAAGGGATCTGGGGGTCCTGGTGCAGGAAACAGAAAAAGTTAGTATGCAAGTGCAGCAGATGGTCAAGAAGGCCAATGGAATGCTGGCTTTTATTGCTAGGGGGATGGAGTATAAGAACAGGGAGGTCTTACTGCAGTTGTACCGGGTATTGGTGAGACCACACCTGGAGTTCTGGTGTCCATATTTAAGAAAGGACATACTGGCTCTCGAGGCAGTGCAGAGAAGGTTCACTAGGTTAATTCTGGGGTTGAGTGGGTTGATGTATGATGAGAGGTTGAGTAGATTGGGACTCTACTCATTGGAGTTCCGAAGAATGAGAGGCGATCTTATTGAAACATATAAGATTGAGAAGGGGCTTGATCGGGTGGATGCGGGGAGAATGTTCCCAATGATGGGTGAAACTAGGACTAGGGGGCATAATCTTAAAATAAGGGGATGCCGTTCCAGGACTGAGATGAGGAGAAATTTCTTCACTCATGGGGCTGTGGGATTTACTGCCCCAGAGAGCTGTGGAAGCTACTACACTCAATAAATTCAAAACAGAGATAGACATTTTCCTGGATAAAAATGGCATTAGGGGATACGGTGAGCGAGCAGGTAAGTGGACATGAGGCTAGGTTTAGATCAGCCATGTGATCTCCTGGGCCAGTTTTTGATAGCCTGGATGGGTCGGAGAGGAATTTTCCAGATTTTTTCTCCTCAATTGGCATATCGTTTTTTTTCCCCCCCGGGTGATCACATGGGTTTGGGTGGGATGAATAATAAAAAAAATGGGCGGCACGGTGCCCTGTTGGTTGGCACTGTTGCCTTGTGGGATTCAGTGAAAACTAGAGTTAAGATTGGATCAGCCATGATCTTGTTGAATGGCAGAGCAGGCTTGAGGGGCTGATTGGCCTACTCCTGCTCCTATCTCTTATGTTCTTATGTTTCCTTTAGTTAGGTGACCAAAACTGCACACATAACTGCAAATTGGGCCCTAACAATGTTTTATGCAACTTCAAAACAATATCAATACTTTGATTTCTGAAGACTGAAGTGCCCAAACTTTCTTTGAGACCCTATTGGCCTGTGACGATAAATTATGAACGATAAATTATTCCCAGACCCCTTTGTTCTACCATGATATGGAGAGGATCAAAGAACTCACTTTCAACCCCACCCCACCGCAAAAAAAGAAAGGCTCATCTATTATTGTCTTCCATGGTAGGTTCCACAAGAGTGAAGTCTGTCTGTTTAAGGAATCTCAAAGCCGACTTGTTGTCTTCCATGAGGATTTTCTTGCCTCGTTGAAGCCCATGCTGTTTCATAGTTGATGATCAACAGCAACAGCGTCAAGCATGTACTGCATGCAAATTGGCATCTCTACTTTGTGATCAGCGAACTTTATGGATGGGCATTATACACACATACACACACATATAACTTGATTCAACATGTGTCCCAGGTGTGCTATCAAATGGCAATTGGATTGTATCATTGATTTTACATTTCAATTCAATCATGCAGTATCCACAAACATGAGGTACAAGATTGAATTTATTAAGCCACATTCTTTATTGGTACACGGAAGTACCAGCTGATGGCTCCATTTGTTCTTCTCAGCACTCATGATCCTTAAAATGGATTAATAAGATTGCTCCCTCCTTCCTCCATAAAAAAAATGTAAATCGTAATACTATAATTTCTCATGCTGTAGACAAAGTGTAATTTCTCAGAATATCAAATAGTTTCCTCATTTGGACAGATATTGTTTCCATTCATAATCGTTGGATTGAAAATTCAGGTCTTCTACATCCATGCATTAAACTTATTTACCAGTGAAGTAAATTATACATTTTATCTAAACATTTTAAAAAGAACTAGTCCCATTTATAATAAACCTGAAACTAATTCATTGCAATTAAGATTAGACTTCAGAGGAAGAAATATGTCATTCTTACCCGGTCCAATCTATATTTGACTTGAGAACTGCAACAAAGTCATTGATTCTTAAATGCCGTCTGAAGTGGCACAACTAACCATTCAATGTCACCATAATTAGTGTTTTAAAACAGAACTGCAACAAAACTGGATAGACTATAAAACATTTATCTGTCCATCACCCATTCATCCATCCATCTAACCACCCGTCCAACCAGCTGTCCATCTGTCTATCCATCCATTCATCCAACCATTCAACCATCTATTCATCCATCTATCCAGCTGCCTGTCTGTCCACTCACCCACCCATCCACCCAACTGTCCATCCATTTGTCCATCCATCCATCCATCCATCCAGCCACCCATCCATTCATCCATCCATCCTGCTGTCCATCCATTCATCTATTTGTTCAACCAGCCATCCATTCATCCAACCATCCAGTCGTCTATCTGTCCACCCATCCACCTGTCAATCATTCTGTCCATCCATCCATTCATCTATCCACCCATTCATCCATCCCTCCAAAGCTCCATCCATCCACCCATCCACCCATTTGTCTATCCATCCATCCATCCATCTGTCCACACCCTCTCTCCCTCCCTTTCTTCCATCCTTCCTTCCTCCCACCCTAGCATCCAAAAACACTGAATCTGGATACAGAACAGTTGCTCTAAACTCTGCTAAACTTCCAAGTGATTCTCACTGGGGACTGGAGGTTAAATTGGGATAGTATTACAGAGACTGGCCTAACAAAAGTCCAGCAGAGATGAAATCATCTAATAGATATGTGAGATCTCTATCATACTCTTCAGATACACACTATCTTTCTGACATGATAGACCCATTTGGGAAAAGTACAATGATACATTGTAGTAGAGATTTGCACTGGAAGTCCTCAACTGTGATGCTAGACTCTATCAAGTCAAACATGGGTATGGAAACAACCACTTGATTAGTGGTTACCATTCTCCCTCAGTTACTCAGTGCTCCACTGTGCTGAGCATCCCTTAAACAGACATTGGAGGGAGCAACAACACAGAGTGAGGCCTACAATATCCACCTTTGGGTGGGAAGCTATCACCACCAGTGCTCAAGCTGGTTATCTCAGAAGGACACAGCTATCTGTCTGAGTATGTTTCAGAGAGAATGAACCAACACAAGGGATAACTCTACTTGTTTTAACTTCATCAATCTATCTGTGGCAGACAGATTTGTTTACAAGAAATAGAAGGAGTAACAGCGACACACTTACAGAGACAAATCTCATGTTCACAGTAAGGACAGCTTTCATCATATTGTTTGGCACCATTGTTTTTCTCCCAAATGCTTTAGATACAATAAAGGTGTGACAGATCAAAGCTGGATACCATAAAGTGAGCCAAACCCACCCCTGGCACTCCTCCTTGGCCACCTGTTCCATACCTCTCCCGGAGCCATTCCCAGCATCCTTTGTTCCTGGCAGGTTTACAAACTCTCTCCACTACATGTTAACAAATGCAGTAATGTGCAACATTCTTAGGAACCCTAGCTATATACTGTATATAGTGCCTATAAAAGGCATTCACCCCTCCCCCCAGAAGTTTTCATGTTTTATTGTTTTACAACATTGAATCACAATGGATTTAATTTGGCTTTTTTGACACCGAACAGCAGAAATGACTCTTTCATGTCAAAGTGAAAAACAAATTTCTACAAATTGGATAACATTTATTACAGTTAATTGATTGCATGAATATTCACTCCCTTCAGGTCAGTTTTCAGTAGATGCCTCTTTGGCAACAATTATAACCTTGTGTCTGTGTGGATAGGTCTCTATCAGCTTTGGATGTCTGGACACTGCAACTTTTCCCCATTACAAAGCTGCTCTAGCCCTGTCAGATCGCATGGGGATTGTGAATGAACAGCCTTTTTCAAGTCCAGCTCCAAATTCTCATTTGGATTGAGGTCTGGACTCTGACTTGGTCACTCCAGGACCTCAATTTAATTGTTTTTAAGCCATTCCTGTGTAGCTTTGGCTTTATGCTTGGGGTCATTGTCTTGCTGGAAAACAATTCTTCTCCCACGTCACAGTTCTCTTGCAGACTGCATCAGACTTTCCTCCAGGATTTCCCTGTATTTTGCTGCATTCATTTTGTCCTCTGTCTTCACAAGCCTTCCAGGGCCTGCTGCAGTGAAGTATCCCCACAGCATGACGCAGCCACCACCGTGCTTCACGGTGGGGACCGTGTGTTTTTGATGATGTGTGGTGTTCGGCTTACACCAAACATAGCATTTAGTACGGTGGCTAAAAAACTCAATTTTGGTTCATCAGGCCACAGAATCTTTTTCCAGCTGTCTTCAGAGTCTCTCACATGCCTTCTGGCAAACTCTAGCCAATAGTTCATGAGAGTTTTTTTCAAAAGTGGCCTTCTCTTTGCCACTGTCCGATAAAGCTAGAACTGGAGAAGCACCTGAGTAAGATATTCTTTCCATTTCTTGATGTTTCATTTAACTGTACACCAAGGGACATTCAGTGATTTGGAAATGTTCTTGTATCCATCTCCTGATGTGCTTTTCAATGGCCTTTTTGCGGAGTTGCTTGAAGTGTCCTTTTGTCTTCGTGGTGTAGTTTCTGTCAGGATACTGACTCACCAGCTGTTGGACCTTCCAGATACAGGTGTATTTTTACTACAATCAATTGAAGCTCCCTGACAGGTGATCTCCATTTAACTAATTTCGTGACTTCTAATACCAATTGGCTGCATCAGTGATGATTTGGTGTGTCGTGTTAAAGGGGAATGAATACTTGTGCAATCAATTATTTTGTGTTTTGTATTTGCAATTAATTTACATCACTTTGTAGAGATCTGTCTTCATTTTGTCATGAAAGAGTCTTTTTCTGCTGATCAGCGTCAAAAATAGCCAAAAACAAAGGATGTTCGGAATGGCGGGGGTTGAGCACTGTGGGAGGGATGTGGGACAGGTGGCAGAGAAGGAGTGCCGGAGCAGGGGGTGGGTGACGCGGGTCCCGACATGATTGTGAATTATATCCTTTAAAAAGATTTTGAAGGTCCAAATTACAGGACTCACCAAGTCAAAACTACCTTTTAGTTTCAATGCCCACAGCCACCTCCTCCCACAGCTGGATCCACCTTATGGATGAATCATATGAGTACTTAGAAAAAGACACACAGTCCAGAAAGCATTGTACACAGCATCGCATGTACATTCCTGCCTGATTTAGGGAAGTTGTAAGATGGAGCATTTAGCTCTAAATAACAGATTCCAGCCGCCCTTGAATGCATTACACCTGTTGTCCACACATTAATGTTGGGTGCCCAATGGATGTCCGTATTAATTTTAAGCCTCAAAAATGACAAATATATGATCTTAGTGACAAAATTGACATCTCAGATGTATGATCACTTTCACGTAGATGCCGTGGGTAAGGATGGTATCTGTGGACAAGACCAAGTGATGGGAATCGATAACAATGGTTCTGAACTTCCCAAAGAATTGAAAGTACACTTGGACTAAGATGTTAACTGTCCTGTGCTATCACCAGTGGGAACATCAGTTGATCTGCCACCTGTTTCAGCCCATTTCGGGCCGCTTACGATCAAGACTCCCTCGAGGTGGTGGGCCAGCAGTGCTAAAGCACCACCTCCCACTGATGAGCTTCAAAACTTGGCATCTGTCTCTATCAGAGTTGTTGGTTGCTTCCATCGAACAGATAGTCCACTCTTCAGGTGTCTATGCAACTACTGAAGAGTTTACAAAAGATGGATACACCGTCTGACTATCTGACCCTCTGGACCTACTTAGTCCACACCCTGCTGGTTGAGTTGATCTCTCTTCCAGTGAAGCCAAGGTCACGCAGCCATTTCTGGAAAGTGAATCCAATAAAGCCATGGCAACCTACTTCGAATGGATATCATGAGAACTTCCACCCTGATCTTAATTCTGCATCCTTGGTTAACTTGTGCTCATGGGCTTCATCGATGTTGTCTTCCCAGGGGACTGTAAGTTCACCAGTAACCACTTCTCTACTGTGTCAGACCATACGATTATATCTGGATTCAATGTGGGGAAACCGCCTTTCCCATCCAGAGCAGCATTGACACACCAGTCATTGTCTGAAGAAAGTATTTAGTTGCTGCAAGTTTCTGCTTATCATTTTATTGTCTGTCTGTTGTACAGGCAATGCCACAATTTGTGGACAGCAGAGATTCAAATATTCAAAGTACATTTATTATCGAAGATTGCATGCAGTATACAACCCTGCAATTTGTTTGCCCACAGACAGCCACAAAACAAAGAAACACCATGGAACCCTTTTCAAAGGAAACATCAAACCCCCAATGAGCAAAAAAGAAGGTGCAAATGGCAAAAAACAAGTGAAAAACACAATATAAAACATCAAACCAGAACAGCCTGCGAATGTTCAGTTTAGTTCAATTCGGTTCAATTTAGCGATGTGTCGGTCATTGACTGCTGGCTGCAGAACCAGTCGCCCCGATCAAAATCACACAAAATAGCAATAAAAAAGGAGTAATCAGAAACATACATTATATGAATTGCGGAGTCCAATCTACAAACCGAGTCTTGCCCAAGACCTAAGACTCTACAAGCATCGAGCGAGACAGAGACTAATCACACGAAGGCAGGAGGTGGATTGCTACAAGCTGTAGTGAGGTAGACTCTGGTAACATCAGCATTGATGTGGACACTAACATTTTTTATCAGGGGGATGTTTCTATAGGACAGCATTTATGAGAAATTGGAACTGTTCAAGGATACATCCTTGGCAGTCACCTGAGGTGTTTGCGTTACTGCAGAAAGTGAAGCTATTTTAGATGATTTTCTGGTCATGCGTTAGAGAGGGAAATAGATCTGAGATTCTGGTGAGAGGGCATACAGGAGTAAGATATACCAGCTAGTTTAGTGGTATCACAGCAACAACCTTGCACTCAATGTCAGTAAAACCAAAGATTGTGGACTCCAGAAAGGGTAAGTCAAGGAAACACACACCAGTCCTCATAAAGGGATCAGAAATGACTGTGCAATGAGCGGGTGTCAGTAATTCTGAGGACCTAACCTGGACCCAACACATCCATATAGCCATAAAGAAGGCAAGACGCATGCTATATTTCATTAGGAGTTTGAGGAGACGTGGTAGGTCACTAAAAGCAGTCACAAATTTCTATAGATTTACCAAGGAAGGCACAATAACTGGCTGCGTCATTGTCTGGTATGGGGAAGCTACTGCGCAGGATTGAAGTAAGCTGTAGAGATCAGTCATGGGCACTAGCAAGGAACAGTGCCTCAGAAAGGTGCCGTCCGTCATTATGCAGCCCTGTCACTCAGGACATGACCTCTTCCCATTGCTACCATCAGGGAAGTCTGAAGGCACACACTCAATGATTCAGGAACAGCCTCTTCCCCACCCCACCCCAACCCCCGCCATCCAATTTCTGAATGGACATTGAACCCATGAACACTACCTCACTACTTTTTTATTTCTTGTTTTTTACACTCCTTATTTAATTGAACTTAAAAATACGTATACATATATACTTACAGTTTCTTTCCCTTTTTATGTATTGCATTATATTGCTGCCACAGGGTTAACACATTTCACGGCACACTGTATGCTGCTGATATGAAGCTGACTACTGTCCAATTCACCTGGCTGATGGGAAGGCTGTTGACAGATAGGAGAGAGATTGCCTTAGCATGTCATTTCCAGCTTTAACAAAAACCAATGTGATACTGTAACAAGGCTGAAAACTTGACAGGAAGAAAAAAATCAAAAGAATTCCAAGCTAGATGATTCTGTCTGCATGTAGTCAGCAGTAGTCGCTGGGTGACAAGGGTATTAAGTCATGTCACCTAAAGTGTACACTAAATCTTGTAAAGCATCTTTGAATGACTCAAAATTGAACAGCTTGATTAATAATTGTACTGGTATATTAAATCCTCTGTTAGATGTGTTAAACAACTGTATTAATATCCACATCATGAAGATTCAGCTTGTCAGACACTCCCTGGTTCCAATGAATATGAAGGATAATAGAATTTATCATTCAATGTACAGTGGATTTCCGTCAACTGGGCCATTAGTTAATTGGGGCAACCACTTATTTGCAACAGATCTTAAAGAAAAAAAAAACTAATTGAGAAAATAGCCAGCATTCCCTTCATTTATTTGGGACACTACACTGCTTAATTGGGATGGGAGATTGTTGCCAAACAGTTTCTAACTAGCATCGGATGCATGCACTTATGTGGCCGTTAGATTCTACACCATGTTTAGGGTGAACATTTGTTAAATAGGATTAGTTGTGTGTGCTTGTGTTCAATAAGCAGTGATTTTTGTCACTGAAAGTTAGCGGGAATTAAGCAGTAAGACAATTCAGAACTCTTCTGCTCACTGCAGTTTCAAACATTCAGGCTTGGAGATGCCAGAAATGACCTGAATGAAAATGAAATGATTTCACGACTTCAACGACGTTCAAACTTCAAAGTTCAAAGTGAATTTTATTATCAGAGTGCATGTATGTCACTACATACAACCCTGAGATTCATTTTCTTGTGGGCCTACTTAGCAAATCTATAGAATAATAACTATAACAGGATCAATGAAAGATCAATCAGAGTGCAGAAGACAATGAACTGTGCAAATGAAAATATAAATAAATAGCAATAAATAACAAGAATAAGAAATAGCAAGATGAAGAGTCCTCAAAATGAGATCATTAGTTGTGAGAACATTTCAATGGATCGACAAGTGAATGTAGTTAACCACTTTTGTTTAAGAGCCTGATGGTTGTGGGTAGTAACCATTCTTGATCTTGATGGTGCAAGTCCTGAGGCTCCTGTATCTTCTACCTCATGGCAGCAGTGAGAAAAGAACATGGCCTGGACGGTGAGCATCTCTGATAACGGATGCTGCTTTCCTATGATAGTGTTTCTTGTAGATGTGTTCAATGGTTGGTGGGGGGCTTGACCCGCAATTTACTGGTCTGAATCTATTACCTTTTTGTAGGATTTTCCACTTAAAGGCATTTCCCATGCTCCACCATGATGCAGTCAGTCAATACACTCTCTACTACACAGCTATAGAATGTTGCAACACATTTAGATCTTAATATTATTTTTGCAGAGTAAGTATTGTAGATATTCAAGGCAACATAGTGAATGAGGTTTACAACAGGATCAATGCATGGAGATCCTATTACAATGACTAAGTCATGTGTTAATTCAATAAATGTCCTCCTGCAATGTTACTTTCTGTCAGTTTTTTTTTAATCTGGAGTACCAGTGAGTTCTCAGTATAATAGTTGGAAATATCAATGTGTAACTTCACAATGTCTTTCTGAATCTGGTCCAAATATCTACTAATATAAACTCAATTTCTCTTGAGCTGGTAGCCTCCCTGGTTAGAAGATTTAAAGTTGGTTGCTGTGGATACCATCAGAATTCAAGCCGCTATCGAGAATGCTTATGTGATGTTATGCTGTCGGAGTAGAGAAAACTGTTCAGAATCATTTCCATATAAAACTGTTTTATTCGTTAGCACTCTGTAAGATTTCAATAGTATCAATCTCTCTGTGAAGATCTGATCTGATCTGATCTGATCCAATTTTGTAGATCTGGAGGTACTTTATGCACGGGCATAACTCAAAATATAAAGTAACAAGATATGACCATAAAGATAGGAGAAGAATTAGGCTATTTGGCCCATTGAGTCTTCTTCTGCCATTTCATCACAGCTGATCCATTTTCCCACTCAGTCCCATTCTCCTGCCTTCTCCCCAAAACCTTTCATACCCTGACTAATCAAGAACCTTATCAACCTCTGCCATAAATACACTCAATGACCTGTCTCCCACAGTTGCCTGAGGCAACAAATTCCACAAATTCATCACCTCTGGCTGAAGAAATTCCTCCTCATCTCTGTTCTTCATGGAAGTTCTCTATTCTGAAGCTGTGTCCTTTGGATTTAGACTCCCCAACCGTAGAAAACATTCTTTAACTTGACTCTCAAGGGTAATATAACTTAGTGTGCTCATTAGAATTACAACACTTTCTAAATTGATATATATACTACAAATGCTTCTATGAAAATAAATTAAGTTAACATTATGAGAATTCTCATTTATTTTTCGAAGTATGAAAAGGATAAGGGTGGCCCAGTAACGTAGCAGATGAGGGAGCTGCTTCTCAGCTCCTGTTGTCTGTGTGGAGTTTACACGTTCTCCTTGCGATTGTTTGGGTTTCCTTTTGGTGTTCCAGCTTAAACCTTCATCTGAACATATGCAGGTGGAGGGATAACTTGACACGATCTATTGCTCACAAGTGCGTAGGTGAGAATGCTACTAACAATGGATGGAAGTTGAGGGGAATAGCAACAACATCTTTCTACTCAACATCAGTGAACCAAAGAACTGGTTATTGACTATAGGAGGAGGAATCCAGCGGTCTGTGAGTCAATCCTCATTGAGGGATCAGAGGTGCAGAGGGTTTGGAATGTTAAATTCTTTAGTGTTACCATATAAGAGGAACTTTCCTGGAACCAGCAGAAAAGTGCCATTTCAAAGAAGGCTTGGCAGAACCTTGGCTTTCTTAGACATCCGTACAGGTTCAGTGTATTATCTAAAACTTTGACGAGCCTCTGTAGATGTACAGTGGAGAGTATCCTGACTGGTTGCATCACGGCCTGTTATGGAAACAGCAACGCCCAGGAATGAAAAAGCCTACAAAAATTGGTAAATACAACACAGTCCATCACAGAACAAAGCCCTCCCCACCACCGAGCACATCTACAAAGAGTACTACCATAAGAACGCAGTGTTCATTGTCAAGGCCACCGCCAGCAAGGCCACACTCTCTTCTTGCTGCTGCCTTCAGGAAGAAGATACTGGAGACTTATGTCCCACATCACTAGGTTCAGGGACAGGTATTAGCCTTCAACTATCCGGCTCCTGAACCAGAGCGGATAAATTCACTCATATCAACACTGAACTGATACCTGAACATGACCTATGGGCTCACTTTCAAGGACTCTACAACTTCACTGTTACTTATTCATTCATTCATTTATCTATTTGTTTATTTATTTAATTTGTACAATTTGATTTCTTTTGCACATGGATTTCTTGCACTCTTTATATGTAGTTTTTCACTGGTTCCATTGTATTTCCTTGTTCTACTGTGAATGCCTGCAATAAATTTACTTTGAATCTTGAACTTAGAAAGTTGATATTCAAGGCAATGTAGTGAATCAAGTTTACAGTAAGACCAATACATTCTGTGAATGCCTGCAGGTTCTCAGGGTTGTAAATGATGACATATATATACTTTGATAATAACATTTAGCTTGAACTTTGATATTCAAGGCAATGTAGTGAATCAGGTTTAAGGTATGACCAACGCATTCTGTGAATGCCTGCAAATAATGGATCTCAAGGTAGTATACGGTGACGTATACATGCTTTGATAATGAATTTACTTTGATCTTTTAAACTTTAAGTGTGGAGGGAATAAAATAGGATTAGTGTCCCAACCCTTTTTATGCCATGGACCAACACCATTAAGCAAGGGGTCCATGGACCCCACGTTGGGAATCCCTGGTGTACTGATGCTCGATGGCCAGTGCAGATTTGACAGACTGCAGGATCAGTTTATATGCTGTATGTTTGACTCTATGGTGCTCATGTTAATGTTGTACTGCTCCACTACAAAACCTTAAATCACTATCACAAAATCTCCAAGGAATACTGGAAAACACTTACAAATATGAATACCTGAAATAACATTTTCCATCAAAGAAGCAGGCAAGCTTAGAGACAGTTTTCAGTGCAATCCATCAAGGTGTTATGAAAGCCACCAATTCCTCTGCTTTTCTGTCTATCTCACGGGAAATGCTGTGACTGGCTAAGAGAATTCTGATTTCAATCCAATAATTTTCAACTCAGAGAAGACTTACAAAATGAATAACATTCTGGAACCAGGAATATCTGTGATATTATTACGCTGCTTGAATGAAGCAGGAATATGAAAAAGCAACAATGGAGAAAACGATGAATTTGCTAAATACCAGTGCCAGATCCATCACAGCACCATTGAAGACTCTGATTACTCTGCTTTGAACCATTTCATTACTTTACATCAACTGAATAAAATCAATATTTACAGAAAAGTAACACAAAGCTATTTATTTGAATGATCATATTTGATTCATAAGCTGAACACAAGAGATTCTGCAGATGCTGAAAATCCAGAGCAACACACACAAAATCCTGGCGGACCTCAGCAGGTCAGGCGGCATCTATGGAAATGAATATACCGTTGATATTTTGGGCCGAGACCCTCCTTCAGGACTGGAAAGGACCCTCCATTTTTAAACAGATTTTGAGTGAGATTTTGGTACGTTTTGCTACAACAAAGGTTTTCTTGACACCAGTCGCTACATCAAATGATGCATACTTCCAAATATGCATTTACAAAATTGCTGAGGTTTTAGGACTCTCCTCTCTACAAGACAGATTTTAGCCTAGTTTAGCACAATTAACCACTATTACACTGAAGCTCTTGATTACAAGGGTTGGAGGTAAGAAATTATTACAATCATCATTAAATCAGCTCCCTCTAGAGGAACTTAAATTTTGAATTTGCTTCCAAAATTATTAATGATTTTTTTTTCAACTTTCATAGTAAATTATGACTGCACTTGTAGTTAACCAGTCAATTCCCAATTAAGTCAGTTAACTTGCAATGATTTTCCTAAATCTCAATTATATGCAAACAACGTCATTACATCAAACTCTCCTAACTAAATAATAATTTAATGTACTAGAGTTGGGAACAGTGTATTAATTATTATTGATATATTCATCACTTTCAGCCAAGGATCACTATTAAGCACCTGTATTAGCTACATATGATCAAGCAGATATAATCATTTGCAATACATACAAAATGCTGGAGGAACTCAGCAGGTCAGGCAGCTTATATGGAATTGAATAAACAGCCAATTTTCCTTGCTGAGACCTTTCTTCTCAGTCCTGAAGAAGGGTCTTGGCCTGAAATTTTGACTGTTTATTCATCTCCATAGATGCTACCTGACCTGCTGAATTCCTCCAGTATTTTCTGTGCGTTGCTTTGGAAATCCAACATCTGCAGACTTTCTCGTGTTTAACATATAATCATTTTTAGTATGGTGGTCATGTAACATTTCTTTTATCCAAGGATTGGACTATCTTTAGAATATCCATTTCAAGTCATGTCAAGTCAAGTCAACTTTTATTGTCATTTCGACCACAACCGCTGGTACAGTGTATAGTAAAAATGAGACAACGTTTTTCAGGACCATGATTTACATGACACAGTACAAAAAACTAGACTGAATTACGTAATTAAAAAAAACACAGAGAAAGCTATACTCGACTACAGACCTACACAGGACTGCATAAAGAACACAGAAACAGTACCGGCATTACAATAAATAGTAAACAGAACAGTAGGGCAAGGTGTCAGTCCAGGCTTCGGGTATTGAGGAGTCTGATAGCTTGGGGGAAGAAACTATTATATAGTCTGGTCGTAAAAGCCCGAATGCTTCGGAGCCTTTTCCCAGATGGCAGGAGGGAGAAGAGATTGTATGAGGGGTGCATGGGGTCCTTCATAATGCTGTTTCCTTTGCAGATGCAGCGTGTAGTGTAAGTGTCCGTGATGGCAGGAAGAGAGACCCCAATGATCTTCTCAGCTGACCTCACTATCCGCTGCAGGGTCTTGTGATCCGAGATGGTACAATTTCTGAACCAGGCAGTGATGCAGCTGCTCAAGATGCTTTCTTTGCTATGGAGCTGGTGTTAAGGGACCAGGTGAGATTCTCCATCAGGTGAACACCAAGAAATTTGGCGCTCTTTACGATCTCTACCGAGGAGCCGTCAATGTTCAGCGGGGAGTGTCCTCCTGAAGTCAACAACCATCTCTTTTGTTTTGTTCACATTAAGAGACAGGTTGTTGGCTCTGCACCAGTCTCTTTTCTGTTCAATCTCTAGGTCTCCCACCACAAATATAGTGGCTTTCATTGATCAGAAGGTGAACTGAACCAGCCTCACTAGTATTTTTGCAGCTAGATGGAGTTAAATGTTGAGTATACCATTTTGTTACATTTCATGTCTTCTCCAGCATCTACGAGTACCAACCAGGAATGTAATGAAATGATTACAATTTCCTAGATGAGAGCAATCCACAGTTCAAAGTTCAAGGTAAAATAATTACCGAAGTATGTGGAGTATATGTCACCATATACCATCCTGAGTTTCATTTTCTCGTCGGCATTTTCAACAGATACAAAGAAACACATTTGAATCAATGAAAAAATTACAATGATAGGCAATGTGCAAAAGAAGGAAAACTCTGGGAGTACAAATAAAATAAATAAAGAGTAATATTGAGAACATGAGTTGTAGAGTCATTGAAACTGAATCTGCAGATGGTGGAATCAGTTCAGAGTTGCTGCGAGTGAAGTTTTCTACACTGGCTCAGGAGCCTGATGGATGAAGTGTAATAACTGTTCCTGAACCTGCTGGCATGGGACCTAAGGCTCCTGTACCCTTTTCCCGATGGCAGCAATAAGAGAGCATTCACTGAAATAATTCAAAACCTTTGAGGACAAATGAGTCCACTTGAATGACAATTCATCAGAGGACCAATGGTCCCACTTGAATGACAATTCATTCATCTGCTCCTTCAAGTACAGGGACATTGTTACTGCAGGATATAATTGAACAGCTTGCAAGAAGCATTTCTCAAATGGCAAACTGTACTATTTATTAACGTAAGATCAGCAAATGTATGCAAATATCCTCAGTTCCAAGTTTCCCATCAAGATATAAGACGTCCCATAGTGGACATGCATCACCATAACTTTAGATTTACTGCTTCAAATCTACAGATGTGCCTTAGAGAATATTCTAACAGGCTGCATCACTATCTGCTATGGTGGGGGGGGGGGGGCATTGCACAGGATCAAAATAAGCTACAACAAGTTGTGAACTCAGTCGGCTCCATCACGGGCAATAGCCTCCCCAGCATCCAGGACATGTTCAAGCAGTGACACCTCAAAAAGATGGCATCCGTCATTAAGAACCCTATTGCCTCTTCTCATTGCTACCATCAGGAGAGAGGTACAGAAGCCTGAAGGCACACACTCAATGATTCAGGAACAGCTTCTTCCCTTCTGCCATCAGATCTCTGAATGGACGTTGAACCCATGGACACTAATTCACTACATTTTTTTCTTCTTTTACACTACTTATCTAACGTATATATTTTCAGTAATTTACAGTTTTTGTTATTACAGTATGTATTGTAATGTACTGCTGCCACATAACAACAAATTTCCTGACATATGCCAATTATATTAAACTTGATTCTGATTCTGAATTTCTGGAACACGCACATCACTGTGAAAGATTTTCTCCACATGGAGTATTGTTGTTCAAGTTGAAATTCCACACCTGGAGATTCAAAAAAAAAATTCTATCGCTTTCAGCTTCTGCACAGCACTCATACTTTATTAACAAACAGGATGTTTTACAGAACCATCAATCTCCACCTATTACCTGATGAACATTAGCAATTACATTGCAAGTCTAGTTTAAAACCTAATACAGTCACAGCCTATTTTGGTGACAAGAAAAAATATGTAAAACCAAGAAGCAGAAATAAATGTAATATGTAAATTTCAGATTTATGCTTGACATCAAAATTTATCATATTTCAAACAACTTCAAAACATGTAATTTATGCTGGGGCTCTTGTTATCTCTGATTTCCAAGAATAACTTCTATTATATTCCTTCACAATAAATTATCTACTTAAACCTTTGCCCTGTTCAACTGCACGTTTCCTTTCCATTGCAATGCAGGGATATCTCACTCCCTGACTGTGACGCATGGCCCTTTGTTACAATGACTCGTCATAGACTGGCTCTTGGAAGCTACCGATAATGTAGCGTTACATTACGCAGCAGTTGCACAGCTAGCCTTAAAGTGATCGTTTTCTTTTACAACCACTCTGATATATACCGCAGAGTCACTAAGGCAGAAACCACTCATTCCATACCTCTTCTGCTCTAACCCGGCCCAGCTCCCTGCTACAATTGCTGACTATGTCATACTGCTCTGGTCAGTCTCTTGAATTGCTGTATCTTGTGCATTCAGGAAAGTGAATGCAAAGTTAGCATTAATGTCAATGAATATAAAAGCAAGGATGTAATGTTGAGGCTTTATAAGGCACTGGTGAGGCCTCACTTGGAGTCTTGTGAGCAGTTTTGGGCACCTCATCTTATAAAGGATGTGCTGACGATTAAGAGGTTCAAAGGAGGTTCACAAAAATGAATCCAGGATTGATAGCCTTGTCAAATGATGAGCATGTGAAAGCTCTGGGCCTGTATTCGCTGGAATTCAGAAGAATGAGGGGTGACCCCATTGAAATACCGGACATTCAAGGGTGTCAGGGAAGGGAAATATGCGCAGTCACAATTACGACAGAGAAAGTACTCAGGAAGCTGAATAGTCTAAAGGTAGATAAGTCTCCTGGACCAGATGGAATGCACCCTCGTGTTCTGAAGGAAGTAGCAGTGGAGATTGCGGAGGCATTAGCAATGATCTTTCAAAAGTCAATAGATTCTGGCTTGGTTCCGGAGGGCTGGAAGATTGCAGATGTCACTCCGGTATTTAAGAAGGGGGCAAGGAAGCAAAAAGGAAATTATAGACCTGTTAGCTTGACGTCGGTGGTTGGGAAGTTGTTGGAGTCGATTGTCAAGGATGAGATTACGGAGTACCTGGAGGCATACGACAAGATAGGCAGAACTCAGCATGATTTCCTTAGAAAATAATCCTGCTTGACAAACCTAGTGCAATTTTTTGAGGAAATTACGAGTTGGCTAGACAAGGGAGATGCAGTGGATGTTGTGTATTTGTATTTTCAGAAGGCCTTTGAAATGGTGCTGCACATGAGGCTGCTAAACAAGATAAGAGCCCATGGAATTATGGGAAAGTTACGTATGTGGATAGAGTGTTGATTGATTGTCAGGAAACAGAGTGGAAATAAAGAGATCCCATTCTGGTTGGCTACCAGTTACCAGTGGTGTTCCCCAGGGGTCCGTGTTGGGGCCACTTCTTTTTATGTTGTATATCAACGATTTGGATTATGGAATAGATGGCTTTGTGTCTAAGTTTACTGACGATACTAAGATAGGTGGAGGAAGTGCTGACGAAACAGAGAGTCTGCAGAGAGACTTGGATAGATTGGGGGAATGGGCAGAGAAGTGGCAAATGAAATACAATGTCGGAAAGTGTACGGTCATGCACTTTAGTAGAAGAAATAAACAGGCAGACTATTATTTAAATGGGGAGAGAATTCAAAGTTCTGAGATGCAACGGGACTTGGGAGTCCTCATGCAGGTTACCCTTAAGGTTAACCTCCAGGTTGAGTCAGTGGTGAAGAAGACAAATGCAACGTTCGCATTCATTTCTAGAGGAATAGAGTATAGGAGCAGGGATGTGTTGCTGAGGCTCTATAAGGCACTGGTAAGACCTCACTTGAAATACTGTGTGCAGTTTTGGGCTCCTTATTTAAGAAAGGATGTGCTGACATTGGAGAGGGTTCAGAGAAGATTCACTAGAATGATTCCAGGAATGAGAGGGTTAACATATGAGGAATATTTGACCGCTCTTGGACTGTACTCCTTGGAGTTTAGAAGAATGAGGGGGGACCTCATAGAAACATTTTGAATGTTGAAAGGCATGGACAGAGTGGATGTGGCCAAGTTGTTTCCCATGGTGGGGGAGTCTATACAAGAGCACATGACTTGAGGATTGCAGGGTACCCATTCCCATTCAGAACAGAGATGCAAAAAAAATTTTTTAGCCAGAGGGTGGTGAATCTATGGAATTTGTTGCCTCGGGTGGCAGTGGAGGCCAAGTCATTGGGTATATTTAAGGCAGAGATTGATAGGTATCTGAGTAATCAGGGCATCAAAGGTTATGGTGAGAAGGCAGGGGAATGGGACTACAGGGGAAATTGGATCAGCTCATGATGAAATGGTGGAGCAGGCTTGGTGGGCCAAATGGCCAACTTCTGCTCCTTTGTCTTATGGTCTTATGGAAACCTATCTTATGTTGAAAGGCCTTGATAGAGTGGATGTGGAGAGGATTTTTCCAATGGTGGGAGAGTCTAGGACCAGAGGACACAGCCTCTGAATAGAGAGGTGTCCTTTTAGGATGGAAATAAGATGGAATTTCTTAAGCCAGAAAGCGGTGAATCTGTGGTATTCTTTGCCATGGGCAACTGTGGAGGCCAAGTCTTTATGTATATTTAAGGCAGAGGTTGATAGATTCTTGATTGGTCGGGGCATGAAGTATCCTAACGTGTGTCCAGCTCCTGGCCTTCATATTTGGCTTAGCTATTAAGCCCAGTGGAACCATTCCAATTGGCCGGAGAATTGGCAAAAGTGGGCTACTGCTGCTTTAAAACCCAGTCACTTTGAGCAGATGGAACTTACCAGCTCAAACAAGAGAAGAAAAACTCTGATGTCAAACATCCACTCTGTTACAACAATCACCTCTTGTAATAATGGCCTGAGAGACACCGAGAGCTCTGTACATTTATTGTCTCAATGGAAAAATACATGAACTTATACAGTCAATAGATCTGTGCACATCTACTAAGTTTTCCTAACCTTCCGTGAACAGTCAAGGAACAGAAAAGATATTACTAGTTAAAAAGGAGTTTCTGCTGCTGGCCACGTGTTCCTCGTAGTCCCATTTTGAATCTTCCCGTTTCTGTGATAGTTGATCTCCTACAGAGTTACTGCCACCAGCACACTTGAAGCATCAGCTTTTATATTCATCTCTTATCAATTCAAGTATTGCATTCCAGTCTCATTGGCTGTAGGTCATGTGTCTGAACTTTAACACCTCTTTACTGACTCTGCTCCAGGCCAGCATCCATTTATTATGCTCTTCCCAGCAAGTGACTATCAGTAATTTTTGGCTCTTTGTTCTCAATCAGCTTGAATCACACACACCAACATTTACAAACCTCCATGTTAGATCCAACCAAAGAACTCCTCACAAATAACTTCTTATTTGGAAATGATCCCTAGTTCAGCAGATTACCTGAGACATCATTGTATCTTCTTTAAAACACCGATCAAGCCAAGCAACTAACACACAAAATGGAGAAATGACAGCCTCCATCTCCTCCCTCACGGCCAGGGTAAATACAATTGGTCCGTCTGCATCCATCGTCCTTGATTCATTTGAAATCACTGATTTGTGGACTGTAGTACTTAATAGTCAACAGCTCCCGTGTGGCTGAATCCACTCATGGAGAAGGCTTTGGGAGTAAACCCAGAGGAAGAATTGGGAGCTGGGCTCCCTGAGGCAGTCCTACATTGAGTGCAATGCTGACTGGCAACTCCTGCAATGCCACTGGTACCAAATTGTATCAGTCTCTGCCGTTCCTTTGGATTCATCAGCTCCGTGAAGATGTGCAGCAGCTTGCTCTCCATATCGTATTGCAGATAGCTGTGACATAACATCCAGTGTTGACCCTGATCAACTAGGGCCTCAGTACTCATGTCCACCTTCAAGAAAGTTTTATGTAATTCAAAAATGAGCAAAGTTTGGTCAGTTCTCAGTTTATCCAAAGAACCCTGCTTTGCAACTGTCTGACGAGTTCTTAAGTGTCCTTTAAAAACTTGTGCAGTGAAAACAATTATTTACAATTGACCATCTTTCAAGCTGCCTCAAAACAGATAATTTATGCTGTTACAGCCGTTCTGTTTCTCCAGCACACACGATGCAAAATCAGCTTCCATTGTATGCACTTCAGTCGCAGAACTGCTACCTTGTGGTTAAGTGCATTTCATTAATTTGGCAGAATGTATTTGGCAGCAACAATAATTGCAAAGGAGTGGATTTCACAGATGCAGAAATGCTGCAGTCGCATTGATGAGTGGACTGATACCATAATTACAGTAAGCAATAGATATGCATGTCCACAGAGGCTTGTAAAGGATGCAAGAGGAAGGTTTTAACATGGTGCCTCCTCAAGCTCAAATTGACCATTTTATATTTGGAACTGTAGACAGACTCTTTCAGGGATAAGCTGAATTTTGAGGGCTTCCTCCATTAGTGCGTTCTCCTTTGCCGGACTGATTTGGAAAGGTTAGGTACAGGCTGGAATGTGACAGCGGGATCCAGGCCCAGAGCATATTGATGTGGCAGTGCCCAGGTCCTGGTGTGGGGGATGACCCAGTTTTTGGATATTTTAAACACCATGCCAGATGGATTGAAGAGGCATGGTGTCGGGACCGGAGGCGAGGGTTGGTCCAGTTATGCTCGCTGCTCCGGGATTGTTACTCCGCTCCTCGCTGCTCTGAGGTTGAAGCTCTGACCTCCTGTGACTGCTCCAGGCTTCGTGTCTGTGAGCTTCACAATGATTTTCCCCACTGGGTGATGAATAGAGGCTGAGGCTGTGGGCCTGCTCCGGGCTTTGTTGTCTTTCATTCTGAACGCTGCTATCTGATTTTATTGCTTGCATGATTTGTGTGTTTTTTTCTCTCTCTGCCTGTTGGGTGTAGGTCTTTTTTAAAACTGGGTTCTTTTGGGTTTCCTGATTTGTGGCTGCCTATAAGAAGATGAATTTCAAGTTGTATAATTATACTCCGATAATAACTGTACTTTGAACTTTGGATGCATCACTGTAAGACACAAGTGCCCTGAACTGAGTGCTTGTGGGGGAGAATCACAGTAGATATCAACTTATTGTGAGTGTTAACACTGAGACAGTGAGTGGCTCAGAAAATTCCAAAGATTCACCAATCTCTTGGTGAGAAAAAGGTCTTATCATTTCTATCCTGACTGACTGGTTCCTTATTTTGAGACACTGACCCTTGATTTCCCTTGGGCACTGGTTGGAGGGTGAATTTGCCCTGTCAATCTTCTAATTTTCATTCTTCGAAATGCAGGAGAACGCAGACTCAGTCTGTTTGGTATCTTCACATACAGCCAACTTGCCATCACAGGAATCCATCTGGGGAACTCTCCTTCTATTGCAAACCCAGGGACGGCAAGCCAGTACCCACAACTGTAGACGCTGTCTCACCAGGACGCAGCAAATAATGCAAGCTCTCTCTCCTCTTGTACCTGCTTCCATTTGCATGTGCCACTTGCTTGCTGAGCCTGTGGGCTAGCGTTCAGTGATTCATGTGCAGGGACACCCATACATCTCTAAACACTTATGCTATTCAACCTCTCGCTATTTAAAATACTCTGCCCTGCTCTTTAAGTATCTCTTGTGCTTGCCAAATTAAGATGGCTCCCCAAGTCAGTTTTAAAAATCATTATTTACAATTGTCCTTTCCTTTCACTGTAACCTCCTCCAACCCAAGGAATTTGGGATCTCGCTGTTATCCCAGTTCTGGGATTTTGCACATTCCTAATTTCAAACTCACCTCTGCTTTTAAGCACCAAAATCCTCACCTCTGCAATTCTCTCCTTAAGCTGTTCTACCTCTCTTCCCCATCTTTCTCATTGACAAAGCACTTGATCATTGCAAAGTTCAAAGTAAATTTATTATCGAATTACATATATGTCACCATATACAACAATGAGTTTCTTTTTCCTGTGGACATATCCATCAAATCTATAGAATAGTAACTATACCAGGATCAATAAAAGATCAACCCGAGTGCAGAAGACAATAAACTGTGCCAATACAAGTATAAATAAATAGTAATAAGTAACAAGAACATGAGATAATGAGTTAAAGAGTCCTTAAAGCGAAATAATTGGTCATGTGAATATCTCAATTGATTGGCAAGTGAGTGAAGTTATCTCCTTTGTTCAAGAGCCTGATGGTGGAGGGGTGGCAACTGTTCTTGAACCTGGCAGCATGAGACCTAAGGCTCTTGTACCTTCTACCTGATGGCAGAAACAAGAAAAGAGCATGGCCTGGGTGGTGAGGATCTCTGATGATGGATGCTCCTTTCCTATGTCAGCGATTCATGTAGATGTGCCTAATGGTTGGGGGTGGTGGTGGTGGGGGGGGGGGGGTCGACGTGCTTTACCTGAGATGTACAGGTACAAATCCACTACTTTTTGTAGGATCTTCTGTTCAAAGGCATTGGTGTTTCCATACCAGGCCATGATGCAGCCATTTTCATCTTCAAAGATGCTATCTTGAGTTAATTATAGAAATGCAGATTATTGTTGTAGAGTCATGAGGGTACGAAACCACAGAACAGAGAAACAGACCTTTTCGCTTAGCCCAGCTATATTAATAATTTGTTATTATATTAAGTTATAAGGCTCCTCCAACTACAATATTTCTGTACCTACAAGTAAATTCTTATTCACACTGTAAATAAATGTCATTAAGTTCAAAGTACGTTTATTAACTAAATACATGCATGTATGCACTACAAGGTGGTTCATTTTCTTGTGGGCATACTCAATAAACCCATACTGGAATAATAACCATTACAGAACCAATGGAAGATTGCTCCAACTTGGGCATTCAACCAACATGTAAAAGACAACAAACTATATAAATGCAAAAATAATAATAGTAATAAATAAATAACTAGTAACTATCGAGAACATGAGATGAAGGGTTCTTGAAAGTGAACTGTGGTGGCCCGCACACGCGGGACTCGAACTGCCATTGGGAGCCGCGGGTAGACACACAATAGCGCATTTGGAACTACCCGCTCGGGTTGGACCTTCCGGGGACAGTCTGACGTCACATCTGCCCCGTGGGTCGCAGGGGGCCAGGGGAGGAGAGATTTAAGCACGCAATTTTGAATCAGTAAAGGCATTCTGAGTTCAGCTCTCTCTGCCTCTGTGTTTCATTAGTAGCACGTTGCGCGCGACTACAGAACCATAGGTTTTGGGAACCGTTCAGTGATGGGGGGAGTGAACTTATCCCCTTTGGTTCAAGAGCATGACAGTGGAGGGGTGATAATTGTTTATGAACTTGGTGGTGTGAGTCCTGAAGCTCCTGTAACTTCCCCCTGATGGCAACAGCAAGAAGAGAGCATGTGCCGAGTGGGGGGGGGGGGGGGGGTCCCAGATGACAAGCTTCTGCGACAAGCTTTTACACAGATAAGCTCAATAGTGGGGAGGGCTTTACCCTTGATGGACTGGGCTGCATTCACTATCTTTGTAGGGTGTTTTATTCAAGAGCAGGTTGTAGTTTTCTGAAGGAGTTATAATATTGAGTTGTATGTAAATCTACCTTAAGAGCATGATAAGAGTCTGGTGCAGAAAGCAAAATAAAGTGAGCTGACCTGGAGTAGAAAAGTTCTGATTGTTCTGTTCCAGAATCTGAGATTAAGTGCTCTCTCATTTGCATTAAGAGGTTTAGCTCATGGCCTGCGATATTTATAAAGCTCCAGTCAGTGTGGGTAAATGTGAAGTCGATTTTTGTTTAAAATTAGGTTTTATCCTCTGCATTCTTATTGTTAAAAATCTCCAAATGATCTGAGTCAGAGGGCAGAAGCTGACACCAGCAGTTCCTCGATTAGTAATCTCATCCGATACGTTATCAAGGACACTCTCGATATTTCCCCAGAGGCAGAAAGGAAAGAACTGCAGTGCCTGCTGCCAAGTTAATCGCCTGCAATCAATGGTGTGCTGCTGGAGATGCAAGAGACTGCAAATGCCGGAAAGCGGAGCAACACAGCAGACACTGAAAAAAACTTGGTCGGGCAGCTTCTGAGGAGGGAAGTCAGATGTCAACAAATTGGGTTGAGTACTTCTTTCTGGACTGAAAGATGAGGTGAGTTAGCCAGTATAAAATGGTGGATCCACATAAGGCGTGATAGACTGATGGAGCAAGAGGAGGGAGAAAACACCAGGAAGAACATGATAGGTGAAAGTGTCAAAGGACTGAAGATGATGGAATCTGATTGGACAGAGGGGAGTCACTGCTGCCCAGTAATGACAGAAGCTTTTCTGGAAGACTCATCTACATAATGCACAAGAGCATCATGAAAAACAATACTAAAATTTCCTGGGGTGAATAAGTGTTGGCATCATTGAATTGCAACTGCCTATGTAATTGTTTCCTGATGCACCATGTTTTATCAGAATCACTTTATTGCCAGTACGTGAAACATCAAAATGGATAGTGGTTCAATGCCAAGCACGAAACACAGGGCAATGCCAAAACAGACAACACAATAGCAACCAACAATTTACAAGACAATAGCGCAGTCACGAGCAATCAACAATTAGCAGAATGGCCACATGTGCAAACGTCAATGAACATATGAACAGACTCAATATTTATCAACAAAAATCCCCCTCCAAGTCACCCACCATCCTGAGGTGGAAACATATCGCCGTTCCTTCCTTGTTGCTGGGTCAAAATCATGGAATTCCCTCCCTAACAGCACTGTGGGTGCATCTACACTTCAGGGACTGCAGCGGTTCAAGAAGGCACCTTCACAAGGACAACTAGGGATAGTCAATTAATGCTGGCTTAGCTGGTGATGTCTGCAACCATAAATAAATAAATTTAAAAAAAGAACACGGAGCAGGAAAGACCATTTAACAGATATTGTGCAGGGACACTTAGGATGTTGCATCTGAGTGAGTTTTGTAGAGAAGCTGGATAGTTACAGGAAAGAATTTTCAGAGATGGCATGTAGGTGGTGATGGACTTGTAGAGTCTCCCTGATGGCAATTTGGTGAATAGGTGACTGCTAGAGTAGGTGGAGTCAGCTAGGCTGGGTTATGTGCATTAAGCAGAAATTCCACAAAAATATAATGTTTTTTTGAAAACTGGGTATTTTCTTGATTTATGGTTCATAAATTTTGATTCATCTCTTCTGTGTGTGTGATACGCTAATAGGCAGAAGACCTTGGGCATGGACAATAGACAATAGGTGCAGGAGTAGGCCATTCAGCCCTTCGAGCCAGCACCGCCATTCAATGTGATCATGGTTGATCATCCACAATCAGTACCCTGTTCCTGCCTTCTCCCCATATCCCTTGATTCCACTATCTTTAAGAGCTCTATTTAACTCTTTCTTGAAAGCATCCAGAGAATTGGCCTCCACTGCCTTCTGAGGCAGAACATTCCATAGATCCACTACTCTCTGGGTGAAAAAGTCTGTCCTGAACTCCATTCTAAACGGCCTTCCCCTTATTCTTAAACTGTGGCCTCTGGTTCTGGACTCCCCCAACATTGGGAACATGTTTCCCGATGGTATCCTATGGTATACAATATATGTCAGGATGGTACTTGACACATGTAAAGTCTGCTCCATCGACAACCACTCAGGCAGGATCAGGCCTCCCCTGCTTTTGTGCTGCCTGCTTCAGTGTCCTTTAAGCAGATCTGTTTACTCACGTCCCTCCCAGACACTGAGATCAACCTCTAAGTAATGCAGGATCTGTTCTTCCTCAATTTTCCCCTCAGTGCTCTCTAAGGACAAGATTACAATCCTTACCCAATTGTATCCCTAACCGGCATGGCTTCTCCTTCCAATCTGATATAATCTCACACCTACGTTTGAGCTTCTGTTATGACACGCACCCGACCATGCCAGCCTCTGGGGTTTAGACGCTCTAACTCTCCGGAATATAGGTAGCTGGGGTGGCTCCTTTAAAGATTCAGGCCTGGCCCGCTAATCGGCGGCCATGATTTAGTTTTAAAATTTAAAGTGCATCTGAACTGAGGTTGGGGGCTCAATTGCCAGCTTACCTTCGGATTCTTGTCGAGTCTTTAGTTTAGAACCTTGTCTTTAGTTCAGTCTCGTATCATGTCCTGATTCTAGTCTCCAATACTCCAGCACTGGGGTCCTAACCATCCTTGCCTAGGTCTCTCATTATATCTTCTCCCTTATCAATGAGGGTCCCCACTGCCCACTGACAACACCCCCACTATCAAGATTCCACCTTCCTACTTTTTAGCATGTGAATCCCAAACCTCAGCCCAAGCTCTCCAAATTAAATGGCATCTTCACCCTTCTCCTCGCCAATCTGCATTTAAGTGAATGAGGCATTTAAAGAGCGTCACGTAATCCTTTGAAAGATTCGGCAATTGAGAGCGATGTGGAACTGGCATAAAAGAAGATTTAAGATTTGTGAGAAATCAGCCAGAATTATATTAACTGGCAGGAATGGCTTAAGGAGCCAATTGGTAACAGTACTGGTTTATTATTGTCACGTGTACTAGGATACAGTGAGAAGCTTGTCTTGAGTACTGTTTAAACAGATCACAACATTGCATGGTGATTTCAGATAGGATAGGGAAAAACTATAAACATGCGGCGTAAAGTTAAAAGCTACTGAAAACCCACAGTGCAGGTAAACAATAAAGTGCAAGGTCATAACGAGGTAGATTGTGAGGCTAAGAGTCCATCTTATCACACAAGAGGTCCGCTCAAGAGTCTGATAATAGGGGTATCGGAGCTGTCTTTGAGCCTTTCAGGATTTTGGCTGATGGGAGTGGGGTGAGAAGACAGAAGGTCCAGGGTGGATGGGGTCTTTGATTATGGAAGCAGTGAAAAGCATAGAGAGGACTGTACTGGCCCCAGGGATGTGTCCACAACTCTCTGCAGTTTCTTATACAGAGCAGTTGCCATGCCAAGCCATTAAGCATCCAGACGGAATGTTTTCTATAGTGCATTGATAAAAATTACTAAAATCAATGGTGACATGCTGAATTTTTTTAGCATCCTGAGCAAGTAGAGGCATTGTTGAGCTTTCCTGGCCATGACATCAACATGGTTGGATGAGGACAGGCCTAGGAACTTAAAGCTCTTAACCCTCTGAACCTTGACACAGTTGATGTAGACAGGAGCAAGTCCACCATTTCCTTCCCCCCCCCCCCCCCACCTTTCTGAAGCCAATGACCAGCTCTCTTGTCGGCAGTGAACAAAAAGTTGTTGTCATAACAACACGTCACTGTGCTCTTTATCTGCTTCCTGTATTCTGACTCATTGTTATTTGAGAATTGCTGTTTGAGTTAAGTGGGATACACCTGTTCCTACTTTCTTGATCTTTTAAGCTCTTGAGACTCCACCTGTGACCCCAGTTGTGAATGCCCACGAGTAAATGAACCTCAGGTTGAATATATGTTGACACATATGTACTTTGATAATAAATTTACTTTGAATTTCTCGCTCTTCCCTTCAAGCCCCTCCTTCACCACCACCAACCAATTGGAGGACACCCTAGACGGATCTGTTTTCCTCTGTGCATATCGTAGTGACTGTGCATATTAAGGAAAGGGTTCTTGTCAGATTGGGCTGCACAGTTGTACACACATGGCTCCTCGTGCTTTGCGTGTTGACACATCTTTCAACAGTTGACACTTGAACAAATCAGTTGATGGACCACCGTGAGCTTTGCCTGTCATAGAATTTATGCATAATTTCTGTCTCTGAAATTTCTCTGAAATTTCTGAATCCATGCTCTTATGAAATTACATCAGGTGTAGTTTTCATTGTACCCACAAGCACAAGAGACTCTGCAGATGCTGGAAATCCAGAGTAATACACACCATTTGCTGGAGAAACTTAGGAGGTCAGGCAGCATCTATAGAAAGGAATAATGTATCACTGTTTTAACATGCAATGCATTATGTAAACAACAAAGAATGTTTAATTAAACAACATATTTACAAGCTTACTCAAATATTAGTGAAATATTAAACACACAACACTCCTTCCTGCTTAGCTATAAACTCCAACTTATTATAGAAAGCAAGTCAATTCAAATATTATAAATTGTCCCATGTAGGCCTAAAGATTGATGTTGAGAAGGATGTCTTACTCTTGTGGGATAATGTCTTTCCTTTGCTTGGCAGGTGAGGCTTGTGGCTGTGAAACAATCTCAGGTTCTGGGGCCTTTTCTGTGGAGGTGTAGGAGTTGATTCTGGGACTGCAGGACATGGTTCTGGGATCTCTGGACAGCTTTCTTCTCCAACTATTAAATTGACTTTCCTCAGCTAATTGGGTGTCATCTCCAGAAGACAGTTGCCATCTCCACTGAGTAGGAGGGTAGTCTAGTTCTGTCCATAATTTTTCCGAGTGCTCTCTTTTAATCACCTGTGTAGCCCCTTGCCGGGAATGCTTGCCCAGGAGTGAAACACCGAGCCTCCTTGCTTGAGGGGCACGCAGTTTGTTTCAGCGCTATGCCATGCAAACACCTTCAGAGTTTGGGTTTGAGGAAGATCCAAGTGTGAGTGCGAGAGATGACCCAGGGAAAGCACGGCTGTTGAGTCATTTTGTTGTGGAGTGTGCTGCAATGCTACATGCAAGGAGGACATTGGCAAGCCCCTGACTCAGTGTTAGTGTGTTCTGCTGACATTGCTTGCAATTCGTTCTTTAGATTCTGGACAAAACTTTCCACCGAGCCATTTGTAGCTAGTGGTACGGTGCAGATGTAATATGCCTTATTCCATTCATTTGCAGCACTGATTGAATCTGTTTCGCAACAAACTCTGGTCCATTGCCACTAACTAAGCGTTCAGGAACACAAGTCACTGAGAGAAGGGGTTTCTCAGCCATGTCTGAGGCCATAGTGGAGGCTGTTTGGAATACATCTGGCTACTTTGAAGCCGCACACTCTACTACCAAGAAATTTGTGATCTGGCAAAATCCACGCGAATCCTCTGTTAGGACAATGCAGGCTGTTCGCAGGGATAGAGTGGAACTGCTCTTGGCATCTTCTGGACAAGTTGGCATCCTAAACAGTGCATGCAAGCTGCTCGATCTGCTGCCCAGGCCACTTTCATTTCAATTATGCCTAGACGACCGGCATGAAGTTCCACAAATACTTCAGCTCTCAGCTTCGAAGGTGCATCAACTCTCACTCCTCACATAGGGCAACCCCTGTCAAGGGCAAGTTCATCCTAGTGCTGGTAAAAAATGGGAGAAGTGAAATTTCTGCAGCACATTCCAGCCACTTTGGCTAGCCATGTAAACCTGAGGCATTTTAGCATCTTTTCTGGTCTCTCTTTGGATCATCTCTGCCATAATAAGGAGACTGTCAATTTGCATTAGGAAGAATATGTCGAGGAATATCCTCCTTTGTAATTTTTTCTACTTTATAAGTGTTCCCTTTCCCAAGGGTAAATGAGACAATCCATCAGCATTTCCGTGATTAGTCATTCTTTGGAATTCAATCTTGTAATTGTGTCCTCAAAGAATCAGAGCAATTCAAATCAAGTTTAATCATCGTTCAAACCATACATGGATACAGCCAAATGAAACTGCATTCCTCAGGGGCGAAGGTGCAAAAACATACCCACTCATTCAAAATAATGAGAAAGGAATAAAAAAACATAGTTATGTAAGAAGAAAACAAATTTTTGACCAAGTTTCTGAAATCCAAGTTCTAAGTCCTGCAGATTAATGGTTCCCAGCAGTCCAGCCTGTAATTTCACTCATCTGCCACTGGAAGGCAGCACTGGCAGGAAAGCCCCCCCCCCCCCCCCCCCCCACCAACTGAGCCCAGGCCCACACTATAATGCAAGTCCAAGGGCTGACGCCTAGTTCTAGTTACAACTGTGTCGGCATTGCCTCCACCAAACAAGTGAAGCAGACCTGTGGCAATCACTGTTCAACTGGGTCTTGCAATTGCAAAAGAAATGCCCAAGACAGTCACTCATGGTCCCACTGCACACTGCCTTCCTGCCAACTCCAGCACCATGGTCTCCACCCAGGAAAGCTCTTCCAAACGCAATCCGGCTTCTTCTGCGGCCCAACAGACCAACTTAAATCCCCTTACCCAAAGGTGCGATTCAATAACTCTGGCCCAATGGCCTGGTTTGACATTCCCAGCCCCGAAGGCCAAGTTGACCTTAATAGCTGACTCACGTTCTCTGAATCGCCAGCTGGATCTTATGACATCCGACTGGCTACGCTGAACAGTGGACAGCTTACTGATGTGATGAACCTAGTTATTGGTACACATAGTACACATGGTATGATACACATAGTTATTGGAGTAAAGAATAGTCTTACTATGTAAAAAAACATACTTAACAAGAAAGGATGCTGCGTGTATATGCGCTGCCATCTTACCAGAAGAACCAGTATCTCTGCATTTATACTGGGATACACTTGTGTGGGTCGATAATGGATGCTAGTGGTTGATAATCAGTAATGAGGGTAAACTCTCTACCATACAAGCACTAGTTGAAACATTTTACTCACCGAACATTGGTCTGGTGTATACGAGCCCTTGTCACAGTGGCAATTTGTTTAACACAATTTGTTCAGCCGGTCAGGTTTCTGTTTAGGTGTTGCAATTTTGTTCATGCTCACTTTTATTCCTGACTGCAACTCAGCTGTGTCTCTGCCTGCAGTTTCCATTGATACAGCAATTTTAACTTCTCTTTTAAATGTGAGTTCTGCTTCAATTAGGAGTCTTTTTTGAATGCTTTCTTGTAAGATTCCACAACCTAAATAATGTCTCAGTGCATCATTAAGCTCATCTCTGAACTGACAATGCTCAATATCTTCAATTAAGCCACGTACACTGAAATGGGCTCCCTTTTGATTCCTCTTACGAAACTTAATGTGCTCTGCAATCAACAATGTTTTCAATTCTAAATCTCCCTGTATTACTTTCATGATATCAGCAAAGCTCATTTCAGCTGGTTTGGTTGCAGCAGTCAAACCTCTAAACAAACATTATGCATTTTCGCCAATTACACTCAATAAAACTGGCACTCAATTTTCATGGGCTATTTTATTTGCATTTCAGTACTGCTCAATTCACTCAGTATACATATTCCATTTATCTCTTGTGCAACCAAACACACCTATCATTGCCAGCATTTCTGTTCTTGTTTAAATTTGCTATATGATTATTATCACTGGGTATTCGCTGTTTACGAACCTATGAATTTGTCCATTCTCTTCCTTTTTTTAACTTGAACATCTCACTGTGTTTTTTTTAAACTTAAACATCTTGCTGCGCTTCTACAGATAGGTAGTCATCTGGGGTTCATTTTAAAACTACCTCGTCACCACTGTTATATTTTGTAACTTTAAAAAGTAAAACTGATTGAAAGAAAACCACAGAGCTTGAAAATATGTGTCTTAGTTTCATTTTCACTTTAAGCAAGGTGCACACATATAACATGGTGGTGTGATAATGTATGCCATTCGTGTACCTTTACATATAACATACAATGCATTATGTAAACAGCAAAGAATGCTTAATCAAACAATATACTTACAGCATTACTGAAATATTAAATCCACAGCAAGTAGAAGTCAGAGTAAGAAGGTGGCTGGAGAGGAGAGGAAGGAAATTAAGCCAGGAGTTCAAGCTAGACTATCTTCCATCCCTTCCTGTATCTTACTGTACTTCTGCCTTTGACAATAAGTTCAACTTGACTCAGCAATTTTCAATTTTTATACAGTGGTGTCTTGTTTACAGTTCTGGATACAACTTTAAGTGTTATGACTGACATAGCAGATGTAATAAACTGATTTTAATCTGGTAAACAGGATGAAGCATTGCAGTCTTCTACTCGCACTTCCCCATTCCTCGTTAAAATGATCCCTGCAGATGATGGCTTTTTGAATGCCATGTTTGTACAGTGGATGGCTGGATGGGTAAATACTGAGTGCATCGCAGTGTATTGAACTGAAAGTAATTTCTTCATCCCAGTAGCTGGTTAGCTTCTGTCCATCTGTGTGCTGCTTTAGCTTGCTGAGTGTTATTCTCCAGTACAATAACACATTTCAAATTAAAAGCAGTTTATTGCACAGTTTCTGGTGTCAACTTTCATAATATATATTCTCAGCACAAGAGAATTTAAATATGCTAAAAGATCTCCAGCCTCTTTCTAGTCTACCTCAAATGCATAGATTAATTATATTTTTAAATGACAGAATTGAGAATGAGCATGGTTGGCTGTCAGGGAGTGAATGCTATATTCCTACATAACTTGGTTATTTTAAATCCAATCACGTTTGTCTGTGTCATTCAAGTAGCAGGTCAGACACTCTCCATTGCTGCATCGTCAAATCTATCAGGGCCTTCAAATGTGAAGCCAGGCTGTTCTTTTAAACTACTGAAATTTGCATTTAGTTGAGTACCTACTAAACTCACATCAAGTCGGATTTGGAAATTAAACGCAAATTCAAGTTTTAAATAGTGGAGGAGAAGAAACTGGTAAATTGTTTTCTTTTATTGTCACATGTCTCAAGCTGCATCAAAAGGTTTGCCTTGTATACCATCTGTACATATCAGTGTGTTGAGTTAGCATGAGGACAACCACAGAATGCAAAGTCAAGTGTTACAGTTCCAGAGAAAGTGAAGAGCAGATAGACAAAAAATTTCAAGGCCATAATGAAGAACGAAGAAACACACTTCAGATCAGTTATAACATTAGCTAGGTTTCAACTCAAGAGGCTTAAACTTGAATTCAAGATGGTGACAGTGACCATGGTGACATTCTGTGGGCTGCTTATAAAACTTGTAAATATATCTCTTTTGAATTACTCTCACTGCAATCTTCAGCATGCCATTTCCTTTTAAGGAATGTACTTTTGAACTGACCTAATGAACTACAGATTTCACGATCTCCTGAAGGACGGCGGAGATCCCTCAAGCAAGCGGATAGGGCAGCTCTAAGCAGACAAAGGTTCATCACCATGGCCGGAAGAGAGGAAGGAGGGAATGAATCCATGCCTGGCTGAAACACAGAGGAATGAAATACCTTTTTCCCACCATCTTGTTAGCAAGTGTGCAGCTGCTGGAAACAAGGTTAAGGATCCTGAGGGTGAGACCGCTGAACTGGAGGGAAGTGAGAAATTGTTATATTCTGTGTTTTACCGAGACATGGCTTTCTTCCAGCATGCCAGATTTGACAATCAGACTGAAGGCTTGGCACACAGGTTAGACCGAATGGCTGATTTGGAAAAGGTAAAAGGTTTTTCATGATAAGCTCTCTGTCATGTGGTGATTTTGTCATACTCATGTTCCCCCAACCTGGAACACCTAATGATCAAGTGTTGAAAACGTTCTATTTACTAAAAGAGTTTTGCTCTATGATCCCGATCACAGTTTACATACCACCAGTGGTCAACTATAATCAAGCACTTGAGGTGCTGCATGCTGTGGTCACCAAACAAGAAATGGTACATCCTGATGCATTTCAAATCATGGTCAAGGACTTCAACCTGGATTGTTTAAAGAAATCTCTGCCTGATTACCATCCGCATACAACCCGTAGCACCAGAGGTCCCAACACATTAGCCCACTGCGGTACTGTGATAAGGAAGGCCTACTGTTCCATGCCCAGAACATATTTTGAGCAATCTAATCATTCAGCTGTCCTTCTCCTACCTGCACACAGACTGAGGCTAAAGAGCAAGGCTCCAGAGATAAGGACAACAAAGAGATGGCAGGGGAGTGGCAATGGGATTGCTTAAAGTCAGTGGACTGCGCCATGTTTAAAGACTCATCAGTGGATGATATGATTACAGCACGACTGTCATGGATTTTATAAATCAGTCATAGACAAGTGTGTCCCCACAAAATCATTCAGAGTCTACCCTATCCAGAAGGACTGGATGAACCCATGAGATCCTCAACCCACTGTGAGCCAGTTTAGAGGCTATTCAGGACAGATGACCAAGTAAGTTACAAGAGGTCCAGATATGATCTCTGGAAAGTCATCTCACAGATGAAGCGGTATTTCTGAACAAAACTTGAATCACTGAAGGATGCTCGACAGCTCGGCCAGGGCTTGAATGCTACCACCTCTCACAATGTGAAGCCAAGCAGCATAGGTGACAACAGGGCTTCGCTTCCTGATGCTCACTTTGACTGTCGAAACGTCAAGGAACCTTCACAGCTCCGATCACCCTGTGATTTGAGTCTCTGAGGCTGATGTGAGAGCATCCTTCAGGAGGGTGAACAAATAGAAAGCATCTGGCCCAGACAGAATACCTGGCCAAGGAAAGACCTGTGCTGATCAATTGGCTGGAGTGCTTACTGATACCTTTAGCCTCTCATTAAAAATATCTGATACCGGTGCCTAAGAAGAACATGGGAACCTTCCTCATTGATTACCATCCTGTAGCACTTAACATCTACTGTGATAAGTGTTTCCAGAGGTTGGTGATGAAACACATCAACTCTTGAGAAGAGACTCTGATCTGTTCCAATTTGTCTACCAGCCTATCAGATCCACAGCAGATGTCAGTTCATTGGCTCATCACTCAACCCTGGAACATTTGGTCAGCAAAGGTGCATGTCTCAAGATACTCTTTATCAACTACAGCTCTGCATTCAATACCATTGTACCTTCAAAACTTATCAATATAATTCAAGACCTTGGCCTCAATACCTCCTTTTGCAATTGGATCCTCGATTTTCTCACTTGCAAACCCAATCTGTTTGGATCGGCAATAACATCTCCTTCACAATCTGTGTGGCTAAGCCCAGCTCCAATGACATAATTATGTTTGCTAATAACAGCATTGTCATTGGCTGAATCAAAAGTGGTGAAGAATCAGCATATAAGAGGGAGACTAAAAATCTGGCTGGTGGTGCCACAACAATAACCTCTCACTCAATGTCAGCAAGACCACAGAGCTGATAATTGAATTCAGGAGGAAACTAGAGGTCCATGAGACATTCCTCATCAGGGGATCAAAGGTGAAGAGGCTCAGCAACTCTAAATTCCTTGGTGTTATCATTTCAGAGGATCTGTCCTGGGCCCAGCACTTAAGTTCAATAATGAAGAAAGCAAGGCAGTGCCTTTACTTCCTTAGAAGTTTGCAAAGATTCAACATGACATCTAATACTTTGAAAATCTTCTATAGATGTGTAGTGCAGACTGTATTAACTGGCTGCATCATGGACTGGTATGGAAACAGCAATGCCCTAGAATGGAAAATCCGACAAAAAGTTATGGATACAGCCCAGTCCATCATGGGTACAGTCCTCCCCTCTACTGAGCACATCTACATGGAGCATTGTCATGAGAAAGAAGTGTCCACCATCAGGAATTTCCAACACCCAGCTCATGCTCTCTTCTCACTACTGCCATCGGGAAGAAGGTACAGGAACCTTAGGGCTCACACTACCAGGCTCAGGAACAGTCATTACTCTTCAACCATCAGGCTCTTGAACCAGTGGGGATAACTTCACTCAATTTCACTTGCTCATTAATTAATTAATTCATTCTTCCATCCATCCATCCATTTATCTATCTATCTATCTATCTATCTATCTATCTATCCATCTATCTATCTAGCTAGCTAGCTAGCTATCTATGTATTTATTTATTAATTATTCTGTTTAGTATTTTCACAGTTTGTTGTCTATTGTACACTTTTTTTGTTGGTCTTGTTAGATTTCATTGATTGTGTTTTGGTTCTTGTATTTACTGAGTATGCCCGCAAGAAGACAAGTTTTAGAGTGGTATATGGTGATATGTGTTGGCACGTGGCCAAGTGGTTAAGGCGTCGGTCTAGTGATTTGAAGGTCGCTAGTTTGAGCCTTAGCAGAGGCAGTGTTTTGTGTCCTTGAGCAAGGCACTTAACCACACATTGCTGTGTGACGACACCTGTGCCAAGCTGTATCAGCCCTTGCCCTTCCCTTGGACAACATCGGTGGCATGGAGAGGGGAGACTTGGAGCATGGGCAACTGCCGGTCTCCCATACAACCCTGCCCAGGCCTGCGCTGTGGTAACTTTCCAAGGCACAAATCCGTGGTCTCTTGAGACTAACAGATGCCTATATATAGTGACATAAATTTACCTTGATAATAAATTCAAATTAAATTTAAATTTATTATTTGATATATTTATTTTGAACTTTGAATTAATCTATCTCACAGTTGTAAGATCCTTACAACTTTACATAGCAGTTCTTCATCTGCTGTCTGGAGTGGAGAGAGATATTGATATGGAGTGTGGCAGTTGGGAGAAAAAGTCATTGATATTTAGATAGATTAAGAGTAATTGAGAAGCTGTGAGTTTGTGAGCAGAAGAATTTTTTTTTAATTAAGTAATTTCAGGCATCATGATAAAGATAGCACTTTCTTTAGATAAGGATATTAAATCTGCTTAGGAAGCTAAAGTTTGACCTATTTGTTATTTGGCTAGGATTAGCAGAAAACGGTTGCTTTGTCACTACTAGATCCATACATTGAAGAAAATAAGAGGGTTATGAACCATCAGGATTACAGTTTAAATCCCCACAGCACCCCATGTTATTTAGATTGATAAGAAATGTAAAGGAGTTGACCTTGATTTAGAAATAAACTATAGTGGGCCAGATAGAACTAAAGACATTTGTCAAAGATCCCAAGATGAAGTCACCTTCAAACCCCCTTTCAGGGAAAAACGTAGACCCATGGGGATAAAGGTGACAGAAAGAGACACACGTGAACCAAGATGAGAAAGCACGATGCCACAGAATGCACACTGTAAACCAGAGCTGAATTTGATCCGAAAGACCGTCACCTTTGGGCACCCACTGCACCTATAATTAGTCTCCAGCTTTTTCTTCCAGGTCATTTAAACGATTAGTGCTTTAATGGTGGAGGCACATAGACAGGCTTGGTAACCACCAATGTGGTTCTTGAAAACTCTTTGGAAATTATACGTAATTACCAACAGCAAGGGTGTCTCACTGTAGAGGCAAGTTTTGTTTTGAATGCCTGCCCAATTTTGGTGAAAATTGAATAGTCCATATGGTTCATTTCTGGAGATAGCTATAGTTGAGTTTGTTCATTTGTTCATTTTGGGCTGTGTTGTATGTCATAGGTGATCATGGTCTTGGCAAATTTATCTACAGATGTGGCTTGCCTTTTCCTTCTTCTGAGCAGTGTCCTTACAAGATGGGTGACTCCAGCCATTATCAATACTCTTCAGAGACTGTCTGCCTGGCGTCAGTGGTCACATAGCCAGGACTTGTGATCTGCACCGGCTGCTCGTATGACCATCCACAACCTGCTCCCATGGCTTCATGTGACACTGATCATGGGGGCTAAGCAGGTGCTTCATCTTGCCTAGGCATGACCTGCAGGCTAGTGGAGGGAAGGAGTGCCTTGCACCTCCCGTGGTAGAGATTTATCTCCACGGAAATGTGTGAAGATTACCCTGCATCATAACTGTTTGCAATGTGTCTAATAGTCTACAATAGGAATGTCCTTTGTTTTTGCACTGAAATTCATTTAGTGCTACTACAAGTAGATCACATTTCTCATAGTTATTAGATGGCATGTTTGAAGAAGGAAATGAAAGGATATCAGCTTGCAGTTTCACAGAAGGTGAAGTCCAGGATTTACTTTATCTTACAGGATCTGTGGGGAGAAAATGTGCAATTTGTGGCCAGACAGCAGGTGGAAATTACAGCAGATGGTTCTGGAATTAATATGTGGTAGTGAAAGCATGATTGCACACCAGATAGAATTTTAAAAAAAAGGATGAAGAAGACAAATTAGATTAAATATATGAAATGTCATACTCTCATTCCAATCTGTTATTAAAATGCTCAAATTTGACCTTTGCCGGATTAACATGGAGGCATGGGAGTAACATTAGTTTTGGTATACCCCGTAACCAGGCCAAGCTGAAAATTCTATCCACACAGTAGTATCAATCTTCTGCATCAAATCCAGCAGACTCATCCAGATCTTTTGGATTTTATCAACATCTTAGATATTAACAGATGTATTAGATGTATTAGGAAGTTATAGGATATAGGGTTAGAACTGAGAACATAGAACTCTACAACAGAACTCAGAATGGAAGGACATCTTTTTAACGCAGAGATGAGGAGGAATTTCTTTTAGCCAGAGGGTGGTGAATCTGCAGAATTCTTTGTCACAGATGGCTGCTGAAACCAAGTGATAGGGTATACGTAAAGCAAAAGTTGATAGGTTCTTGATTAGTCAGGGTGTCGAGGACATGGAGAAGGCAGGAGAATGGGGTTGAAAGTGATGATAAATCAGCCATGATGGAATGACAGAGCAGACTTGACGGTCCAAATGGCCTTATTCTGCACCCGTATCTAGTGCTTTTATGATCTAATCTGGTGAGCATCCTGATAAACTTCTTCGCCCTCTCCAGACCCTGCACATCCTTCCTGTGGTGTGGAAAATGAAACTGCTCACAATACTCTAAATGTGGCCTAGCTGAAGTTTTATACAGCTGCAACATGGCTTCCCAGCTTTTGTACCACTCTGTATAAACACGGCAAGTATATCGTATGCCTTCTTTACCATGCTATCCATTAATGTTAACACTTCCAAGCATCTATGGACTTGAAGTCCAAGATCAATGTTCCTCAGCACCCTGCCATTTAGCGTATTCCTCTATTTGCTGGTTACTGTAGGAAAGTGAAAACGAGGTTCAGCCACGGTCACAGAGCAAACACAAGACAAAGAACGGCACCATGATTCTCTTATTTCTCGTGTTTTTAACTGAATCAGTTTACAGTCAGGCCTGCGACATCACATCTATAGAGAACCCATTTCTGCAACAGTAAAACCTACTCTCTGGGCTTTTGCCATATTAAATCTAGTGCAAGCAGCCCATTGGAATCAGTGGAAAGAAAGAGCTCTGAGGAGAACAGTAAGAAGTTAACCCACTTCTGAAAGACTTCAGTTCAGTTCATTTATTTCTGTCCAAGTGTTTTTATTATATTTAACTTTGACTGGCACTAAAACAATCTAATTCTATTTGATTGTATTTTCCTTCCTCTCTGGTGCCTGAGTGTTTTGAGATTTTTGCGATTGCCAAAGATATTACAAGCATTCAACGGAAACAACAGTCTGAGCTGGGAGCAGGATGTCTCCAAGCATCTGGGAGGCCACTTGTGCCCAGCAAGCTTGGACAGCTCACTGGTCAGTGAAACATCTACTAAAGGCTCGTCTCACCCTTGTTTACCACCTGGATCCAGTGAAATCCACCTTATCAAAAAGGAAGACCTTGGTTCCTGACAGCCTGTAACAGATAATTTTCAAACATCTCAAAATTTAATTTAGAATCTTAAAAGAACCTTAGATGTACTTGTTCAAGCAATTCTCTGAAGGAATGTGGACATCCTTTAAAACTGAACCTAAGGCACTGTTTCCATTCTCTTGTGTGCCCATGAAGCAGGGCTTGAGCAGGTATACACTCAGCCTTTAGCTATGTTTAATATGAATGTGCGAAGCTACAAGTTAAGGGAACTCTGCTAAGGAAAGTATTTTGGCTAATCTAAATGCAGATCCCTAATATGTTCAATGATATGACCACATGGTCATTACATTTCTGATTATATCTGGAAACTTGAGTTTGACTCTCACCATTTGAGGAATACAATCTTTACTAGATAAATTGTGACTAACAACTCATTGGATTGGTTCATCAATGTTCTTCAGGGAAGGAAATCTGCCATCCCTAACCTGATGGCCTTCTTCTCTCCTTCCTTCCTCTCTTGTCCCTTGGGATCAAACATGAGTTACTTTCATGCCAGTTTTATGGGACCTGAAGTGCTTCGTTAGCACCTGATGAGGTGGGCAGGTGAGTACTTTGTAAATGGGTGCATTCCTTCCATCACTATGCCAAGCCATCTTTACGGTCCTGAGTTACGCTCTGAATACCATCCCAATGCATCTACTCCCATCTGAGCAATCACAGGCCAGAATCTGTGGGGATGTTTAAGCATATCTTGTCTTCGAAGTAAATTTGTAGCTGTGATGGTACTTGGAATACTATGGCAGTTTGAGGGTTCTAGTGTCTGGCATGTAAATAATGAATGGGACAAAGGTCTCTGCTTGTGGTATTGTCCTGGGAGATGGCATCTGGTTTGCTGGTCCTTCTAGTGGATTGAAAAGTTTGTGTGGCAACAGTGTTGGTGGCATTTTGCAATGCTTTGAGATGCCTTCTGTATCCAGCCCAGTTCTCAAAAGCATATTGCAGGAAACGTTGTTGCCTTGTAGACCATAAGCTTTGTGGCAGTTCTGAGATCTTGATCTTCAACCTTTTCCTCAATAAACCAAAGGCTGTGTGGGGCATTGAAGGAATGGTTTTCTATCCTTGATATCTGCTTTCATTGAGAGGTGACTTTGAGAAATTTAAAGCATAGAGTGCCACCAAACAATAAATAGCCTTTTTCGATTTCCATCAATTAGAATGGGCTCTCTATATCCACCTCAAGTTCAGCTGCCACTAAACGAAAAATCTTGCAGACATACCATGATTGAATCCACAAAATAAGTTGTCGCCGTCCATATTAATCACTGCTCTATCTGCTAGCACACTCATTTAGAAGACTACTCAAGTGTCCATAAAATGTAATACCAGTGCCTATAATGCACAATGGTGGTCCAAAATTCATAATGACACCAACTGAAAATTTGTAGTAAAGATGTTAAAAGAATATTCATATGATAGTTACACAGGATTAGCCAGCTCCATCATGGGCACTAGCCACCAGAGTATCAATGTCATCTTCAAGGAACGGTGCCTCAGAAAAGTGGTATCCATCATTAAGGACCTCCACCACCCTGGACATGCCCTCTTCTTATTGCTACCACCAGGAAGGAGGTACAGGAGCCTGAAGGCACACACTCAATGATTCAAGAACAGCTTCTTCCCCTCAGTCATCTAATTTCTGAATAAACATTGAACCCACAAACACTACCTCACTACTTTTTTGTAAAATATATTTTTTGCACTAGTTGTTTAACTCAACTACTTATACACATATACTTACTGTAATTCACAGCTTTCTTTTCCTCTCTATTATCATGCATTGCATTATACTGCTGCCGCAATGTTAACAAAAACCATGACATTTGCTGGTGATATTAAACCTGATTCTGATTCCGAGGATATTGTAAAACTGAAATCAAATATATTTGTGAAATATATTTTCAGGGTAAGTGTAAACATAACAATATTACAAAAATGCGTTAGTAAAATATACTGTATGTGAGGATATGCAGCTGGAATTCAAATAAATTTAATACTACAATAACTGCAAAGGTGAATTGTAAGGGCATATTCACTTGCCTTTACATTATAAAGCAGTTCGAGGTTAAATGTGTATTCTTACTTTAATAATAACATAGACAAGATGGATTAGTCAATCCTAATGTGTACTTTTTTGCTTTTGCAGAAACACATGTGTAGAAGTGGAAGACAGTAGGGGTACACTTGGAATGCATTGCTTAGAAGGTAAAGCTAGCAATTAATTACAAAAACATTTATTCAGTTGTTAACATTTCATAATGCCACAAGCTGCAAGGAAACAAAATGATTTAAGAACCGAACATCTGCAAACTTCACTCGCACATGCTATATCATGGTTATTACCTGCAAGCTGCACTGTACAAGCTCCGAAAGTATTGTGATTCCATAGGTAGTATGGTGGTCAGATTCTGTTTATCAGGATGGAAGTTTTATTGCTCTTGTGGTTGGAAGTGAGAAACATTTGGGCAAATTTGGTCCATTTCCAGAATGCTCTTTATTTGATTTCACACCAATTAGCACTTCATTGGCAATGTCATTCGTAGAGATCACAAAATAGCTGGTGTGTGAAGCAAGGAAAAAGAAATCACTTGGCTATGTTATGTACTGGTTTCCCTGCGGATGAACAAACTGGCCAGAATCAAATTACATTTATTCCGCAGTTGGCTTGCACTATACCTGAGGCTTGCAGAATTTGCAAGAAGTGAAGCTATTAGAATTTTTATAGACACGCACGGGAAGACCATTAGACCATAAGATAGAGCTGAAGTAAACCATTTGGCTCATCGAGCCTGCTCCGCATTTCATTGTAGCTGATCCATTTTCCCTCTCAGCTCCAATCTCCTGCTTTCTCCCTGTATCCCTTCATGCCCTGACCAATCAAGAATCTATCAACCTCTGCCTGAAATATATGTAAAGATTTGACCTCCACAGCCACCTGTGGCAACAAATTCCACAGTTTCAGCACTCTTGGGTTAAAGAAATTCCTCCTCATTTCCATTCTATAAGGACACTCCAAAAGTTTTCATTTTTTATAGGTAGGTAGTTTCTGTAGCTGGAGACCTCCACCTGTTATACATTCCACCAATGAGTTGGAAACAAATTAAGAGCCAAAAAGAGAGTGTCTCACCCCTTAAATGAAGTAATTCAGGATTCAAAGTGAATTACACACTATAGTTCACATTTCTAGTCGGTAAAACATTTGTTAGCAACTGATGGTAACTATGCTGATACAACCTACGAGCAATTTGTTCTGCTGTGTTAGAAGGATTAACCTATTTTAGTGCTGTTACATTTACAGTAGGTCTGTGTCCTTCAGCAATGATACCCAAAATGGTCCCTCAGCAAAAGAAGGTTGTATGCATAATGATATGCTATTACAGTGTTAGTAATGATTGACAGTTCCTAGTAATTAGTTTAATTAGTGAAATATTTTCTGCAGAAATTTATGTTTATAGTGTAACAGTGTTTTAATAGCTAAGTAGTATCAGACCAGAAAGGAAAGTAAGGTATAGCTCATTATATTAAACGGCTAATTCAATAATTCTAGATTTAGTTAGTGTAGCAGTATGACTAATCAGTATGATTACTATTCAAGGTATATGGAGGTCTAGTCCCATAACAACACTGCCTTTCTCATCTTCTAAGCCTGTGGGACTTTCTTGTTTGAAGTTAGGATTCCAATTAGCAATGAAATTCCCCCAAATGACAGCAATAATTTCTTGTTTTCATCATCCCGTTCTGCACAGAAATCCCATTACTCTTCAGAATGGTTTCAAGATGCAAGGGAGAAGAAATTCTGGTGGAGGAAATATCCATTAGTGTCGGAGAAAATGGAAAGGCCACACCGAGTTGGTGTTTGAAATATCGGGTGATTCATTAAAGCTGCCGCACTCCAGGAGACCGGTGAAAGCTGATCTGCCTGAGCATGCATTTGGTACAGCTTTTAGATTTTCAGTTGACGGGATCACACAGAGACAGTAGAACTAGGTTTTGAGAACAGAATAGTGGTTGAAGAAAGACTTTCTTAGAACATAGAAGAGTACAGCGTAGTAAAGGCTCTTTGGGCCACAATGCTGTACCAAACTTTTAACCTGCTCTAAGATCAACCTAACTCTTCTCTTCTAAATGGTCTTCCATTTTCCTATCGTCCAGTGTTTATCTAAGAGCATTTTAAATGACTCTAATGTATCTGCCTCCACCCTCACACTTGGTAGGGCCTTCCACACATGCAACACACTCTGTGCAAACAACTTAACCCTGACGTCTTCCCTATACTTTCCTCCAATCACCTTAAAGTGATGCCCCTCAGTATTAGCCTTTTCCATCCTGGGAAAAAGTCTGTGCTTATCCACTTGACCCTTGCCTCTTGTCATCTTGTGCACCTCTGCCACCTCACCTCTCATCCTCCTTTGCTCCAAAGAGAAAAGTGCTAGCTCACTCGCTCCATCCTCATAAGCCAGGCACTCTAATCTAGGCAGCATCTTGATAAATCTCCTCTACATCCTCTCTAAAGCTTCTCAGTCCTTCCTATAATGACTTAATTAAGTAACAGACAAGATCATAATTACTGCATAAAATGATTATCCACAAGTCTAACTCAGTTAACAGTAAATCCAATTTTCTATTTCAACAAATGGGTGCACACTGTAAGATAATTAATGAAGATTCTGAAGCTTGGATGTCTTTGCTGAATTCCATATCTCTACTTTAAGGGCTTATCTCTGATTCTCTCTTACCACACCAGCACAGTCTATATCCCTATTTACTGGCTATTAGTCCTCACTAACCCTTCCCCGACATCAATCAGTATGTCACAATGGGTTCAAAAGATGGTCCTTGTAATCCAATGAAAAGGTAGAAAATTAGACTTCAAGATTTAACCAAAAATGTGTGCTTTTGGTTGACTTGATTTCAAAATGCTGCTATTGATATGGGGTGTAAGGACATCACTGTGTTCATAACAAATGCCCAATAAAATTACCCAGAGAAAAGAGTCCCAAGGTCAACCAGTGTACCATATAACTTATTTATTTTATTAATTTAGAGATACAGTATGACATAGGCTCTTCAACCCTTCAAGCCACACTGCCAGCATCCCACTGATTTAAACACAAAGTACACTGCAGATGCTGTGGTCAAATCAACATGTACAAACAAGCTGGAGGAACTCAGCTGGTCGGGCAGCATCCGTTGAAATGAGCAGTCAGCATTTAGGGCCGAGACCCTTCATCAGGACTGAAGAAGGAGGGGGCAGGGGCCCTGTAAAGAAGGTGGGGGGAGGGTGGAAGGTGCCAGGTGAAAAACCAATCAGAGGAAAGATCAAGGGGTGAGGGTGGGGAAGCAGGGAGGGGATAGGCAGGAGAGGTGAAGAAGGAATATTAGGGGAAAGCACTATGGGTACTAGAATAAGGCAGATCATGAGAGAGGTGATAGGCAGCTGGAAGAGGAGGCAGAGTGAAAGTGGGATGGGGGAAGGGATTTAACCCACTGATTTAACCCTAACCTAATCATGGGACAATTTACGATGACCAATTAACCTATTATTGTCACATATACAGGTGGCGGAGAAACATCTCTACCAAAAGAGGTGTAAGACATTCCTTCCCTCTGCTAGCTTGCAGGTCACCCTTGGGCAAGGTGTAGCACCTGCTTAGCCCTACCCTGCCCCCACAATCAGGATCACTTGAAGCCATGGGAGCAGGTAGTGGATGATTCTATGAGCAGCTGGTGCATATCACAAGTCCTGGCTATGTGACCACTGACATCAGGCAGACAATCTCTGAAGAGGATTGATAAAGGCTGGGGTCACCTGTCTTGTAAAGACACTGCCCAGAAGAAGGCAGTAACAAACCACTTCTGTAGAAATTGCCAAGAACATTCATGGTCATCGATCCTGATTTCACACGGCATACAACATGGCGCATAATGATGATGATTGTCACATATAGCAAGATTTATTATATTTATTTAGTTACAGCATGGTCACGGGCCCTTCCAGCCCAAAGATCCCATGCTGCCTAATGAGATCAATGTGACCAATTAACCTACACTTGTGAATTTGGAAAGTAGGCAGAAACCAGAGCACCTAAAGGAAACCCGCACAGTCATGGGACGAACGTATTGTTGACTATTCATCAACAGAACTAGGTTAGGCTACTTAGTATACAACTCCTAATTAATCAAAGCTCTCATTTTATTGTCTCTGCATAAACAATGATGTAATTATGTTGACAAGGCCAGGGACTTAAAACTTGAATTCTACTGTTTCCTCTATACCAATACTCACTCAGACCACTTCTCCAATTTATAACACCGAAATAGAATCTCCTGTTGGCCAGCTGATTGATTCTTCCTTGAAATTTTTAGTCTCTGGAGTTCTTGTCCCTTTGCACATGAAACTCCTTATTTTAAACACTTATTATCAGTTCTAATGTTGTTCTTTAATCTCATTGGTTTAAGGTAATTTGACTGACCTGTGTCAGATTCTTATTGGATGTAGCTAAGGCTACGCATCTTTGTGACTTAGGTGACTTTCTTTGTTCTATTCAGCTCTGGTTCAAACCAGTCAAACACGGTCACCCAGACACTAGGAGATAATGAGATTACTCCTGCAATCCTGCCAATGTACATATAAACAGTTTATCTGAGACTAATCTCAGGTTTAGCAGATCAATAGCAGAAACTGCTTGCATCCATGTTCAATTGCTCTGATTAAGTTATCCCAAAGGAAGAATCAGTTCATCACACAATTCACAAAATGGAGGTTACAGAGCAGCTGCACAAAATGGCAGCCTCCATTTCTTCAAGCAAGAACAAAGACATTTGGTTTGTATACTTCCACTGACCTTGACTCATTTGAGTTCAATGTTTTCTTTAATAATTTAATTCCTTCATGGCCAAAATTAGAAAATCTTTTCTGACAGTGGTGGACTTGAACTTGGCATCGCAGATGCTGTAATAGCACTACACTAACCACTATTTTACCATGCCACCCCCAGATACAGGGAAAAACCTTTATTGCATGCCATCCAGAAAAAATTATTCCAATACATAAGTACATTGTAATACGAAGGGGAAGACAATATAAAATGCAGAACAGAGTTACAGAGAAGGTGCAGTACAGGTTGTCCAATAAAGTGCAAGGTCCATAACATAGTTGCTTGAGAGATAAGGAGTTCCTCTCTTGAAGAGAGCAGGACAAGAAGATCTTTTATCAAAATGCCATGTACTTCTAAGATATTCCCGAACAATATTTTGTAGAAACTTAGAAAACCGATGGCACATTACAAACCCTTCGGCCCACAAAGCTCTGCCAAACATGCCCCTAACTTAGAAATTACCTAGGGTTACCCATAGCCCTCTATTTTTCTAAGCTCCATGTACTTAACCAGGAGTCTCTTAAAAGACCCTATCATATCCACAATGAAGGCTATGAAGGTTGGCATCCCTAAAGAGTAGGTACCATTGACTGGAACATTGCAGGTTCCTCCATCCAATCTGGAGCCTTGTAGTACGTAGAGGAGCAGATATCTAAAGTGTTGACAGTTTGTAAGATGTACGGCTCTTCCGTCGTCAGGACGCAACTCATGCTGCCAGCAACATGGTGAGCAACAGCAAACAGAAGATGATCTGGAGGAAAATCAGGAGGAGGAAAAGGAGAAAAGGAAGGAGGACAGGGCAACATGGACAACTCCACTCTGGCTGAGGCATCAAGTATAATTTCACCTATTTCTAATTTCAATAATAGTAACCCAATTCCTCGTAGCCCAACACAGCCTGATTATTATGGTGTCTGTTTAACCACAATGGATTAAAATCATAAAATAAATATTATAGAAGCAAATACCAAAATTAACTACTCATACCTGTGCACTTTGCATCTCAGAATCAACAGCACGGCTGGTGGAAATACACAAATGTAACCTGCCATGTTAACTACACCCATAATTTTACATGTAATTTGGATTCCCTTTTGAAACCAGTTTGACACACACAAAACTGCAGTCTCAAATCGTGCATGTCAATATGACCACAGAATGCATAATGATACTTTTAAGAAGCTGTAAAACTTAAAGTAAATGTCCTCCAATGGCATTTCTTTTGCCTTGCAATTTTGACACCACTGACAAGAGTAATGAATGACTGTACAGAACTGGCAGTGAAAGCTGTGAATATGGATTATGGAATTTGATGCTGTATTGAGTGAATTTTCCAAGTAATTGCAATACAATTACAAATGAGTTGCAGAACTGAAACACTCAGCCATCAGAGCAAGAAGAAGACTATCAGTTGAGACTGTTCTTTGTCATTTGCTCCCAGACCAGCTTGAGCTTAGACCATCTAAGCCACTTGCATTTCTCCTTTCTAAGGGAGTTTTTAAATGTGATTAGGTTTAAGTCACGCTGCTTACTCAGGGCAGAAACCTCACCCTGAGGCCTTTGGTCAAAGCGCAGAAACCTTCATACAGTCTGCATGCATAATCATGCAGCGGACAGACAAAGCCAGTGTCCTGCCAGCTTCAAGTACAGAACGACAGCATAGTCCCTCTGAGTGCATTTGAGGGTTGTCTGAGGAACCCACTTATCCCACTTATAAGATTATTAAGGGATTGGACAAGATAGAGGCAGGAAATATGTTCCAGATGCTGGGAGAGTCCAGTACCAGAGGGCATGGTTTGAGAATAAGGGGTAGGTCATTTAGGACAGAATTAAGGAAAAACTTCTCCCCGAGAGTTGTGGGTGTCTGGAATGCACTGCCTCAGAAGGCACTGGAGGTCAATTCTCTGGATGCTTTCAAGAAGGAGCTAGATAGGTATTTTATGGATAGGGGAATCAAGGGATATGGGGACAAGGCAGGAACAGGGTATTGGTAGTAGATGATCAGCCATGATCTCAGAATGGCGGTGCAGGCTCAAAGGGCCGAATGGTCTACTTCTGCACCTATTGTCTATTGTCTATTATCCTGCTGTTAAGGTCACAAATTCTGACTTCAGAATTCTGCAAAATTATTCAAAATTCTGCAAAATACAAATAATTGTAATGACTTAAGAATGAACTTCTTGAGATTAAGACCTAATAATCATTTTTAGGTAAATGCGTGTGAATAATAAGATGGGCAAATGCCCATCTACCAGTCACACATATTTACCAAACATTAATACACTGAAAAGAACTTCATATAAATAATCTTTAAGTCCAATTTCCATCTGCAAATTAGTCCAAAGATTCATAGATTGTAGTTACATTTGTCATATATATTACATGTACAGCTTGCAATTGTATGAAGTTCCTGTTTATTTTTTCTCTATTGCATGATTGTTTTGTTATCCTGTTTTAGAGCGATTGCATTGAAGATAAAAACTGACAATTGAAATAATGCAAATAAAAAACTCATTGAAATCAAAGTGAAGGCCTAAATGATCTATCACAAAGGTAAAGGTGGAGACCATAGGACTGAGGAAGTATGTTAGCCCAAACATACCGATGCAACTACAAAGAAGGCATGACAATGACTATGTTTCATTAGGAGTTTGAGAAGATTTGTATGTCTCCAAAAACACTTGAAAATTTCTACAGGTGTACTGTGGAGAGCATTCGAACTGGCTGCATCACTGTTTGGTATGGGGTGGGGGGGGGGGGTTGTCTACTGCGCAGGGTTGAAGTAAGCTGCAGAGTTGCAAACTTAGTCAGCTCCATCATGGGCACTAGCCTCCGTAGTATCCAGAAGATCTTTGAGGAGCAGTGCCTCAAAAAGGCAGCGTTCATAATTAAGGACCCCCAATCCCCCTGGATATGCTCTCTTCTCATAGCTACCATCAGGGAGGAGGTACAGAAGGCTGAAGGCACACACGCAGTAATTCAGGAACAGCCGCTTCTCCTCTGCCATATGATTTCTGAATGGACATCAAGCCCATGAACAATACCACACTACTTTCTGATTTCTATTTTTGACTACTTACTTAATTTAACTTATATATATATATTTATTTATTTATTGCAATTCACGTTTTTCTTTTATTATGTAGAGCAATGTACCGCTGCTGTAAAGTCAACAAATTTCAGGACATACTGTATGCCAGAGATATTAAACCTGAATCTGATTTTCATTCAGATTCTGACTTCAAATTGGGGTATGGAATTACACCTGTGTGCACTCTTAGTAAAGTCAAGAGTGTAGAGTTCCATGTATATAAAACTTTATCTTCTGAGGCTATAGGTGGATTAGATAAACTTGGCTGTGTTCAAGGATCAATCCTAAAGGGGGTGGATGGTGGATGTGTGTGTGTGTGTGTGTGTGTGTGTGTGTGTGTGTGTGTGTGTGTGTGTGTGTGTGTGTGTGTGTGTGTGTGTGTGTGTGTGTGTGTGTGTGTTGTGTGTGTGTGTGTTTTTTTTCAGCCAGCTGTGTTTGCAGATTGACCAGTCTTCCACAGTGGCATAGCGATTAGCACAACACTTTACGGTACCAGTGACCCGGATTCAATTCCCGCCACTGTCTGTAAGGAGTTTGCATGTTCTCCTCATGAACGCTTGGGTTTCCTCCAGGTCCTTCCACAACCCAAAGGTGTGCTGGTTGGTAGGTTCATTGGTCATCGTAAATTGTCCAGTGATTAGGCTAGGGCTAAATTGGGTGTCACTAGATGGAAGGATCTACTCTGCAATGTATCTCAATAAATAAATAAATTAATGAATTAAGGATAGGAATTTGATTTGGACTCAAATATAGTTTTACTTAGAAATTGCAAATGAATATTAAAGTGATGCTGAACAACAATTTAAAAATATCACATTTAGATTTAATATTATAATGGGAATATATTATTGTTTATACTAATGTGTTTATTCTGTTTTAAACCTAACTAGAATAGCAGTAATTTAATTTACTGTGGAAACAAATGGTGGGGACTTATTTTATTTTAATTTGCTTGCTTTATTATCTTTCCTTCATTTGCCAGCTAATTGACCGAGTCAGTCAGGGTCATTTGTTGTTCGTCCAAAACAGTTTGTCAGAATATCTGACGAGGGGTCTTCAACCTAAAACATCGACATGAAATGCTGTTGCGGGAAAGCAGCCTCTATCATCAGGGACCCCCACCACACAGGACATGCCCTCTTCTCGCTGCTGCCATCAGGAAGAAGGTACAAGAGCCTTAGGACCTGCACCACCAGTTTTAGGAACAGTTACTACACCTCAACCATCCGGTCTTGAACAAAGCGGATAACATCACATGGACACTTGGCCCATTGTTGAAATGTTCCCACAACTAATAGATCCACTTTCAAGGACTCTTCATCTCACGTTTTCAATCCTTATTGCCTATTTATTTATATTATTGTTTTTTCTCTTTTTGCATTTGCACAGTTTTTTGTCCTCTGCACTCTGTTTGAAAACCCTAGACTGGCAGCCATTCATTGATTCTGTTATAATTGCTATTCTATAGATTTGTTGAGTATGCCCACAAGAAGATTAATCTCAGGATTGTATATGGTGACATATATGTACTTTGATAATAAATTTTACTTGGTGCTTTGTAATAACTCATAATATATAACACAAACATGAATGTCACAGGTAAAATATTGAAGTATTCACCCTTGATTAGAAGCTTGATTATAGGTTGTGGGAGAAAATTAATTTCGCATAAACCCAGAACTACAATATTGTTTTTTTTTGTTTTAGGGATTGCAGTTTTTATTTTAGTTGAAGGACTAAATGAAGCCAGTGGAACAGAATATTATTAAGATAGCCAAATATGGAAATGGAACATAATAGACATCAGGAAATGCTGATCATTGGATGCCAAGATGTATTTTATAAGCCTGTTAATAAAAAGAAGGAAAGACCGAAGACCTAATTTTCACTAAAGATCAGAGTGCAGCCCAAGGCAGGAATCCTGCCTGGTTTACCTTTGGATTTGTATTATACCGGCTCCAAAGGAAACAATAGCTCCTATTCCAAAAAGGCAGTTTACTTGATTTTTTTTCCTGGTCAGACTCATCCAGCACTGGGTAACCCATGGCTAAAATCACACTGTGGATTTGTACATTTAGACTCCGTTATTTAATATTGGCAAGGTCACATCACTGCTTTGAAAGGTGGACTCTATATTGCAGCACTCCTGGGAGTTAGATGGCTATCGGTGTGAATGCAGCGGAAATAATGTAGAGAGGGCAATTTCAAACCCCAGCTTAACTGTGGAATGGCAGGCTTAAAATTAGGGCTCGGGATTTGCAGGGCTTCCGAGAAACTACAGCAGAGCAGGAGAAAATCAGAATCAATGCAACGAATCTTTATTTCAAGATGCTTGTGCTGCAGAGTGGAGGAGATCGGACAGAGAGGCCAATCTCGTAACCTGTAATAACCAGCCAAAGCCTTTCCGGGAACTGTGATGCTCAGGGAATATGAAACACTTTAGGAGCAGTTTCCTCCCCTCCACCATCAGATTTCTGAATTTACAATCAACCCACAAACAGCTCCTTACTATTTTTCCCCTGCTCATTTTGTGAATATATACTATATTACACTGTGCTGCTGTAAAGTAAAACAAATTATTATGATATATGTGAGCGATGATAAACATGATCATGATACAGGCCTCAGTTGTGGACTGGGAGTGGGAAGGTGGAAGGGACAGGGGAAGGAGCGTGAAGCACCCGAGAGACACTCTGTAATGATAATTGATCAACTGTTTGGAATCGAGTGACCTTCCCTGGTGTCTCAAGGCTGGATGTGTCTGCACCCAGGCCATATCTCACTCCTGGCACTCTTTCTCTGCCACCTGTCCCACACCCCTCCTGTGAAACTCTACCCTACCAATTCTCAAAATTCTTTGCTCTCGCCAGATTTACAAACTCGGTTTCCACTCTACATTGACAAATACAGTACTATGCAAAAGTCTTAAGCACCCTAGCTATATATATAGAACATAGAACATAGAATAGTATAGCACATTACAGGCCCTTTGGCCCACAATGTTGTGCCGACCCTCAAACCCTGCCTCCCATATAACTCCCCCACCTTAAATTCCTCCATATACCTGCCTAGTCTCTTAAATTTCATTAGTGTGTCTGCCTCCACCACTGACTCAGGCAGTGCATTCCACACACCAACCACTCTCTGAGTGAAAAACCTTCTTCTAATATCCCCCTTGAACTTCCCTCCCCTTACCTTAAAGCCATGTCCTCCTGTACTGAGCAGTGGTGCCCTGGGGAAGAGGCACTGGCTGTCCACTCCGTCTATTCCTCTTAGTATCTTGTACACCTCTATCATGTCTCCTCTCATCCTCCTTCTCTCCAAAGAGTAAAACCCTAGCTCCCTTAATCTCTGATCATAATCCATACTCTCTAAACCAGGCAGCATCCTGGTAAATCTCCTCTGTACCCTTTCCAATGCTTCCACATCCTTCCTATAGTGAGGCGATCAGAACTGGACACAGTACTCCAAGTGTGGCCTAACTAGAGTTTTATAGAACTGCATCATTACATCGCGTCTCTTAAACTCTATCCCTTGACTTATGAAAGCTAACACCCCATAAGCTTTCTTAACTACCCTATCAACCTGTGAGGCAACTTTCAGGGATCTGTGGACATGTACCCCCAGATCTCTCTGCTCCTCCACACTACCAAGTATCCTGCCATTTACTTTATACTCTGCCTTGGAGTTTGTCCTTCCAAAGTGTACCACCTCTCACTTCTCTGGGTTGAACTCCATCTGCCACTTCTCAGCCCACTTCTGCATCCTATCAATGTCTCTCTGCAATCTTCAACAATCCTCTACACTATCTACAACACCACCAATCTTTGTGCCATTTGAAAACTTGCCAACCCACCCTTCTACCCCCACATCCAGGTTGTTAATAAAAATCATAAAAAGTAGAGGTCCCAGAACAGATCCTTGTGGGACACCACTAGTCACAACCCTCCAATCTGAATGTACTTCCTCCACCACGACCCTCTGCCTTCTGCAGGCAAGCCAATTCTGAATCCACCTGGCCAAACTTCCCTGGATCCCATGCCTTCTGACTTTCTGAATAAGCCTACAGTGTGGAAACCTTGTCAAATGCCTTACTAAAATCCATGTAGATCACATCCACTGCACTACCCTCATCTATATGCCTGGTCACCTCCTCAAAGAATTCTATCAGGCTTGTTAGGCACGATCTGCTCTTCACAAAGCCATGCTGACTGTCCCTGATCGGACCATGATTCTCTAAATGCCCATAGATCCTATCTCTAAGAATCTTTTCCAACAGTTTTCCCACCATAGACGTAAGGCTCACTGGTCTGTAATTACCTGGACTATCCCTACTACCTTTTTTGAACAAGGGGACAACATTCGCCTCCCTCCAATCCTCTGGTACTATTCCTGTGGACATCGTGGACATAAAGATCCTAGCCAGAGGTTCAGCATTCTCTTCCCTTGCCTCGTGGAGCAGCCTGGGGAATATTCCGTCAGGCCCCGGGGACTTATCCGTCTTAATGTATTTTAACAAACACCTCCTCTCCCTTAATATCAACATGCTCCAGAACATCAACTTCACTCATATTGTCCTCACCGTCATCAAGTTCCCTCTCAGTGGTGAATACCAAAGAGAAGTATTCATTAGGAACATAGAAAATAGGTGCAGGAGTAGGCCATTCGGCCCTTCAAGCCTGCACCGCCCTTCAGTATGATCATGGCTGATCATCCAACTCAGAACTCTGTACCTGCTTTCTCTCCATACCCCCTGATTCTTTTAGCCACAAGGGCCATATCTAACTTCCTTTTAAATATAGCCTACCAACTGGCCTCAACTGTTTCCTGTGGCAGAGAATTCCACAGATTCACCACTCTCCGTGTGAAGAAGTTTTTCCTCATCTCAGCCCTAAAAGGCTTCCCCTTTATCCTTAAACTGTGACCCCTCGTTCTGGACTTCCCCAACATCGGAAACAATCTTCCTGCATCTAGCCTGTCCAATCCCTTTAGAATTTTATAAGTTTCACTAAGATCCCCCCTCAATCTTCTAAATTCCTCTGAGGACCTCGCTCACTGTGTGTGTGTGTGTGTGTGTGTGTGTGTGTGTGTGTGTGTGTGTATGATGTCAGGTTTGCTCACAATTGTAATTTGCCACTTAGCACCTGAGTTTATATATATATATATCCCTGCTGCTAACCTATTGCACTTCCCATGGATCAAAGGTTCATCGTTAGATTGGTAGCAGAAGTAAATAGCAATGGTGTTTTCAGTTACTCGTTTTATTTATTTATTGGGATACAGCGTGGAATAGGCCCTTTCGGTCCTTTGAGCCAGGCCGCCCAGCATCCCCCAGTTTAAGTCTGGCCTTATCATGGGTCCATTTACAATGATCTAGTTACTTGCCAACCGGTAGGTCTTTGGACTGTGGTGGGAACCCGGAAGAGACCCACGCAGTCACAGGGAGAATGTACAAACTCCTTACAGGCAGTGCCGGGAGTTGAACCTGTGCTGCCTGTACTGTAAAGTATTGTGCTAACCGCAATGGTAACAAGCCACCCAATTACACTCTGCGCATCGGCAGCAACTCCAACCTGAAATACCAAATCTTAATTGCCTATCTACTAAGTGAAACATTGCCCAGGAACAAACTTTTAAGGCCATCTGTTGTGACTTTAGTTTTGAATAGGAACCTCTGTGGTCTCTGACTCTATGCAATTTAGCGCAATGGTGATGCGTAACATCATGAAGGGCACCTGCAGTGTGAAGCCTCCATAAAACCTGTAGTCACAACTACCAATGACAACTGCATGTGCCACAGGTGGGCTGGCAACGATAAAGACAATAACGATAAAGATGAAGCCTTATGCACACTACTCTATATGTATATATAGTATATATAAAACTTAGTGTATATTTATGTATTGTGCTGTACCTTTACCACAAAACAACGAATTTCAGATTTCATTACATATATCAGTAGTAATAAACCTGAAATTGATTTCGATTTGTGTAGAAAAAGAAGACAGCAATGTTCTCTAAAACATGAGGTGCAGAGTTCTACTTTAAAATAAAAATTCTGTACTTTTGAATCCACAATAAGAAAGGCTGAATAAATATAAGACCATAAGACCATAACATATAGCAACAGAGTTAGGCCATTTGGCCCATTGAGTCTGCTCTACCATTTCATCATGCCCAATCCATTACTCTCTCAGCCCCAATCTCCTGCCTTCTCCCCATATCCCTCATGCCCTGAATAATCAAGAATCTATCGAACTCTGACTTAAATATACCCAATGACCTGGCCTCTATAGTTCCCTATGGCAATGAATTCCACAGATTCACCACCCTCTGGCTGAAGAAATTCCCCCTTATCTCCGTTCTAAATGGACGTCCCTCTATTTTGAGGTTGTGACCTCTGGTTTTAGACTCCCCCACCATAGGAAACATCCTCTCCACATCCGCTCTGTGAGGCCTTTCATCATTTAACAGCTTTCAAAGAGTTCTCCCCCTAAATCTTCTGAATTCCAGTGAATACAGGCTCAGGGTCATCAAACGCTCCTCATGATAAACTTTTAAATCCTGAAATCGTACTGGTGAAACTCCTTCATATCCTCAACAATGTCAGCACATCCTTTCTTAAATAAGAAGCCCAGTGCTGCTCACAATACTCCCATGTGAGGCTTCACCAATGTCTTATAAAGATTCAACATTACATCCTTGCTTTCATAATTTTATCTAAAATCAAGTGATTGTTGATTTTTAACAAAAATGGTATGGTTTTCAGACTTAGGACTTTCCTTCTGACTACCATGAAACTCCTGATTTTTAAATATTAATTAAATGTGTGTTGCTGGAGTAAACAATTCAGTTTATTAAAGGGATGCAATGACTGTTGCTTAAATTAATCAATTGCAAATTTATTTATCTCTGGGGATTTTGCTCTCCTGTTTAAATTCCAGTTTTGTTTTATCTGTTTTAATCTGCTCTTTGACTGGCAATTCCAACCTGTGCCATAAGATGACAGTTTTATAATCTGTCATGAATAAATCAGCCTAAATGCATTTAATCGTCCATGTGCTGATTCTTTGTTCCGACATAAAGCATAATCACCAAAAGCTTTATTCAGCACACAGAAGCCTCACAGGATGAGTGAGATTATTTTCTCCTGCATATCTTTAAAACTAATTCAAACATCCCTGCAGTCAGTTCCTGTTAAATGAATACTCCTTTTGCCAAATTAATACTTCCTTTCTGCACCAATATTCATGAATCTCTCTCATTGCAATTGATAGATGTATTCTCAGTAATGTTTTCAAAATTGCTTTGCAGCATTGTGAAGAAATAATAAGCAAACGGGAGTTTAATATGCATTATAAATTTTGAAGTCAATAAATTTTGACAGCCTCTTGGCCCACTGGGCTTATTTTTGTGGTACGGTATTTGATCCCACTACCCAATTTTTTTCCTTAAACGTGAAAGTGTTTCACTTATTCAATTCTATTTGACTGCTTCTATCATTCTTACAGGCAGCGACAATCATGCACTGGCAAAAATATTATTGGGACAGCACGGTAGCGTAGTGGTTAGCACAGTGCTCTACAGTGCCAGCATCTGGGGTTCAATTCCCGGTGCTGCCTGTAAGCACTTTGTACTTTCTCCCCGTGACTGTGTAGGAAAAAAAATGGGTAGTGGGATCAAATAATGTAGCATAAAAATAAAGGGAAAGCCCAAAAGGCTGCTCTGGTTTCCTCCCATGGTCCAAAGACCTGCCTGTTGGTCGGTTACTTGGTCATTGTCCTGTGTTTAGACTAGGATTAAATCAGGGATTTCTGGGTGGTGTGTCTCAAAGGGCCTATCCTGCACTGTGCCTCAATAAATAAATGTTCATCCACATCTCCTTTGGTTACTATGCAATACACTTTAAAATCTGTCCCGTTCTGCCAATGGGGGTGGCTTCTCCATTTTCCACCAATCTAGCCCAACAGTTCCCAAACTGTTGTAATACCATGGACCAATACCATTAAGCAAGGGGTTTGTGGACCCCAGGCTGGGAACCCCTGGTCTACATTTTTGTAATTTTGAGTAGCACTTAGTAATCTCCTCTCTAATTTCTCAATACTGAACATAGGGCAACTCCAGCCTTCTCAGTCTCAGAGTCAGTAGCAGGCTTATTATTACCTAGGAAAATAGAAAACCTACAGCACAATACAGGCTCTTCAGCCCACAATGCTGTGCTGAACATGTATGTACTTCAGCCCTCTATTTTTCTAAGCTCCATGTACCTATCCAGAAGTCTCTGAAAAGACCCTATTGTATCCGCCTCCACCACCGTCGCGGGCAGCCCATTCCACGCACTCACCACTCTCTGCGTAAAAAAAAGCTTACCCTGATATCTCCTACTTCCAAGCGCCTTAAAACCGTGTCCTCTCGTGTTAGCTATTTCAGCCCTGGGAAAAAGCCTCTGACTATCCACATGATCAATGCCTCTCATCATCTTATACACCTCTATCAGATCGCCTCATATCCTCTGCCACTCCAAGGAGAAAAGGCCGAGTTCACTCAACCTATTCTCATAAGGCATGCTCCCAAATCCAGGCAACATCCTTGTAAGTCTTTGAGTGTCCTATGGACTATGGACTTTGAGTGTCCTATGGACTCAGACCACAGGTCCTTCTGATCCTCCACACTGCCATGAGTCTTACCATTAATAGTATATTCTGCCATTATATTTGACCAACCAAAGTGAACCACTACACACTTATCTGGGTTGAACTCCAGATTACTGGAGTTCTGTCTGATTACTGTCTTACATAACATAAAATTTATTGTTTTGTGACAGAAGCGCAAAGTACAAAAATACTGTAAGTTACAAAGTAAATAAATTGTGCAAAAATAAAATAAGCTAGTGTTCATTGGCACATGGACCATTCAGAAATCTGATGATGGAGGGGGAAGAAGCTGTTCCTGAATCATTGAGCGTGGATCTTCAGTCTCCTGTACCTCCTCCCTGATGGTGGTAATGAGATGAGGCCATGTCCCAAATGGTGAGGGTCCTTAGTGTTGGATTCCACCTTCTTGAAGCACTGTCTCTTGGAGGTGTCCTTGATGATAGGGAGGATTGTGCCCATGACGGAGCTGGTAGAGTCTACAACCCTCTGCAGCCATCTTGCAATCCTGCATATTGGAGGCTTCATTCCAGGCCTTGAAGCAACCAGTCAGAATGCTCTCTACTTACGTCCATAGAAACTTGCTGGAATCTTTGGCGACTTGCCAAATCTTCTCAAATTCCTAATGAAATATAGATGCCAGTGCACCTTCCTTGTAATTGCATCAATATGTAGGGCCCAGGGAATGCTGGAAATGTTGGGATCTCGGAAGTGTTGACATCCAGGATCTGAAAACCACTCACCTTTCCGCCACTGATCCCTTAATGAAGGATGGCGTAGGTTCTCCCAATGTTCTTCCTGAAGTTCCACAATCCATTCCTTGGTCTTGCTGAGGCTGAGTGTGAGCTCTTTGTCGCTGAAGTAAAGTCATTCATCCCTGGAACAGTTCTGGTAGATTTTTTTTCCATCTGCTCTTCATTTCTTTTGAAGGACAACACATTGAGCTGCTGCCTGTTAGCTGCAGAAACCCAAGTTCAATCCCATCCCACCCAGTGCTATATGTGGAATACTTTGCAAGCTCTGCCAGTGACCATGTGCTGTATCCTCTGGGTACTTTAATTGATTATTGTAAGTTAGTGTGCAGTCAGTGGTAAAAAACTGGGGACATTAGTAAGGGTAGCACAGTAGGGTAGTGACTAGTACAATGCTTTACAGTACAGGCAACCCCGGTTCAATTCTTGACGTTGCCTGCAAGTAGTTTTTATGTTCTCCCTGTGACTGCGTGGGTTTCCTCCAGGTGCTCCGGTTTCCTACCACAATCGAAAGATGTACCAGTCAGTAGGTTAATTGGTCATTGTCAATTGTCCCGTGATTAGGTCAGAATTAAATCGGGCGATTGCTGGGTGGCATGCTTTGAAGAGCCGATAAAGCCTTCTCTGTGCTGTATCTCAATAAATAAATAAATAAGCAAATAAACAAATAGATATATAGATAAATAAATTGATAGACAAATAAATAAGTAACAATGTAGGATCAATGTAGGATTAGTGTAGGGAAGTGCTTGATGGCCAACATGAGCTCAATGGGCCGAAGAATTGCCTTGAGCATGGCTCGAAAGTAATGTATGTCATTGTGCGCAGAAATAACTCCCATATTCCTAATGAAATATCAGCAGGAAATGATCTGCTGTCTAATCATTTTGGACTTCCACCCAAATTTGATAAGATTCCAGATAGTCTTATCTGCTCCTCGTCTCGGCAATGGAGAAATGCGAAGTGGCGATTTTTCAAACATAGCACAATAACAGCCTGCTATATTACCACTTTCAGTAATCACATTATAATAGTTAATGTTTCAGCACGGATGTCACGAAACATCAACTGCCTGGGGCATACTGGCTGTCAAGATCAATCTGGGCATTGCTTTCATAGATTACAGTGTTAAACGAACCATCAGTGAGACCTTTTAATCCCTTCTGGATACTCATTACATTTCATGCTAAAAGAAAATATAGAGCTGACAATATATTCTTCAATTCTCTTTCAGTTGACATCAACTGTCAATGTCTCTTCATTTAATTAATATACTTTTCCCATTTTACTTAGGTATTTAGTTCAGAGTTGCTTTCATGATAGTGTTTATGCTAATTTTGGGGGAACAAGCAATAATTTCCATCTCTGTATTCCTTTTTAAATGTAATTCACTTATGTTGACTGGGACTTTCTTAGAAGGAAAGCATTGACAACAATTCCTTTCTAACCGGTGTGCAAAGATCTTCAGGGTAACATCACGTTATTGCCAGGACCTTCCCATCCATTACGAATGCCCCATCAATTATTCTCATCATTAAGTCATGGTTGAGCAAAAACGGAATCAAAAAGTATCTATTTTGGAAACCATTATAAAGTTCGCTCACCTTGAAGTTGATGTAAAAGCTCGTTGGGGACCCCAATGGCTTCTGTTAATAACTTCAGTTAGTATTTTAGACCCCCAACATTATTTTTTAAATTCAAAACAGAGCAGTATCGCACAGGAGCAGGATGTCTGGCCCTCTGTCTTGCACCAACGTAATTAAACTCGTTGTTAAATATCCAACTAAACTAATAAAGATCAAGAGATTAGTTTATTTGTCACATGTGTATCAAAACACTGAATGTGTCATTTTCTATCAACAATGAACACAGTCTGAGGATGTGCTGGGGTAGCTCACAAGTATCAACTTAGCATGCCTGCAGCATACTAATCCAAGTCCGTACTTCTTTGGAATGTGGATGGAAATGGGACACACAGAGAAAACCACTTGGTCATGGGGAGAACATACGAACTCCTTACAGACAGTGGAATTAAACCCAAATCGCTAGCACTGTAGAGTGTTACTCTAACTGTCACACTATGAGGCCACCCGGGTCTCTTCTCTTCTGCCAACGCACATGTACATTATGTCCCTCCTTTCTCTGGCACGGAGCGACCACTCCCTGCTGAACATCGACGGCTCCTCGGTAGAGATCGTTAAGAGCACCAAATTTCTCTGGTGTTCACCCGGCGGAGAGTCTCACCTGGTTGCTCAACACCAGCTCCGTAGCAAAGAAAGCCCAGCAGCGTCTCTACTTTCTGCGAAGGCTGAGGAAAGTCCATCTCCCACCCCCCATCCTCATCACATTCTACAGGGGTTGTATTGAGAGCGTCCTGAGCAGCTGCATCACTGCCTGGTTCAGAAATTGCATGATCTTGGATCGCAAGACCCTGCAGCAGATAGTGAGGTCAGATGAGAAGATCACTGGGGTCTCTCTTCCCGCCATTACGGACATTTACACTACACGCTGCATCCACAAAGCAAACAGCATTATAAAGGACACCCCGCAGCCCTCATACAAACTCTTCTCCCTCCTGCCGTCTGGGAAAAGGCTCTGAAGCACTCAGGCTCTCACGACCAGCTATGTAATAGTTTCTTCCCCCAAGTTATCAGACTCCTCAATACCCAGAGCCTGGACTGACACCTTACTGCCCTATTGTCTTGTTTATTATTTACTGTAATGCCTGCACTGTTTTGTGCACTTCATGCAGTCCTGGGTAGGTCTGTAGTCTAGTGTAGTTTTTTTCTGTGTTGTTTTTTACCTAGTTCAGTCTAGTTTTTTGTACTGTGTCATGTAACACCATGGTCCTGAAAAACATTGTCTCGTTTTTACTATGCACTGTACCAGCAGTTATGGTCGAAATGACAATAAAAAGTGACTTGACTTGAAAAAAAAATTTCATGTGCTAACCTAAGAGCTTCTTAAGTCCCTTTGTCACATTTGCCTCCAATACCACCAATGACAATGCAGTCCAGGTACCCACCACTCTCTGCGTAACTTAGGAAGTTCTAAAGTCTATCAAATGTTCTCTGAAGCACAATCAGAATCAGGTTTATTATCACTGACGGACAGTGTTGTGCAAAAGTCTTAGGTACATATATATTTACCTAGAGTGACTAAGATCTTTACACAATGCTGTATATGTCAACGTGGAGCAGAAAGTGAGTTTGTAAATCTGGCGGGAGCAAGAAATGTTGGGAATTGTGAGGGTGGAGCACCAAGGAGGGTGTGTGGGACAGGTGGCAGGGAATGAGTGCTAGTGACAGGGGGTGGCGCAGGTGCAAACGCATCTAGCCCTGAGACACCAGGAAAGGTCATTTGATTCCAAACAATTGGTTTATTGATCATTACAGGATCTTCCCCCAAGCTATCAGATTCCTCAATACCCAATGCCTGGCCTGACACCTTGCCCTGTTGTCCTGTTTATTATTTATTGTAATGCCTGCACTGTTTTGTGCACTTTTTGCAGTCCTGGGTAGGTCTGTAATCTAGTGTAGTTGTTGTGTGAGTTTTTTTTCTCTGTGTTTTTTTTTGTGTAGTTCAGCCTAGTTTTTGTAATGTGTCATGTAACACCATAGACCTGAAAAACGTTGTCTCATTTTTACTATGTACTGTTCCAGCAGTTATGGTCGAAATGACAATAAAAGTGACTTGACTTGACTTGACTTGACTTGGTGCTTCCTACTCCCTCCCCTCTCCCTTCCACTTTTCTCAACCATAATTCCCCTCTCCCTGCCCCCTTCCCACTCTCAGTCCACAACAGAGCTGCATATCAGAATCAGGTTTATAATCACTCTTGTACTTAGGTTATGAGATTTCTTTTGTTTGTGGCAACAGTACAGTGCAATACATGAAATTATTACAGTAGTGTGCAAAAGTCTTAGGCACCCCAGTTATATACTGTATAAGTGCCTAATAACGTTTGCACAGTTCTGTAATTATTTCTGTTGTCTAGATGTTCCAAAGCTGTGAGGCGACAAAGTGAGATTCTACCTGTTGTGAACTATAATAACTGTTGCTATGTTGCTTCATGCAGTAAGTATTCAATTGATGATGTATTACTGTTCGCAACTCCAGACGTATATTAAAAAAAATCACAATTACCACGGGGTTTAAGATCACAAAAGAGTTACAACGCTTAATACAATGGAACTGTTTTGCAGTTTGCCTACAAAAACAATCGGCATGTCAAAAGCAATTAACTGATTGACTTGCTTTGAGATTCTCCAACAACAGAACTTTCCGGGTTAAAATTTGTAACAAGTGTTTACTAAAACATTCTAAGTAGTTAACAGGTTGCCACTGAGATGCGGAAGTGGTGAGCATCTCGCAGGGAAGGAGACAAATTCGACAAAAAAGGAGACAAATGGGGTCTCCCTGCTGTTTGCCATGGGGTTGTTAGTTTTGTAAACTAATTCAAAGGAAGATATAGGAGTTTGAAAATGCATGTCTAACAATGTGTAACTTTAAGCAAGGCGTCAACATGATAACATGATGACTTTATACATATAACCTGTAATAAATTATATAAACAAACAAGAATGCTTAGTCAATCGAAATACGAGGGGTGATTGATGAGATCATGGCCTAAGGTAGAAGGAGTGCATTTTAGAGAAGCTAGCACATTTATTTTTCACCCTCCCCTAGTGTTGCCACCATGTCCTCGTGGACCTCCTTGGGTGACAAGCCCTTGAGGCCGAGGTAGCACGAAGGCCGATGTTGTCCATTTTCTCAGACAGTGCTTACTTGCAATTTTCAATTATCTGAAACAGAAATACCACAAAAGCTGTTAACTTCAAACTTACTGCATAATCACTCAAAGAGTTAAACTGCATGTGCCTGTAATGAGAGCTGTATAACTCATCTCCTTCTACCTTAGGCCATGAACTTATCAATCACCCCATGCTGTGGGCCACTTTCTGGAGGTTCAAGATGCTGACTTCTACAAAGGAGGGATCCGTATGCTCCGTGACCGCTGGACTAAGTGTGTAAATGTAAGAGGGGACTATGTTGAAAAATAGATGTGCTAGGTTTTCTAAAATTGACTCCTTCTACCTTAGGTGTCACCCCTCGTGTGTGTGTACATATATATACATACAAGATTGCTCAAATATCACTTAAATATTAAATACAAAACAAGGACCATTTTCCTCCCTGTCCCATTATGGAAACCCTTCCATACAGGGGCACAGTTGACTTGACCTTCAAGTATAATAACTACCAGAAAAATGCAGGGAACAACATGCACCACCATTCAGCCTCATGAAATCCTTTGACTTCATTAATTAGGAAGGACCGTGGAATGCCCTCCTCAAATTCAGCGGCCCAGAGATATTAATCTCTATTTTCTACTTGCTCCACGATGGCATGGGTTAACCACAGAATTTCTCTCGGTGCAAGCTTGATGGCTAATAAGATTGCATCATAGCCCCAGCACTATTCTCAACATTTCTGGCTGTGAATTTCATCATGTGACCAAAAAACTTGACAAGGAATTGGAGCAAGTATTCAAAGTTACTGGGAAGCTGTTCAGTGTCTGTTGATTACCCTGCAGAACCCAATTTATCCAAGCCACAGTGTTTTGACTGCTGTACACAGTTGATGGTTGGGTTTGTGGACACTCAGAAGCCAAGCTCCAAACTGTTGTTGATAAGACAATACACAAGATAAGGAACGATTGCCAACTTGTCCCTGCTGGGACACACTGCCTTCCCACAATGAAAAGTTTCAGTGAGATCCTGGAATACGAAAATATGGAAGAAACCGGAGGTTCATGATCCAGTGGTCACTAGGAGATTGGAGGCGAAGAGGACACACTTAAATTCCTTGCATGATCATATAGGAGGCTCTGTCATGGGGCCAGCACGTAAGTGGCATTAGAAAGAACTACACCTCTACTGTCTTAGAAGTTTGCACAGATTTGGCATGTCATTTAAAACTTTGACACGCTTCTATAAATGTGTGGTGGAGAGTATATTGGCTGGTTGCCTCATGGCCTGGTATGGAAGCATCGTGGCCAAGAATAGGAAAGTCTACATGGAGTGGTGGATACAGTCACTACATCAAAGGCAAAACCCTGCCCACCATTGAGCACGAGGAACACTGCACAGGAAAGCAGCATCGGTCTGTGGGGATTTGGGTGTCTTTGCTCTCTTTTCTCTACTGCCATCAGAAAGGAGGTACAGGAGCCTCAGGTTTCAAGAACAGTTATTACCCCTCAACCATCAGGCTCCTGGTCCAGCATGAACAACTTGAGATTCCAGAATCTATTGACTGACTTCTATGGAATCTGCAACTCATGTTCTCTCTTTCTTTCATATTTACACATCTTTTCTTCTCTTGCACATTGTTTATCAGCCTATTGTGCACAGTTTCTCCATTGCTTGTATTCTATTTCTTTGTTCTACTGTGAATGCCCACAAGAAAATAAGTCTAGTAAGTCTAGACTTACTTTGACAATGAATTTACTTTTATGAACTGTTGAATTTATCATTATCTCTGGAGACACCTATCAGTTAAAGAAAAGCACTGATGAGAAAATTCAACACTCTTTCTAATGCATCAGGACAGCCATTGGTTGAGGGACTTTGTGTTATGAGCTTAACTGGTCCAACACGATATCAGGTACTGAAGAAGTCGAGCCTTTGCTGTACTGTACTATTTTCTATTAACAGCCCAAATCTAATCCCACTACACTGCTCTTCCTCTGAAGGAGAACATCCTTCTTTAATTTAAATCAAATATTTATCAATTTCTGCAAAAATATACACTGGCTTCCATCTCATCTATTCTCCACGGCAAAGCATTCAATCATTTAGCAATGAAGAATGTTTCTTGTGAACTTTCTTATTCCTTTCAATGACACATTTAGTTTTATTTCTTCCCTATAAAAATCCTTCATGATTTAAAAATATCCGTCAAAATTGTCCAGTTTTTTTGGCCTCAGTGGAAAATGAAGGCTGAGGAACACAATTGTGCTTTTAGCAGCTCAGGTATAACTGGGTCAGGGGCAATGACAACTCATTTATTATGTATCTGCATTTTATTCTCTGCAGTTTAGATATTTTTTATCATCAAATGGAGAGTGGTGTGGAAAGAGAACCATGTTGAATTAATCTCTGCTTTCTGGAGAATTAAAGGAAAAAGATTTAAAGCTCTCAATTAATTTTTAATGAATTCTTGCCCATTTTCCATATGGAAGACTTCAATATTTATCATCTTTGAATGGCACATTAATGTAATGGTCAGCTCAATGCTTGACCGCATAGGTCTCGTCCAGTTGCTCCGGTTTCCTCCCAAGGTCCAAAGATGTACTGGGTTAGTAGGCTAATTGGTCATTGTAAATTGTCCCATGATTAGGCTAGGGTTAAATTGGGTGTTGCTGGGTGGCATGGCTCGAAGGGCCAGAAGGGCCCAGCCCACATAGTATCTCTATAAATAATAAATAAATAAATCGTTAGCTACACACACAAAATACTGGAGGAACTCAGCAAGTCAGACAGCATCAATGAAAAAAAGTACAGCTAATGTTTCAGGCCGAGACCCTTCAGCAGCCCTGTACTTTTTTCCATAGATGCTGCCTGGCCTGCTGCATTCCCCCAGCATTTTAGGTGCGTTGCTTGGATTTCCAGCATCTGCAGATTTTGTTTTGTTTGTAACTAAATCTTCAGTTGCTCAGGAGCACCTGCACTGACTGAACCGGCTAAGTTCTGAAGGAAGTACTGGCCTGCCTGCATAGACTGTGGATGGTGGGTTGGCAAGTTGTTAGGTAGGTTTTTTTACAGGAGCACCATTGAGGGAGTCCTGACATGATGCACCTCCCTCTGGTATGGGAGCAGCAGGCCATCAGACCAGAAGTTCCGACAAAGACTGTGAAAAAATTGAGAGCATCTTTGGGGTCTCCCTACCAACCTTTGTGTATTGTGTATTGTGTATGCAGGGCCATTGGTATTATCAAAGACTCCTCCATCTAGCATCCTCTTTGACTTTCCACCATCAGACACGAGACTCCGATGCATAAAAACAAGAACGGTCAGGATGGGAAACAGTTTCTTCCCTCAGGCCATTAGGCTTCTGAACTCCCTCCCACATCGCATTCAAAGTGTCATCGGATGATTTGTACTGTACCCTACAATAGTTAATTTATGCACTTTACTTTGCTTATCTTTGCATAATTGATTTGTAGATTTAATTCTTACTTTGTGTTGTATGTGTATTATATGTACTACTGCGCATTACATCCTAGACTGGAAAAAAATATTCTCTTGTTTGGTGATAGATGTGTATTTAGTTAAATGACAATAAACCTGACTTGATTTAATCACTCACTATAAATTACCCTGTGCTATGAGGGTGAGTGGCAAAGTCTGTGGGATAGGGTGATAAAGGAGAGTCGAAGGGAATGTGGAAGAATAAAAATGGGAAATAGGTTAGGTTTTGTGTGCAGATTTGTTGGGCTCAAGGGCCTGTTTCAAAGCCATATTTCTTCATGACTCTAAGAGCTGCGCAGACATTCAATGGGTTGTGCTGCTGTGTCGCAGTTCCTGTGACCTAGTTTCCATACCCGCTGTTGTCAGTGTCGAGTTTATATATTTTCTGGAGACCCTATGGCTTTCTCCCTGGACGTTCTGGTTTCCTGTCACAAATCGAAGACGTGCTGGCTGCCTGGTGAATTGACATTACCTCTCATGCAGATGGTGATGATTGTCATGTGAGAGATAGAATGAGAGAGGTTCACAAAAGTGATTCTGAGTTGGACAGGCTTATCATACGAGGGGCGTTTGAAGGCGGTGGGCCTCTACTCACTGGAATTCAGAAGAATGAGGGGTGACCTTGTTGAAACCTATCAAATGCTGAAAGACTTCGACTGAGTGGATGCGGAGAGGATATTTCTTATGGTGAGGGAGTCTAATGCCAGAGGACACAGCCTCAGAATAGAGGGATGTCCATTTAGAACAGAGATGAGGAGGTATTTCTCTAGCCAGAGAGCGGTGAATCTGTGGAATTTGTTGCCGCAAGTGGCTGTGGAGGCCAAGTCATTGGGTATATTTAAGAATGAGACTGATAGATTCTTGATTAGTCAGGGCAGAAGGGATACAGGGAAAAGGCAGGAGACTGAGGCTGAGAGGGTAATGGATCAGTCATGATGAAATGGTGGAGCAGACTCAATGGGCCAGATAGTCTAATTCTGCTCCTATATTGTATGGTCTTACAATCTCAACAGGTCAAATGATCTCCTTCTATGCCTGCTTGTCTTTATCGTTGCCAGCCCACCTGTGGCACATGCAGTTGTCATTGGTAGTTGTGACTACAGGTTTTATGGAGGCTTCACACTGCAGGTGCCCTTCATGACGTTACGCATCACCATTGCGCTAAATTGCATAGAATCAGAGACCACAGAGGTTCCTATTCAAAACTAAAGTCACAACAGATGGCCTTAAAAGTTTGTTCCTGGGCAATGTTTCACTTAGTAGATAGGCAATTAAGATTTGGTAATTCAGGTTGGAGTTGCTGCCGATGCGCAGAGTGTAATTGGGTGGCTTGTTACCATTGTGGTTAGCACAATACTTTACAGTACAGGCAGCACAGGTTCAATTCCCCGCACTGCCTGTAAGGAGTTTGTACATTCTCCCTGTGACTGCGTGAGTCTCTTCTGGGTTCCCTCCACAGTCCAAAGACCTACCGGTTGGCAAGTAACTAGATCATTGTAAATGGACCCATGATTAGGCCAGACTTAAACTGGGGGATGCTGGGCGGCCTGGCTCAAAGGACCGAAAGGGCCTATTCCACGCTGTATCCCAATAAATAAATAAAACGAGTAACTGAAAACACCATTGCTATTTACTTCTGCTACCAATCTAACGATGAACCTTTGATCCATGGGAAGTGCAATAGGTTAGCAGCAGGGATATATATATATAAACTCAGGTGCTAAGTGGCAAATTACAATTGTGAGCAAACCTGACATCATACACACACACACACACACACACACACACACACACACACACACACACACACACACACACACACTCATGTAACTAACAGAATAGACCAAATCTCTGCAGTCCTGCTCCATCCAGCCATGTAGAGAGAAGGGAAATTAAAAGACTAATGGGGGGAGGAGGAGGTGCCAAGCACTGATCCAGCCTCAATGATGTCTGAAGGATTTGTAATTGAGTTTGGCCAGAAATGCCAGGTGGATGATTCGATTCAACTTCCTCCTGTGATTCTCACCATCACAGATCCCACTCCCCAGTCGTTTGAATTGCTCTTCATAAAGAGGCTGAGAGCAACATTATTTTCAACAACCTGGGTAATACACCTGGGTAATACAGATACAGACGTATGGATGCTCTTCATTGACTACAGCTCAGCATTCAATACTACATCCCCTCAAAACTCACCTCTAAACTCCAAGACCTGGGGCTTGATATCTCCCTGTGCGATTGGATCCTCGATTTCCTTCACAACAGATTGGCAATGAGATCTCCTCCACAATCACCATCAACACAGGTCCATTACAAGGCCTAGCCCCCTGCTCTGCTCACTTTATACATCTGAGCTTGTGTCTGAGTACAGCTGCAGTGCTGCATTTAAGTTTGCTGATGGCACCCTTGTTGTTGGCTGAATCAAAGGTGGTGATGAGTTGGCATGTAGGGGGAAGATCAAAAATCTGGTCGAGTGGTGCCACAACAACAACCTCTCACTCAACGTAAGCAAAACCAAAGAGCTGGTTATTGACTACAGGAGGAAGAAGTTAGAGGTCTATGGGCCGGTACTCATCAGAGAATCAGAGGTGGAGAGGACCAGTAGTTTTAAGTTCCTTGGAGTTATCGAATCTTGGGACTAGCACCTCTACTTTCTTCTAAGTTTGTGTAGATTTGGCATGTCACCAAAAATTGTGAAAAACCTCTCTAGATGCACTGTTGAGGGTATCAGTTGCATCACGGCCTGCTATGGAAACACAAATGCCCAATGATAGAAATGTCGACAGAAAGTGAAGGATACAGCCCAGTCCATTACAGCCAAAGCTCTCCCCACCATTGAACACATGTACATGGAGAGCTGTCACAAGAAAGCAGCATCAATTCTCAAGGACCACCATTATCCAGACCATGATCTCCTCTCTCTACTACTATCGGGCAGGAGGCGCAGCAGCTTTTGGTCCCATACCAACTGGTTCAGGAACAGTTATTACCCTACAATCATCAGGCTCCTGAACTGGCATGGATAACTTCACTCACTAATTCTATAACTTGTAGACTCACTTTCAAGGACTCTGCAACTCATGTTTTCAGTATTATTTTTATTTGAACAATTTATCTTATATTTCATATTAATTGCTTGTAAGTTTTTATGTATAGTTTTTCCACATACATTACTGTGCAAAAGCCTTAGGCGCGCACTCACAAGTATATATACACAACAAGGGTGTCTGAGACTTATGCACATTACTGTATTAGTCAATGGGCAGTGGAGGGCAAGTTTGTGAATCTGATAGGAGCAAAGAATGTTGGGAATGGTGAGAGCGGAGTGCCATGAGAGGGGTGTGGGACAAGTGGCAGAGAAGGAGTGTGAGGGGCTTGAGGTGGTGCGGGTGCTGCCACACCCTCAGCCCTGAGATACCGGGCAAGATAATTTGATACCAAACAGTTGGTTTATTGATTGTAACATAATGCTTCCCTGGTGCCTCCCACTCCCTCCCTTCTTCCTTCCCCTTTTTCCAACTTTGATTCCCATCTCCCTTCCCTCTTCCCACTCTCAGTCCACAACAGAGACCCATATCAGAATCAGGTTTATCATCACTCACATATGTCATGAAATTTGTGGGGGGGTTTTTCAGCAGCAGTATAGTGTAATACATAAATTATGATTATTTTTTTCCATAAATGCCTGCAAGAAAGTGAATCTTAAGGTAGTATATAGTAATATATCATCGTCGTTGTCGTGGCTATCCCTCGAGGTCGGGGATGATGGTCTTCGTTCCGTTTCCACAGAGCATAGATGCCTGTGTGTGTATTTCTTTAATGTGTACTTGATGTCGCACTCCGAGAAGCACACAATACTTCACAAATCAACCAACTGATTCCAATGGCATGGAAACCACGATGATTGGAGCTGATGGATTTGTTGCAGCCTTCATCCGCCTTCACAGCCATTGAGTTCGAAGTAACTTCATCCGCCTGTTCCACTTTTGAGGTCTTGGTTGGATTGTTCTTTGTCAGGGACCTCACCCTTGACCTTACCGCCATGGGTGACCCTACCAGGGGTGTAGCTCCAGACGGTATCGCTCTCAGGATCTCAGGACCACACAAGCTTCTCCACCATGACAAGGTGACAATCCACGGAGAAGAGTAATATATACCTACTTTGATAATATAGTTTACTTTGACTTTGATCTTCCTGACTTGTAAGTAAAGAATTATTCCTTCTTCATCACCGGACCTAAGTCCTCGTACCCATTCGTGGCTTAAGAAGGTAACTCACCACCACCTTTTCAAGGACAATTAGGGGCAGACTCTAAGAATATGCATTGCTAGTGAATGGTCTAACAAGAATGTGGAGAACGTGCAAATAAATATTCTTCAAGTTGAAACCTTGCTTTCATTACCACAAACTTAAAGATGTGGATTACATCTTTCTTTCACTGTCCATGTAAATTTGTTACTCCTTTTGCAAACAATATCTCAAATGGATATTGTACTAGCTGCATGCCAGATACCAGAGGAAGTGCCAAAATTAATTTCCATTGAATCTTAGAATAACGGGGTATTCAGGAATGTGCTGAGAAAACTCCAAGCTATGAACATTCCCTTTCAATAGATAAGCAAGAACATTTAGCTTCTATGATTAGTGAGTCCTGTATTTTTTAATTAATTATTTTTCCTTAATTTCAAATTCATAAATTACTCAATCAATGACTCTGCTGGTTCTCAACTGGATATTATACTTGCTGTATGCCAGTTTTATTTGTTTGTGCTTGGTGGATATATTTCTGAGTATGTGTGTAGGTGTACAACTGACTCACTCCATGGCAAATGTTCCTGTTCCAAGCCAAGGAAATGTTTGGCAAACGATGGGTCAAGGTTTAAAGAGGAATTGAACTTTCAGTAGAAGCATTATGCTTTCTCAGATGGAAAACATCCTATAACACTGCAAAACATGTCTCTATGATAAGAAGGAAATACTTTGAAATATATTAGGGCAAAGTAGCAAAGTGTTAATGATGCTCAGTTTTATTAATGCTCCATTGAGACAAAGAAACTCGGGCAATTCTGAGAAATGTGACTTACAAATCTGACGAATTTACCACAGTAGACATCATATTCAAGACACTCTTGGAAGAAGAGACCTGTCTGATCTAATATTACATGACAATTTTATATACTAAAGGTCGAAGGTAACAGCAGGACAATTTTATGCTTACAATGTATTTACAATGCTTCCTTTGAATTACATATAATTTTCAAACACCTCCATCTTCACTTCCACACTCCAGACACCCAAAGCTAATGTTAATTCCCACTGACTCTGGGCCACATTCTTGCATCTGCAGGCATCTGGAGTCAAATGGAATGTATCTTTGTTTGCATCAACTCCAAAATGCAGGTCCAGGGAGACCATTGTTCAGAGCTGCATTTTAAATTCAATGTGCAGTCCATGTTCAGGTCTGAAGGACTGGCTGCTGTTGAAATTAACATTTGCTATTTAACATAACTCTAGAATATGCCCTAACACAGGTGATTCATGGCAATTTGTCATTTGCTTTCAAATACATTTTTTTCCACCCATTATTATTTTTCAGCATTACACGATTTGCACTTTAATTGCCAAATTAGGGGTGGAAGTTAATGATCTGACAATAATTGCATTGCCAGTTAACCTCTCTGATCTTCACAGAGAACAAAATAAATTGTTCAATCTCATTCTGATGTGCTAAAAAATTGGACAAGTGAATAATATGAAAATTAATTTGTTTTTGTTACTTTTAAGTTTAAAAAAATCTTTTAAACCAATGTACCCTTCCCTTATTTCACTTTCGAATTTGTTATGAGTCAGTTCACCTGCATTGCTCCCTTCTTTAATCTTTGCTTAAGTTTTCCTCAGTATTCACTGTCCCAGTAAGCTATGCCATTATCAACCTACATTACTTGCAAGGTAACACTTACAGAAAAAACCCAAGGTTGAAGAACGCTGGTAAGATAGTGGCACATTCCTGGTCGAATCAAAGGTGTACTTGTTCACCCTGTATGTCTTTTATAAAATTGCAAGATACGGCATCAAGTACTGTAGGGCTATCCCATCAGCGAGTTGCTCGATAGCGATGGAGCTGGAAATATACTGCTTCCAGTTGTGTGCTATTGCCTGGACTTGCTGTGTATCATTGCGCCGAGAAGGTGCGCAGTTCAACAAATAGAGTGAGAGATTGTTTTGGATGTTTTTATTGTCGTCAAACGGCCCTGTTTATTTATTTTATTTTATTTTATTTCATGATACAGCGCGGAGTAGTTCCTTCGAACCACACTGTCCCAACAACCCGTGACAAACCTGATTAATCCTATTTGAATCACGGGACAATTTACAATGACCAATTAACCTAACTGGTATGTCTTTGGACTGTGGGAGGAAACCAGAGGATCTGGAGAAAACCCACACATTCCACGGGGAGGAGGTACAGAGACTCCTGACAGGATGGTGCAAGAATTGAACTCTGAACTCCAGAATGTCCCATGCTGACCGCTATGGGACATGTTGGGCCTTCATAAGGTAGAATGCTGTAAGCCCTGTTCACTGGTTCTCTAGTGAGACTGATGCCTGCAGAGCCAGGTTGCCTTTGTTGTGGCGAGGACTATGCCCACACCTCAGGGTCGCTTATTGCAGAGAGGAGATGACTAGGAGAGAAGAAGCCAAGGTGGTGTGGGAGATCCACTTTGTGGCAAGCTGAAATCCGTATTGGGTTGGGGTCTGGCCCTCTCCCATTGGTGCTGCCCTCCAGTGTTCACTTGGTGCTGCTCTCTGGTATTCACTTGGTGCTGCCCTCTGGTGTTCATTCAGTGCTGCCCTCCAGTGTTTGCTCAGAAAGGCATTGGAGTCAGTGCATGGAGGCAGTGTGCAGTCTTACAGCAAGTGATTGTCTTGGACATTTCTTTTATGGTTGCAGGACCCTGTTGGACACTGGAAATGTAAAATACTGCCAATCCTTGCTTATTGACGGGACAGACAGCAGCAGAGCTGTGTGGTCTCAGTTGTAGCATGGATTAGGCCTCAAGCCACAGGCTTCAGCATTCAGTGGTCCAGGAGAGGAGATGCTGGAAGCAGTATAGCAATAGGGTCCATGCTGGTTTGGGGGCTGGCATTCTTAGCAGTGCTGCCCTCCAGTGTTTGGTCAGGGGAAGACAAGCTGGATTGCATGCATGCATGTGTATGTTCATCTGTGGACTGCTGAGAACAGCTTGTTCTTGCCTATAACATCCATGTGACATCAATTTACAGGGCATGCCACTCAGGGATTTGGGCTATATACTGTATTTTTTTGGTGACTGTATGTTTACTGCTATCTTATATGTGTTATATTTGCCTGGTGCTATGTATAACTGTTGATTCTGTGTTTTGAACCTTGGCCTAGGAGGAACTTTGGGTGTATTCATGGGTATTCATGTATGGTTGAAAGGTAATCAAACATCCAGTAAACTTGAACGTTAACGGGAGGGAAGGGGTATCTGGTTTTGTGTTCTGTAGCATGAGATTGCATTACCCTGAACTGAACTAATATGGCTACACCGTTGTTTCATCGAACATAAATTCTCTCAGCTGTAACATTGCGAAAAGTTCACAATGCTCCTGGGAACACAGGGAATGCCACTTTATTGAATTAATTGAAAGTGACATCTTGATGCACAGAGTATTCAGTTTGTAACTGAACTTCTCAATAGAACATAAAGGTCAGGATCCTTTCAGTCTGCTAATGTTGCTTCTAAGTGGACAGAATCACTGTATCCCAGGCAACATCAAACCCGTCAGACATTGCGATGTACAATTAATCAATTGGTAATGAACCCTGCTGATCTATTGACTTTTATAATTAAATGTTGCTCATGGAACCTTCATTTGCCTTCTCTTTAATTATACAGCAGTACTTCTGTTTGCAATAGAACCCACAATGTTCATACAACTTTTGCCCATAATTAATCAGATATTATATAAGCACTTTGGCTTCACAAACTCCATGCAGCATTGGCTCCTGTTATAGATCATTTGACATCAAACTAGACTTCCAAAATCAGTAATAAGAGAAAGAGCTATAAATAGTAATCTTTAGCCCAGATTTTCTTCCAGTGCTGCAACACAGAACATTTCCTCTCTCTGATGCCAACCTTTCTGACTTTTCTTTCCCACCTGTTTCAAGCAGTCCTTTGAGAGTACTTCTTACCGTGTTTTACTTGTCTCTGATTTTATTTTTATTTGTCTCACTGTATCCTTTACTCCAATGAAGTCATGTTCTTGGACTATTTAGAAATCTGATAGCAATGGGGAAGAAGCAGTTCCTGAACTATGTCTTCAGGCTCCTGTTGGTAGCAATGCAAAGAGGGCATCTCTTGGATGGTGCGGATCAATAATAATGGATGCCCTCTTATTGAAGCACCACCTCTTGAAGGTGGTAGAGGATGGTAATGCTCATGATAGAACTGGCTGAGTCTGGAAACCTCAACTGCCTCTTGTGATCCTGAGCATCAGTGGCTGTGATACAACCATGGAGAATGCACTTCACCATACATCCATAGAAATTTGAAAAGGTCATTGGTGACATACAGAATCTCCTCAAATTCCTAACAAAACAGAGCTAATGGCTTGCCTTCTTCTGGATTGTATCCACGTGTCGGGTTTAGGATTGATCTTTGCGAGTAAGAAATAGGAACAGGAGTCAGCCATCTGGCCCATCGAGCCTGCTCTGCCACTTAATGGCTGATCTGGCCATGGACTCATCTCCACCTACCTGCCTTTTCCCCATAACCCTTCATTCCCCTACTGTGCAAAAATCTATCTAACCTTGTCTAAATATATTTACTGAGGTAGCCTCCACTGCTTCATTGGGCAGAGAAATCCACAGATTCACCACTCTCTGTGAAAAGCAGTTCCTCCTCATCTCCCCATGAATCTTGAGGCTATGTCCCCTAGTTCTAGTCTCACCTATCAGTGGAAATAACTTTCCTGCCTCTATCTTTCCAATCCTCTTCATAATGTTATATGTTTCTATAACACCTCATCTCATCCTTTTGTATTTCAGCGAGTACAGTGTCTCGAAGCCTTGGTGACTCCCTCAATGATTTCCCCTTTCTGAAGTCTACAATTAGTTCCTAGGTATTGCTGAAATTCCACTATCCAGCTACTGGAAAGTGTTGTGACTGAATGAATGGATGATCCTGTGATGGGAAGTGGTGCACTGAAATTCTCCTGGGTAAAGGGAGGAAAATCTACATTTCAATTAGGACTGGTTCTGCAGAAGGCATATCTTTTTCTCTCTCAAATGCTGTGGGTGGAGGGGTCACAAAGTACCCCTAGAATGGGAGGTTGCTAGGGATGACATTGTGAGGAGACAGGTTTGTCTGCTGCGCTTGCTACTAAGACACACTGCTTGCTCCAGTGGCTTGAAGGAAATGAATACGAATGTTCATCTTCCAGTGTATGGAGCTAGAGTGCCCACTTCAAATTCAGCAATAACAGGCAAAATGGGTGAGGACAGCAGCCTGGAATAGTCTTGAGGCCTGGACAAGGATTCTGATCTCCAAGGGCCAAGCAGTCCAGGTACACATGGCCTGTACTTGAGGCTGTAGGAGATCCCAATGAGGTCAAGAATGCATTGGATGTTAAAACTAGGTGGCTTCAGAGGAAATACAATATTTGAATCCAGGTTGCCCTGTGAGGAAATACCAAATGTTGTCTGCAGCACTAGTGAGGCTGAAAATATCCATACAGGTTGTTATGTTTGGTGACTACTGTTGGCATCATCTGGGGAGTTTTATACCACATAATAAAAAGTATTTGGCAAGAAGAAAATCCTGCTGAAAAGACAGAATTTGAATTTTCCAATGGGAAAGACAACCTCTCCAGTCCACAGTAATCCCTTTTACTAGCATATTTCTTCTACACATTACCACATTTTTTGAACCTACAGACATTATCTTGAAGTCACTCATGTTATTCCAAACTTATCAGATTGACCAAATTCAGATTAAAAACTAATACAGGAATATGAACACATATTGCAGATCGTTAGTAAAAATTACTAAATCAGCAATGCAGTTGCTAAGGTACAGTATCCATGCATTAACTGAATTTTAAAAATATTCCTGGAGTTTCGAGTGCTAGAATTTAAATGCCTGCCTTGCTGCCCTCAGGAAGTCAATGATGTACTTCAGTTGTGAAAACCTCTGCAATGCAGCAGTTAGTTGTGAATAGCGATTTAAGGATCCCACAGTAGCGTAGTAGTTAGCGCAATGCTATTACAGTTTGGGTCATCAGAGTTCGCAGTTCAATTCCGCCACTCTCTGTAAGAAGGTTGTATGTCCTTCCCGTGAATCTGTGGGTTTCCTCCGGGTGTCCTTGTTTCCTCCCACAGTCCAAGAATGTACCGGTTAGTAGGTTAATTCATCATTATTATGTGCCATGTCATATGACATGGGTAATCATGGTCTTTCCATGGCAATGATTGTTCTTGGCAAATTTTTCTACAGAAGTGGTTTGCCATTACCTTCTTCTGGGCAGTGTCTTTACAAGACGGGTGACCCCAGACACTATCAATACTCTTCAAAGATTGTCTGCTTGGCATCAGTGGTCGCCTAACCAGAACCATCCACCATCTGCTCCCATGGCTTCACATGATCCTGATCAGGGGGTGGGGGGTGCTAAGCAGGTGCTACATCTTGTCCAAGGGTGACCTGCAGGCTAGTGGAGGGAAGGAGCACCATACACCTCCTTTGGTAGAGACGTGCCTCCACTCTGCCACCTTAACATAAGTAGGTTAATTGCTCAGTGTAAATTATTCTGTGATTGGACTAGGGTTAAATCAATGGGTTGCTGGGCAGTGCAGTTCATTGGGCTGGAATAAAAATACCAGAGAACAGATAGCTTAATTTAGCATTATTCAGTCCTGAGGAAGGGTCTTGCCTTGAAAAGTTAACTGTTAACTCTTTTCTATAAATGCTACCTGACCTGCTGAGTTCCTCCAGCATTTTGTGCGTGTTGCCCTGGATTTCCAGCATCTGCAGATCTCTCGTGTTTGTGACTCAATTTGGTTTTTCTGGATCACCAGCATAGCAGGCTCTTAACTGAAACGGTACTTTGGATTTTCCACATGCACCTGAGAGTAGGCATTGATTTAACATCTGCCTCAAAGATCAGCTTTCTCAGCAGTTGGTTCGGCCATCCCTCTGTAGTACATTGGGGGTGACATTCAAAACTTCTGCGCTCAAATTTGTTGAATAAAATTTGGACCTATTCTGATTTAGAGAACATGAATGATGGAACAAAATAATCTAAGAGAAAATTAAATAAAGAATCAGGTTAGGAATATTGTTTAAGTATAGTGACAGCAGACTATAGCAGCAGAGAGGACCTATGCAGCACTGAAAATGAAAAACAGTTATATTAATCAGTCCCTGCGGCAATATCATTCTGCTGTGATCTCTTGCCATTGTCTGGAAATGTGGCTGGCTCAGATTTGCTTGTAAAGTCTGCAAGTCCCTGATTGTTTGGGGATTCCAGAAACAGTTTGCTCTGGGCACCTGGGAGATAGAAGGCATTTTCACCAGTAAATTTACACAGGCTGTTGAAGTCACACCCTGCAGTGATTTTATCCGTGAATAATCATCTTCCAACAAAGCCCTGTAATTTAGTTTTAAAAAGCTTAAAATTACTAGAAGGTGGTTGGCGTTTTAGACAGTCAGATTGGAGTTTCCAAGGGTGTAATGTGGAAACAGAAATGGCTGTCATCCAGTTTTACCTTTTAAAAATTCTACTCTTCCCACTGGTTCAGGAGAATAATTAGAAGTATGTTGTCTAGAAAGTGAATTTCAGCCTTTTTTCTGTTGTGTTAAATATATAAGACCATAAGACACAGGCCATTCAGCCCATTGAGTCTGCTCTGCCGTTTCATTGTGGCTGACTTACTGTCTTTCTCAATCCCATTCTCCTGTCTTCTTTCCATTCCCCTTGATGCCCTTATTAAACCTATCAACCTGCACTATAAATGTATCGAATGAACTGGCCTCCGCTGCCATCTGTGGCAATGAATTCCATAGATTCACCACCCTCTGGCTAAAGAAATTCCTCCTCATCTCTTTCCTAAATGTTGCTGATTATGCTAATATGAATTCAGATTCCCACAAAAACTTATAAAGCTGGCCAACGATCTTGAATATCAATGCTGTCATGATTTGCATCTAGAACATTAGCAGAAAATACAGTGTTACTCTCTGAAACTGAATGAATTTATTGCTGTTTTCCAAATGGATGGAGAATCCAACATTGAAAGACCTTATCCTATAGCAAGAACAGAAACTTCCCACAAAGGGATGTGGTAAAGGTGATGGGAGATTCAGGGAGAATGGTGTGTGTGGCCTGATGACCCTGTAATTTCAGTCACTGAGGCCAACGTGAGAGTGTCCTTCACAAGGGTGAACCCATGGATAGCATTGGCCTTGATGGGGTACCAGGCCAAGTACTAAAGATCAACCGGCAGGACTGTTCACTGAGATCTTTAACCTCTTGCTTCAGCAGAGTGAGGTACCCAGCTGCTGTAAATGGGTTTCATTTATACCCGTGCTTAAGAAGAATGTGGTAACCTGCCTCATTGACTATGGTCCAGTAGCGGACTATGGTCCAGTTAGTCCAGATCAGCAACAAACATCTCCTTCACAAACTCCATCGGCACAGGTGCACCTCAAGCTGTGTGCTTAGACCCAGCTCTACTCACTTTTCAGTTACAGCAGTATGGCTAAGCACAGCTTGGCTTGGCCTGATCGACATCAATAGGTCTGCAGTTGAGAGGGTGAGTAGTTTCAAGATCCTTGGTGTACATATCGGTGACCTCACCTGGACTGTACACACCAGCTTTGTGGCAAAAAAAAAGCACAACAGCGTCTCTTCCACCTCAGGCGACTGAAGAAGTTCGGCATGGGCCCCCAGATCCTCAAGACCTTCTGCATTGGCACCATTGAGAGCATCCTGACTGGCTGTATCACTGCCTGGTACGGGAACTGCACTAACCTTGATTGCTGCACACTGCAGAGACTGGGACGGAGAGCCCAGTGCATCTGTGGACGTGAACCTCCCTCCATTGAGGACATGTGTAGCAGCATGTGCAGAAAGACAGCCTGGAAGATTACTGGGGACACCAGACACCCCAACCATAAACTGTTTCAGCTGCTTCCATCTGGCAAACAGTGCCACAGCATTAAAGCCAGGACCAACAGGCTACGGGACAGCTTCTTTCTACAAGTCATTAGACATTTAAATTCAAATGTTTGTACATTGCAACAGAGTCATAACGCAAAGATTTTTACTCCTCCACGTTGTGGGATGGATGTAAGATTTAAATAAATTCTAAATTCTAATGTCATATTTAAGTTTGCTGATGACACCACGGTCATTGGCAGAATCAGAGCTGGTGACAAATCAGCATATAGGAGGGAGGTTGAAAACCTGGCTGAGTGGTGCCACAACAACAACCTCTCACTCAATGTCAGCAAGACCAGGGAGCTGATTATTGACCTCTGGATCGAGGAAACACAAGGTCCATGAGCCAGTCCTCATCGCGGGATCAGAGCTGGAGAGGGTCAGGAACATGAAATTCCTTCAGTGTTATAATTTCAGAGGATCTGTTCTGTGTCCAGCATAACAAATTTCATGACCTTTGCCAGCGATATTAAACCTGATTCTGGTAAGTGCCATTACGAAGAAAGCACAGCAGCACCTCTACTTTCTTAGAAGTTTGCAAAGATTCAGCTTATCATTTAAATGTTTGATTTCCACACTTAGGAATTTGGAGATGAGCTTGAGTGCTCTCCTCTCACACAGCATAAATTTCTTCTCCCTTTGCTGACCTTATCCATCCCACCACTTTCCCCTCCCCTTCTTGGTTCCACCTATCATCTATAGCCTCTGTTCCCTCCCCCCCTCATACTTTTACCATATCGGTAATCCTTCCTCTGACTCTCTCAGTCCCGACCTGGAATTTTGACACACACATTTCTCCCATCCAGAAAGCAGCAGAGAGCACATGGAATGGAATTGTAATCCATGGTACGCCTCAAAATGAAATGGAATTTCATTCCTGTTCTTTCAGTTATCTTTAGGTCAGTATCTTGGAACTCCCCACCTACATGAAATACCATCACTGTGCAGTTCAAAGATCTTTGTCACCTCTTCAAAAGGCTATAATTAAAGAAGGTCTGAATGTGTCTGGAATGTTTCGTCTCATGAATAAATTATTATTTTCTTAAAATGCTGACAGGACAAAGGTGGCCCCATTGTACTGCGCCGGACACAGATCAGACACTTGTTAGATGAGGCCGGATCAGTCTGTGTGCTTGTGTGGAGCGAGGATGCTAATATGAGGAATTCAATTACTTCAAGTTCTTCAGAGGGCATAATCCTGCGAAAGTTCCAAGCATTCAGTAATGCTTAATAGAGCAGGTGTGAGGAGACCAATAATTGAAATATCCCCACTAAGGAAACACAACCATTAATTGGACGATTAATTACACTCCCACACATGTTAATTTCCTTTTATAAAGAGACACCTCTTCAACCAATTTTATTTTATATTTATTTTACTTAGCCATAGAGCATGGTAACCGGCCCTCTCAGCCAAACCAGCCCACGCTGCTCAATTATGCCCATGTGACTAATTAGCCTACTAACCAATACAACGTGGGAGGAAACTGGATGAGCCCGATTAAACCCACGCAGTCACACAAAGAACGTACAAGCTCCTTACAAACAGCAGTGGATTGAATCTGGCTTGCTGGCCCTGTATTACCGTTACATTAACCTCTACATTACCGCACAGCCCATTTTCAGAGTGCTTTACCCAGAGTTTTCCAACTCAAACCTTTCCATCCATAAAGTGGAAAAATCATTATGTACAGTAATCTCACCAAAGGCACCAAAATACTAGCACATGCTGTATTCCAATAGAAGATAGGACATAGACTCAGTAGCTATTTTATTAGGTATGCCTTCTTGTTAATGCAAATAACTAATTAGTCAATCTGACAGCAGCAACTCAATGCATTAAAGCATCCAGTTATGGTGAAGAGGTTCAGTTGTTCAGAATGAGGAAGAAATGTGACTTTGAATATGGAATGATTATTGTTGAAAAAGGGTCTAGAGCTTTCCCTGTGTATATGATGAATAAACTCTTCTCGGGCTTCCAGCTAGGTACAGGTATTGATTTTAACTGACATTTCAATAACAAACTTTGCCATCTTCATCAGGGATGATGCCTGGACATGTCTAGTCTGGTGGTACTTATACCCCGTCATCCATCCCTCCTGATTGGTTAGTCCTTATCAAATCAGGTTTCCGTTGTCCCACCTTGCTTACAATCGAAGTCTGGTTCTTACTTAGAGTGAGACCTTTGTCTTTGATAAAATTCCTTTCCTCCAGTTTTGTTTTGGGACTGCCTGGTGAAGGAAGCCATTGTCTGAGTTTTCCGAGTCCACATTCTGAGCTTCTCTAGTCTACGCTCAAGGTTGTCAAGCTTTTCTGTGTCTCCCTTGGCTCTCCAGGAGTCCAAGGACTATTCCAGGTTTCCAAATTTGATCCCATGTCTCCGAGTTACATTCAACACTCCCAAGTTTACCAGCCCCTCTCAAGAGCATCAGGCCAGTCTCAAGTTTGCCAGCCCTGTCCCAAGAACATCAGTCCTGTCTCAAGTTCCACAAAACTCCCTGAACCATCAGTGCCGTCCTTAGGTGGAGAAGTATTGTCATGAGCCCTGTGGACCTGCGCACCTGCATTTATTAATTTTTGTCTTATTTAGAGTCGTTAAGCCCTTGTGCACTCTGTTTAATGTTGTCAAGTTTACTTTGACTGGCACGGGTCTTCCACTGAATGTGACTATTTAAAGTGGAAACCCAATTAGCGATGATCGCGAGGTCCTCACATTTCGAGATTTACCTCGTTGGTGTCATTTGGTTGAGTTACGGATGTTCTGTTGGAATTCCTATGAATAAACTCTTGTTTCTGTCTGTACGTGGGAGTCTGCCATTCCTCACACCTGAGTCCAGTTGTCTGTTAGCACACGCCGTGGCAGTCATAATTTAAAAAGGAGCAAATTTAGCTAAGGTTGTCAGAGAGACTTTCCACCCTAAAACCCATGTCTTTCACACCGCATCTACTGAGCTCAGTCTTCATTGGTCAGGATATCTGATTCTTCTTTAATGTTTGTAATATGGTTGCTTGCAGGCTTTTCATTCTGAGCACCTTGGAGCCTCAAGCTGATATTTCTGCAGCAGTTAGGGATTTGACAGGGCACACCAGTAACCTAGGACATTGACCAGCGTTCAAAGTCAATTTGTTATCCCACTACGTAATATAGGCCGCCATGAGATTTATTTTCTTGTGGGCATACTCAATAAATCCAATAACCATAATAGAATCAATGAAGAACTGCGCCTAACTGGGATGACAACCGGTGTGCAAAAGATGAAAAGCAACAAATACAGTTTGTACTAAAGAGAAAAAAATTAATCAATAGGGAATAATTACCGAGAATGTGAGTTGAAGAATCCTTGGAAGCAAGTCCTTAGGTTGTTGGAGCAGTTCACTGATTGGACAAGTGAAGTTGAGTGAAGTTATCCCCTCTATCTAGAGCCTGATGGTTGAGGGGTAAAAAATGTCCCTGAACCTGGTGGTGTGAGTCCTGAGGCTTCTCTACCTTCTTCCTGGTGGTAGCAATGAGAAGGGAGCATGCTCCGGGTGGTGGGGGTCCCTGATAATGGATGCTGCTTTCCTGCAACAACGCTCTGTGGAGATGTACTCAATGGTGGCGATTGTGGAGGAGATCTTGCCAATCCAAACTGACTGGGGTTTGCAAGTGAGGACATTGAGGATAGAATTGCACAAGGAGGTATTGAGGTCAAAGTCTTGAAACTTATTGATTAGCTTTGAGGGGATGATAATATTTAATGCGGTTCTGTAGTCAATAAAGACCATCCTGATGTATGCACCTTTGCTGTCCAGATGCTCCAGGGTTGATCAAAGAGCCAAAGAAATAGCCTCTGCTTTTGACCTGTTGTGATGGTAGGCAAATTGATGTGGATCTAAGTAGCTTCTCAGACAGGTGTTGGTATGTTTCATCGCCAACACCTCAAAGTGCTTCATCACAGTGGAGGTAAGTGCTATTGGGTGATTGTCATTGAAGTAGGATGTGTTGGCGCGTGGCCTAGTGGGCAAGGCATCAGACTAGTAACCTGAAGGTCACTGGTTCGAGCCTCAGCTGAGGCAGCGTGTTTGTGTCCTTGAACAACACATTGCTCTGCGATGTCACCGGTGCCAAGCTGCATGGGTCCTAGTGCCCTTCCCTTGGACAACATCGGTGGCGTGGAGAGGGGAGGGCCTGCAGCTTGGGCAACTGCCAGTCTCCCATACAACCCTGTCCAGGCCTGCGCCCTGGAAACTCCAGGCTCAGATCCATGGTCTCTTGAGACCGACAGATACCACAAACAAACATTGAAGTAGGCTACCACATTCTCCTCAGGCACCAGTATAATTTGAGCCTGCTTGAAGCAGGTGAGTATATCAGACCACTGAATCAAAAGGTTCAAGGTAACGGTGAACACTCCACCTAGTTGATCGGCACAGTCCTTTAGTACTCAGCCAGGTACCCTGTCTGTGCCAGATGCTTTCATGGGTTCATACTCTCTCTCGTCACCCTCAGAGACTGAAATCACAGGGTCATCTGGGGCCGTGGGAGCTTGTGAAGGTTCCTCCATGTTTTGACAGTCAAAGTGAGCAAAAAAGGCATTGTGCTCATCTGGGAGCGAATAATTGTTGTCACGTATGTCACTTGGTTTCACTTTGTAGGAAGTGATAACACTCAAGGCCTGCCACAGCTGTCCAGCATCCTTCAGTGATTCAAGTTTGGTCTGGAATTATCACTTCACATGTGAAATAGCCTTCTGGAGATCCTGGTCTTTTTCCATTTTACAATTCCAATATCCTCTGTAAGGAGTCTGTCTGCCCTCCTCCATGACCTTGTGGGTTTTCTCCGGTGCTCTGGTTTCCTTCCACAGTCCAAAAATGTTCCAGTAACTAAGTTAATTAGTGAAGAAAAATTAAGTCAAATCAACTTTATTGTCATTTAACTATATACATGTATACCACCAAACAAGACAATGTTTCTCTGGACCAGGGTGTAAAGCACATTATAACACACAATAACTTGGGAAAGTAATGATAAAATCTGTAGATAAATTACGCATAAATAAATGAAGTAAAGTGTATAAATAAAATATTGTCAGGTACAGAACAGATTAACTGGTGACACTTCAAATGCGATGTTGCAGGGAGTTCAGAAGCCAAATAGCTTGAGGGAAGAAACTGTTTCCCATCCTGACCACTCGTGTTTTTATGCATCAGAGTTTCCTACCTGATGGTAGAAAATCAAAGAGGATGCTGGAAGGATGGGTGGGATTCTTAGTATACGCAGAGCTCCTGATAAATATCCCCGATGGATGGTAGGGAGACCTCTATGATCCTCTCAGTCCTTTTCACGGTCCTTTGTAGGGCCTACCAGTCCAGGTGGAGATGCAGGTTGTCAGGACCTCCTCAATGGTGCTCCTGTGAAATTTAGTTAAGATGCGGGGGTGGGGGGGGGGGACCTCACTTGCTTCAATCTCCTTAGGAAGTGAAGACGCTGCTGTGGCTTCTTGTTAAGGGAGTCATTGTAAATTGTCCCACGATTAGGCTAGGGTTAAATCAGGTGGCGTGGCTCGGAGGACCTGCTCTGTGCTGCATCTCAATAGATAAATAAACTGCTAGTCAATGGCCAGGATGTTGATGGTGATGGATTCAGCAAAGGAGTGAATGTCCAGGTGACACAGCTCACTACGTTTAGGATGACACTTATGTGGTGTAATTATCTCCTGCTGCTTGAATATTGTCATATTTTCACTGAACATGTGGCACAGATTGTTTCATTATCTGACGAGCAGCAAATGGAACTAAGCATTGTATAACCAATTCCTAGTTCCGACATCTTTGTGGAAGAAAGGTCATTGATGAAGAAAGTGAAAATATCAGGCCCAGTGTATTGACCTGGGAATGTCAGATGACTATCTGGGCTGCAATGACAGTCCGTAACCTTCACCCTTTCTATTAGCTGTGACTGGACAATAAAGAGTTTTGCCTAATTCTTATTAAATTCAACTTACTACACCTTCTTACTGCCACAAGGTTGAACATTACCTTGATACCTCTCAGATTCAAACATATCTCAAATAGTCAAACTGACCAATCAGACATGTTGTTTTTAGTTTCCATTGCATTAATAACTATTAGTGAATTGTTAAGCATGTCACAAATGGAACCTCCGCTATTCACAAACTATGTCCTCGCAGAATCCTATTAGGTCATTGAATTTTGACAACACTAAACCCATCAATTGATTGTCATGGCAACTTCAATGCTGCACTATTCAGAAATTCTTCAACTGTAATTGGTGTATTGAGATGATTATCATTTCCCAGGATTCCTTGCTGAAGCTGGTTACCAAGGGAACCACCATTCAAGGAAGACTGAATAAATGAATATATGCTCCCCCCCCCCCCGATCTGCCAAAAGTAGGGCTGCAGACGTTATTAAATATTCAGAACCTTGTTGCCATAGTTATGAATCTAAGGCTGCTTCTTGTTTGGTAAAGAACATTTATTTGATTTAAGAGAGATGGAGAAGAGCCCTAGTTGTTGGTCACCTGTGATGTTTGCAACTGCTTCCTTTAAGTCCAACTGCATCCATTCCCATGATACAGTTTCTGCAACAAGTGAACTTGTTCGGTCTTCACACACTTTCTGGGCACACAGATCTAAACCTTTGCACAGGGTTAAAGAAGTGTAAATAATGCAGGGGCTGAAATCAGTAAAACCCTCCCCCCATCCAGGAAGGGGTAAAGGCATCAGTAATTGTGATTAAACCATGCACGTGCTGAGCAGGTCAACAGCTCTGGAAGTCCAGGAGTCAAGGACCGGGAGACTCCAGAGGTCAAGGCCCAAAGGTCAAAAGCAGCATAGTCTGGAGGCAAAGCCCAAGGTCAAAGTCTAGAGCATGGGGAACCCAGAGGTAATAGCCTGAAGGCTGAAGAGCCCTGAAGGAGTCATGAGCGCTCAAAGGAGTCACAAAAGTGAGTCTGGGAGTAGAGGTCCGAAAGACAGAACTGTGATCGGCAAGTCCTGGAGTGAAGCCCAAAGTTGGCCTGATCTCCCTGATCTCTAAATGCCTGAGAATCTTGAGACAAGGACTGGAAGCCCAAGAGACATTGTCATGGGAATGGAGGCCTGTCTGTGTGTGCGAGCGGGTGGGAAAGGAGCTTATTTGCTGGTCCTGTTGTTGCTGTTTGTGTTGTTCTGCAGACCAGTGTGGGTATGCTATGTTGGTGCCCGAATGTGTGGTAACACTTACTGGCTGTGCCCAGCGGATCCTGGGGTATGCTGGCTGTTAACGCACATGACACGTTTCACTGCACGTTCCGGTGCACACCTGGTAAACAGATCTGAATCCGAATTTGCACCCTGTTTGATTGAATGGTTTCAACATTCAGCCATTGCTGATGCATGCCCTGTACTGTGAGTGGTTCATCACTGTCATCATTATGAGCCATGTCATTTGACGCGGGCGATCGTGGTCTACCCATGACCATGATCGTTCTAGGCCAACTTAAACGTAAGCTAGAGAAGACCGAGCGATACCAAATAAAAAACCCAAATTGCAACAATACAGATAATTATAATTGATAAACTGCAGAGAATACAACAAAAAAACTTAGAATCCTCAGAATGCTCTACTGATAACCCAAGGTTCTGGCAATAATGTTCTAATTAGAATTTCCAAATGGGCCGATTCAGGAAAGTCAGTAATGTTCTTATTGGATGTAGTTTAAAAGCCAGCTTGGAGCCCAGAATCTGCATCAAGTGAGTCACAGAGCAGGAGGACCCTGCGGCTGGTCAGGAACATGGGTGTCAGCCCTCTACAGGTGGGGTGGGGATGGAGTTTGCCCGCAAACTCCTCTGCAGACACCCAGAAAAGCAAACAGCTGACAAAGGCAGATGACCGTAAAGAAATGCTCGGTGACTAGAGAGAAGCTTTGTGGAGAAGCACCTGATGGCTGATGTCACAACTCCCACTGCAAAAGCAAATTAGAGCTTCAGACTATCACAGATGGGTCTTTCTGGTAAAGCAGCTCGCTGACCTGTAAGCTTGCAATGTCAGAAACTATGAAGGCCGGCAGATTTGATGGTCAGTAGAAGAGGTATGGTTTAGTCAGATGTCTAAAAGTTGTTTTCAATGGCTTTATGAATGTGGCTTCTTCTGGCCTCCTGTATCACAGCATTGTCACTCACTGTCTCACCATTTTGAAATGAGGAAGCAGTCATCAACAGGTCAACATTACTTAGAGCAAAGTTCATATTTGAAATACATGTGTCTGCAGGAACCCAGTTCTGGCCTGTCACGGTCACCTTGACAACCACTGGTAATGGATTCTGACCCTTCTCTCAGATTACACCAGTGGCAGAGGCAGGTGATTATTTATGGGGAGTATGAACGTAAAGCCATGTGGATGTTTGCTGCTGAGTTCCAGGTAAGGGAATTGCACCTAGGGCAAGAATAGACTCCGGCTGAGAGCCTCCTCCTCCTCCACTCTTTCTGATCCAAGATGGATCTCATGTACTTCGAAAGTAATCCGTTTGCATCAGCGAGGATTGTGCTGGGCAGCAGCAGATGTCATCATGCTTCCAGTGCCAAGATAGCATGCCCATTGACCCTCACCTTACGTCTTTTGAATGTGGGAGGAAACCAGAGCACCCAGAGGAAACCTATGCGGTCACGGGGAGAACGTACAGACTCCTTACAGGGAATAGTGAGAATTGAACCCTGATCCGTGACTGTTGGTGCTGTAACATGATGCACTAATTGCTGCTCTAACCAGAATTACCCACAATCCCATTTCTCATTATTTTTGTTTTTATTTACTGAGAAATAGCGAGGAATAGGCACTTCCGGCTCTTCGAACTGTGCTGCCCAGCAACCCCCACTTTAACCCTTGCCTGACCATAGGATAATTTGTAACGACCAATTAACCTACCGACTGGAACATCTTTGGACTGTGGGAGGAAACCCACAAGGTCAGAGGAAGAACATACAAACTCCTTACAGGCAGTGGTGGGAATAGAACCTGGGTCACCTGTACCGTGAAGGCTCATGCTACTGTGCCGATCTCTGATCCATTCTATCCCAGATCAGGTTGTATTCTGAAGGAAAGTCCAGTGAATGCACCAATGTCCAATGGTTCACTGCTGCCTATAGACCTTTGTAAAGTGATAGAACTCCGGAAAAAGACTGAAGAAAGTACAGGAAAAACTTGAAGAAACTAACCAACAACTATCCCATAGGAACTGAATGTTTCATTTAAATAATGTGATTTGGCAGCCTTTCCTAATGTTGAGCTGTGTGAGTCCAAAGGAGGCTACAAACTGGAATATGACATTCACAAATGACAACACTGGTATTGGATTTACGTGCTAGCTGATTATCTGCTTGCACCAGAAATGTCCAGGGGGCAATCACTTCACTCACTCTAAGACCTGATCAGTAAGGTATTCAATCTTACCCGCCTTGTTAGTGTGCAGGAAGACATTCCACTGCTCGAAAGATTCCCAGCGATGAAAGTCCATTTCTCACCAGGAAGAACTAGACATTGTTTGCAAAAGTAATTGAATTTCAAAGTGTATTTATTCTCACAGTGGATACACTCAGTCACCATTTTATTAGAAACCTACTCTACCTAATAAAGTGGCCACTGAGTGTATGCTCGTGGTCTTCAAGGTTTAATGTGTTGTGCATTCAGAGATGCTCCATTGCACACCACTGTTGTAGTGTGTAGTTATTTGAGTTATTGCTGTTGCCTTTCTGTCCGTTTGAATCAGTCTGGCCATTCTCCTCTGACCTCTCCCATTAACAAGCCATTTTCAGTCACCAAACTGCCACTCAGTGGAGGTTTTCATACTGTGGTGAACTACATATACCTGTCTGGACACGCCCCCCCCCCCCCCCCCCTGCTGACTGCTCCTGTGGCTCCTCCCACTGACCCCGGTATAAAGGCAATTAGGGCCTGAGCCCTGCCTCTCAGTCTCCAGGATGTAGCAAAGTGGTCAATTGCTGCTTGATCTTTCTTCAAGTCAATAAAAGCCGATATCTCGCCTCACATCTCGGAGAGTTATTGATGGTGCATCACATACCATTTTCTGTAAAACCTAGACACTGCTGTGCATGAAAATCCCAGGAAAACTGCAGTTTCTGAGATACTCAAGCCACCCTGTCTGGCAACAATAATCATTCCATGGTCAAGGTCACATAGATCACATTTCTTCCCCATTTGATGTTTGCTCTGAACAACAAATGAACCTCTTGACCATGTCTGCAAGCTTTTTTGCTTTGAGTTGCTGCCACATGATTGGCTGATTAGATATTTGTATTAATGAGCAGGTGTAGAGGTGTACCTAATCCAGTGGCTACTTCTAACATTTATGTCACCGTGTACTACCTGGAGATTCATTTACTTGCAAGCCTTCACAGAAGAAAGAAGGAATACAAAAGAATAAATGAAAAGCTCCACACAAGCAAGGTGGGGGTGTTGGAGACAAACAAACAATGTGCAAAGGTAATTTCATCCATACAAAATGCCTGTGTTTTCCAACGTATGTTGTGCCCTGCATTGGACTTCGTTTAATCCACTTACTGCCTGCAGGGCAAATTTTGGAACAATTGCTTTCATATCCTTTCACTATCCACCAATCAAGGCAAGTTATTTGGAGGCTCAGTTACTTGTGTACAGTTTTGTCTATGAACTTTCAAATTCTCATCCTTTTCACGCTTCAGATATTGATCTGGAAGAAATCACTCCAAGGCTTAATCTCTTTTATGACATAATCCTTTTAAATGTAACTTAATTTGCTTTTGTAACTTAATTTAATGTGATTTTCTTACTTGATTAGATGTAACTTAATTTCCTCAAAGTGTCCATGTCTAGCTATGTCACTGGAACAAGATTCCAGAAACAGGTACAGTATTCTTGTGCTTCAGGGGAGAAAGGAAGATATTTAAGGACGTGCTGAAAGCTTTCTTGCAAAAGCAAATGCAACATTCCTAGTGATTACTGGGAATCATTGACCCCTCAGAGCAGTGAATGGTACTATGAGTCAGGAATCCCTGCGCAGGCAGTATGTGGATAAGCATTAGAAAGGTGGAGTTATCTTGGAAATTATCTGCTGAACTCTGACCCAGTAAACCAGCACCTTCCCCATTTGTGGGAGAGCGGTTCTCACTTTGGCCTCAGTAACTACTTCAGAAACCACAAAAATGGAATTTAACTGAGAGCACAGCCTAGAAACTGAGAGTCTGGAAGGAGTTGCCATTGTCTGAGAAAACTACTGTCAGACATTTGGAAACAACAATGAGTCACCAAAAGGCGCACATTTAATTGAAGCTGCAGTAAAGCCGTAATAAAAGTAACTGAACAAACAATTTTCTGAATGTCTCGCCTTTGCACTGTAAATATCTACTGACCAGAAATTTTGATATCCAAGCTATACACAAAGCTCTACCAGCAGCAGGCTGAGTAAATTCAGACACTGCCTGTTAGAAGCAAATGTCTTTTCTCCTCAGGTATCGGGAATATAATCCAAAAACAAAGGTATAGATCCTTTACCCTCGACAATCTATCAATACCTGCTGGCTCTTGTGCAGGAGGAAATATGTGAGTGCATAATTCTAAAATGTAAATTCATCAAGTGAGAAGCTATCAATTTTCAGTTAATGACTGACATATTTCATTAACCCTAATTAAAATCTATTTATAATATTTTTGCTATTATATTTTTATGATGTTGTCTTTTGTTATTACAGCGTAATCAGCCATTCTGACAAATCACCTATTATTTTGATTAATTTCATTACTGAACTAGACAAACGTTGCATATTAATCGGAGAACTAGGCAGCAGGGCGCCAGACTGGCAGGAAGAGCAGACTCCATCAAAGGAAGTGAATGTGTCCGGTACACATGCTCATTTGGAAGGAAGATTCCGGCTAATATTCCCAAAATTGGGAGTGGAGGGAATTAATGAAAATATAGGGACTGAACTGGGCTTTGTGTAACTGCATGATGGTTGAAACTGACTGAGCTGAAGAGCCCATTTTTATGCTAAATGAAAAACACAAAATGCTGGCAGAACTCAGCAGGCCAGACAGCATCTATGGAAGGAGATAATAACACGTTTCAGGCTGAAACCCTTCATCAAGAGTGAAGTAACATGGGATGGTCGAGGGGGGATAAGAAGTGGGGGGAGGGATAAAGTAGAGAGCTGGGAAGTGATAGGCTAGAGGGAAATGGGCTAGGGGGAAGGTGGAGAATTATGGGAAATAAAAGATAAAGAAAGGGAGGGCTGGGGGGAGAGATTATAGTGAGGGGGGGAGAAGAGAGAGAAAGAGAACCAGACTAAAATAATAGATAGGGATGGAGGTAAGGGTAGGGGAGGGGTATCAACGGAGGTCAGTGAGTTGGATGTTCATGCCGGCAGGAAGGAGGCTACCTAGGCAGGAGATAAGGTATTTTGTGTTTTTTATTTATTTCCAGCATCTACAGATTCACTCGCGTTGCCTTTATACTAAATGATTCTCATTTCCCTTGAATGGAAAATCCTACACAAAGTAATGGATATGGCCCTTCCCATCACTGAGCACATCTACGTGAAGTCTTGTCACAGGAAAACAGCATCCATCATCACGGACCCCCACCACCAAGGCCATGCTCTCTTCTCACTGCTGCCACAAGGAAAAAAGTACAGGAGCCTCAGGACTCACACCACCAGGTTCAGGACCAGTTATTATCCCTCAGCTGTCAGGCTCTTGAATCAAAGGGAGATAACTTCACTCAACTTCACTTGCCCCATCATTGAAATGTTCCCACAACCTATGGACTCACTTTCAAGGTGTCTTCATCTCATGTTCTCAATATTTATTGCTTATTTATTAATTATTATTATTATTCTTTCTTTCTTTTTGTATTTGTACAGTTTGTTGTCTTCTGCACACTGGTTGAACACCCAAGTTGTTGTGGTCTTTCTTTGATTCTATTATGGTTATTATTCTATTATAGATTTATTGAGCATTCTGCAAGGAAATGTATATCAGGGTTGTAAATGGTGACATATATGTACTTTGATAATAAATTTTCTGTGACCTTCGATCTGAATATAGTAGTCTAGGCTGACACTCTGATGTAGCACAGAGGGACTACTGAACTGTTGGAGATGAGATTAAGAATTATCAAATGTTTTGCTCTCTGAGGTAGACACAAAATGTTGCATTGTGTTACACTGAAGATGAGCATACCTTGTCATCCCTAGTATACCTGGCAACAATGATCTCTCCAACAACATTACAAAAGCACATGTTCTTGTCTTGGTATTTCTGTGAGCTTATTGTAAGTAAGGTGGCCGCCATGACTGCCACGTAACAGCATATTCCACACCAAAATGTACTCTAAACCAGGAGCCCTGAAAAGGTCATAAAAATGTTCTAAAAATGCAAGAATTTCTTTTAGAGTTGGCAGATTTTCTACATCAATGAACAGACACCTCAGTTTACTCATTCAATAAAAAATGAAGTGAAAATTTGAAAAGATATTTTAGGATTATACAAGCTCAATGAATATTTAGTATTCTTAAAAAAATATATTAATAATCTTGGAAATGCGTGAATCTCTTTCTCATGTTGCAGCCACACCAAGAATAAAGAGATTCCTACAGCTTATTGATTCAACGTACATTTATTATCAAAGTATGTAATTCCTAACTTGCCAGAGTAGTGAAATTGTTTCATTTTCACTCCCAGCCGTTTCTGACATTTCCAAACCTGAATGCTTGAAACCACTGTGAACAAAACAGTTCTGAACTGTCTTACCGCTTATTTCTTGCCAACTATCAGTGACAAAAATCACGGCTTTTTGAACACAAACACACCTAATTGGCACTATTTAAAAACTGTTCACTCAAAGCACAATGTTATGCTTAACAGCCAAGCAAACGCAAGTGACTGACACTGGTTAGAAACTGTTCAGCAACAGTCCCCCATTCCAATTAAGCAGCATAGTGTCCCAAATAAATGAAGGGTATCCCAGCTAATTTCTCAATTTAGTTTTTGTTAAGAGTTGTCCCAAATAAACATCTGCCCCGATTAACCAACGGCCCGATTAACCAGAATCCACTCTAAATATTGTGTTAAATTCCTGCCACTGTCTAAGGAGTCTGTATGTCTGTATGTCACTTGACCTCGTGGTTTGCCTCCCACAGTCCAAAGATGTATTAGTTGGTAGGCTAATCGGTCATTGTAAATTGTACCATGATCAGCCTGGGGTTAAGTCGGAGGTTGCCCAACGGCACAGCTCAAAGGGCTGGGACGACCTATTCCGCACTGCATCTCAATAAATAAACAAACAGACAAATAAACAAATAAATAAATAAATGTTACAGATAACAGAATTTAGTTACAGATAAAAGATTTCATCTCAGCAGTTCACCTCTTTTCGTATCACTTTTCTTCCACTCAACTTTTTTTTATCTTGACAGGAGTGATGCTTAATAGTCAATGAGTGAAACTGAGCGGTGCAGAGACAGGACTACTGTTCACATCGCTGGATATCAATAGCCCCCTTCACATTACACCCACAGGGTGGAGGTATAAAGGTATAGAAATAACTTAGGAACAGCTTCTTCCCCTCCTCCATCAGAATTCTGAACGGCCCATGAATAGATAAACATAACCTCATTATTCTTGTTTTGCCATCTTCATTTAGTTTTATAATTAATAAGAATTTTACAGTACTGAGCAGAAGTGTTAGATATGGATGTATAGATGTGGCAGAAAGGGCCTCAAGATGGCTGTGGCTCAAGAGAGGGGAGCCATGGAGTCATATGTAGCTAGCCATCTGGACACAAACTGGGGTCTGATCAGCCCCAGCTGGGTCACCTGGAGAAGGGTGTATGATGTTGAAAGATCCGAAACACCCGATGATTCCAGGAACATCACTGAAGATGTGTCCAAAAGCATCAGTAGATGTATGCACACAGTTACGTGGCTGTAGATGGTACGACCTCCACAGAGCCCGATCTCAACCACATCGAGGCTGTCTGGGATTACCTGGAGATTCAGAAGCAAGCGAGATAGCCAAAGTCTGCAGAAGAACTGAGGCAAGTTCTCCAAGATTCTTGGAACAGCCTACCATGTGATTTTCTTCTAAAACTGCCTGACAGTGTACCTAAGAGAATTGATCCAGTTTTAAAGATAAAGCATGGTCACACCAAATATTGATTTGATTTGCTTTGGATTTCTAGCATCTGCAGAATTTTTCATGTTTATTGATTTGATTTAGTGTTTTACTGTTTACTACTCTTTATAGTAATCTTTTGATACTTTGCAACTTTTAATGTCACTATTTTTGAAAGCTTCTTCATTTTACAGATTTTTTTTTTACATGTGCCTCAGGGAGTTTCACAGCACGGTATACATTTACACTGTACTGGGGCTGCAATAAATCAAATTTCACATCGTGTACAGTATGAAAGTCACAGATAACAAATCTGAATCTGATTCTGAGAAGAGAGAAGATGGCCTGGGGCCAGTTCTCACTGTATCTGAAATGAACTTTAGCGTAATATTGTGGAATTAATTAGGATCACCAGCATCAGAAAAAGATCAGGGCCCAGACCATAAAAGTGCATGAGCAATCCACGGAAAGTTAAATAATTTAGTACCTGACTCAAATAGAAATCACTTTACACACCCATGAGATTCAACCATGCTAATAACTGTGCTGCTTCAAGCATCCATGATATTTTTTCATTTTTCATTTGAGCAGTCCATCTTTTTGAGAGAAATATGGAGTAGATGCCATTGAAGCGAGCTGCCGCAATGTCACCCTCTCACATCTGTGTTTGTCTTCTGTGAGATACAGTTGCAAAAGCAATTGATTGGATTCTGTTAGGCCGTGTACTGTCTATTTTGGTACTGAACTGCTCCCGAAAGAGGAAATGCTGCAGAGAGACTTTAAACATTGCCCAGTGACAAAAGAAAGCTAAGTATAATATTTACTTTTGTAAACACATAGTACACTGCAGATGCTGTGGTCAAATCAGCACGTCGAAACAAGCTGGATGAACTCAGCAGGTCGGGCAGCATCCGTTGAAATGAGCAGTCAACGTTTTGGGCCAAGACCTGGTCTCGGACCGAAACGATGACTGCTCATTTTAACAGATGCTGCCCGACCTGCTGAGTTCATCCAGCTTGTTTGTACGTGTTGATATTTACTTTTGAGAAGGAGAATCTGAAGGAAGCTTCTGAATTCAACGATTCAGTTTGGAATTCATCACACTACTTAGAGCAAGGACAATGCAAGAGCTTCCTTGTTGGACAAGAACAGTTGCTTCTGTAGTTCCCAGTGTAACCACCAAGCTTGCCGCTCACGTCCGTCTAGGGGAATCAGCTTTTGGCCCCGCCAACCAAGGAATTCAAGTTTGGGCGGATGCTGTATAAAGTATTCCTGTTCACAAACCCACAATGCAAAATATCAGACAGTACGCCATAAACAATCAAATGATAAACTTTATGAATCTTATCTTTCTTTATCAATCTTTTTACTAGTTCAATAAAAAAGTACACACACACACATATATATATAAAAGAGGACAATTATCATAAATATCTATATCAATAACAGTTCATATAAAAAATAAACATTATCAAGAACAAACTAAATATTAATCTAATAGTATATGATAAAGAGAAAGGTAATTGATTCTCCTCTTATCCATAAAAGGAAAAAAATAAACTTTTATAATTGACATAAACAGAAAAAAAACTCAAAACATAAAAAAACACCAGAAAAAAAAGAAAAACAGAACTGGGCTGCTCAAACTGAGAGTGAAAGCCAAGAAAACAAGGAAAAACTTTCTGATCAAATCCAAAACTTCAAAATACTTTATGAATCTCAATTTGAATATAGGGTTAGTATGAAAATAAACAAACAAAATAAACGGGGCCACAATCAAAGTCTCAATAATCGTTGGAGCTCACACAACAGGTATTCCTCTGCAAATGACCTCTGCCGAATCTTTGGACCTCCGGATTCTAGTATACGCTGTCTGGTGATCATCCAGTGCTCTCCACACGCATCCTTCCTCTTCACTCTCCTCCTCCGAAAGCCCGCGAAAACACCGGCTCCCAGACATACAAGAAAGAATAACGTTTCTCCCATTGGTTAGCCACCCATTATCTGCAGTTATAACCCAAACATCGCTGCTACAGAAAAGCCATTACCTCAGCAGTTAACATTACAGAGAAGTCATTACATTAGCCTTAGCAGTGAACATTACTGAGAAACCCTACACCAGTGCTTTCGTTAAAGTAGAATAATACAGTAATGCAAGCTAGCTTCTCATAATAGCTGTTGAAACCCAAGTGACTATTGCATTGTTTACGGGTCCAGATAGACAATTGGTGGCCCTCCATTGGTCCAGCTCGACCTATGAATCTTGTGTCCTAGCTGTCCACATTGTAGGTGCAGGGTGTCTGTGACTGATGAGACCAATGCAAGAGTGACGGTGTCTGGTGCAAAGGTTGCAGCTCTGTTGGAGACGCAGTGTTAGGACACCGTACGGGATGTCTTTTGGGATGTGGTCATCCTGCACGCAGCAGACATGGCCCAGTCAGTGCAGCCTACGGTGCCTGAGCAGGGAGTACACACAATGGACCCCAACACAAGAGAGAACCTCAGCGTTGGGTACTCTGTCTCTGCAGGAGGTGGCCAAAATGCACCAAAGGTACTCGAAGCGGAAGGTGTTGAGCTTCCTCTCCTGATTAGCGTGTGATGTCCTGGTCTGGTTGCTGCACAGCAGTCTGCTAGAGACACAAACATTGTACTTCACCGCCTTTGCTTTGACTGAGAGTTTGGAGTTCTCCCAGACTCGAGTGGTGAAGCAGGCACGGGTTGTTGCAGCCTTCCCGACGTGCTTGTCGATTTCTGCGTCCGAGGAGAGGTTGTTACTGACGATGGACCCCAGATGTATGAAATGATGAGTGTTTGTAGCTATCAATGTTAATGACTGGTAGTGCCACCGAAGTTCAAAGAACATTTACTACCACAGTGTGTATATAGTGTACAATACTGAGATTCATCTCCTTACAGGCAGCCACAAAGCTAAGAAATACAATAGAATCCAGTAAAAAAAAGACCATCAAACAACCAATGTGCGGAGAAGAAAAAACAAATCGTTCAAACAATAAAAGTAAGCAAATCTCATTCAGAAAGAAAGTGAAGGCTGATTATACTTGTGCGTCACATCTACGCCGTGGGATGACACGCACTTCCCCAAAAAAGTAACTCACGCATCGCGGCAACGCAGACTGCAACAACTGTGATTGGTCCGCTTGGCAGCATTGCATTTCCTCCTATGCATTTCCGGTTGCTTCTTCTCCACCATGTCTGTACACCGACGTGAAATAGATGAACCAAATCATCAATTCTACCTGCCAACATGTGAAAATGTTTGAAATGCATTTCCTCGTCCATGTCTCTCACGAAGAAACTCAACACAGTGGCATAGAAACCCTACCGCCAACTCGCGTTTCGGCGCACACCAATGCAACATACTCACTACGGCGTAGAGCAACGCAGAAGTGAAAATCAGGGCTATGGCATAGCCCATACGCACAAGTGTAAATCAGCCTTGAGACCACAGACTCAAAGCCAGGCATCACTGCCACAGCCTCAATTCGGCATTGACCCAAGAAACCATCGCAGAGCAATGAGCTAAACTGGCCCGATCCTTTCCTCTGGTCCTTAGACCCTACCTTTTCAATCTGGCCCAGCATTTAAATTGTCCAAACATTTGGTCCCTTCTCACTCTAGGACCCAGGTTCGATTCGATTCGATTCGATTCGATTCGGTTTGCTCTGGACCTGGTCCTCCCTGCCACGCTTTGACCACTTTACAAGTGGCATTGATGCTTTAATCCATCAAACCTCGGGCCTTTCCTTGCTGACGGTTTTGGTGGACGGGACTCGCTTCCATTCACCTTGACTCTGCCTCGCCTCCCCTCGCTTCTCCATTTATCAGAAATTTTACCAGAAACAGTGTTATTAGTGGAATATTTAGTTGTATTTGTTGCGTTTAACACCAATGATTAGTCTCTCAGCTTCACCAGCAACGTCTTAAACTGGAAGACCCATCTTGTCCCAATCAGCAGATAGACAAAGATTGGGGAGGTGTTTTGCCAACCATTCAACTGTGGCAGATACAGCTTGAATTTCCGGAATACACTTTACATCTATAGCTTACACAATGAAAGAAATCTCTCTGAACCAGCTGAAATGTATAGTTATTTGTTCCAAGATGATTCGGGTTCAGGTTCAGTTATTTATCACGTACATCAAAACTGTGTTAGCAACCAACACAACAAAAGGATGTGCTGGGGCAGTCTGCAGGTGTCTCTACACATTCCGGCACCAACGTAGCATGCCCGATAAAATGAATCAGAGGCATCTTCCTTCAGGGTGGTATGTAGCGTAATGGTTAGCACAACGCTTTACAGTACCGGCGACCCGGGTTCAATTCCCGCCGTTGCCTTTAAGGAGTTTTATATGTTCTCCCTGTGAACTCCAGGTGCTCTGGTGATGCAACCAGTCTAAAGACCTACTGGTTCATAGGTTAGTTGGTCATTGTAAATTATCGTGAATAGGCTAGGATTAAATCGGGGGACTGCTGGGTGGTGAGGCTCGAAGAGCTGGAAGGCCCAATTCTGTACTGTATCTCAATAAATAAATCAATCAATAAATTTATGTTTAAACTAAACTGACACATTAACCCTAACACAGCTGGAAAGCAGATTGATGTAACAATTACAGTATCCATGCTAGATTTTAAAAACACTCCTAAATAAAAATACATTGAACTGCTATTTCAAATGTTACTCTTCCAATGTAGTCCAATGGCTAGGACTGTATCTGCAGTACAGTGCAATACATGAAATTATGAAATTACTACAGTGTCATACAGAAGCTTAGGCACCATAGCTGTGTGTGTATATATATATATGTACAGCACTGTAGTAATTTTATGTATTGCACTGTTCTGCTGCAAAAAAAAACAAGTTTCATGACATACGTGAGTGATGATAAACCTGATTCTGATATGGGTCACCTGCATGAGTAAAATGGAAATTGTAGCTGATGCAATTGTACACTGGTGAGGGTTATTATTAGTCATGAAGTCAAAGAATACCAGAGCACAGAATCAGGCCCTTCAGCCCATCTAGACCATGTTGACCTGATCTCCTACCTGTACCCAGATCATATCCCTCCAAACCCCGCCCAACCATGTACTTATCCAAAATTTTCTTAAACACTACAGTGGAACACTAAACCTACCACTTCTACTGACAGCTCATTCCACCCTCTGAGTGAAATTTCCCCTTGGATTCCCTTTAAATATGTTACATGTTCTCTAAACCAAAGAATGTTGGTTGTAGTCTCATCAAACTTCAATGGAAAAAAACGGCATTGATTCAGTCTATCTGTAGCCCTCCTAATTTTGTTTCCCTCTATAAGATCTCCCCCCCATTTGCCTGCGCTCCAGGGAATAAAGTCCTAACCTATTCAGTCATTACCTCTAACTCAGGCTCTCAAGTGCCGAAAACATTTTTGTAAATTTTTTCCTTACTCCTTCAAGCTTATTGATTAATCCTCTTCAATCATCAGGCTTCTGAACCAGTGTAGAGAACTTCACTCACCTCAGCACTGAACTGATTCCACATCCTATTGACTTACTTGCAAGGACATTACAACTCCTGTTATCAGTGTTATTTATTTATTTATGAATGTATTTGCATATTATTAATATTGTAGTAGTGTAGGGTCCCAACACTAATCCCTGCAGCGCACCACTAGTCACTAGTTTCCATTATGTGATAGACTTAAGCATCAACTCTACGTCCTATCTCTGAGCCAAATTTGAATCTACCTAAATGGGTCTCCCTGCATAAAACTAATATACTACTACCAGCAATAATAATAATTATTTCTTATTATATTTATAATTTATGCATAATTTATTTATAATAACAAATACATTATTATTACTTCTTTTGCACATAGGTTGTTCATCAATATTGATTTGTGTGTAGTTTTTCATTGATTCTAGTGTATTTCTTTTTACTACTGTAAATGCCTGCAACAGAATGAATAATAATAAAATTAGATAATAAAGTTACTTTGAATTTTGATATATTTTCCAAAGTAGATGAGCAGAACTCCACACAATAGTTTAAATTCAGCCTCATCTTGTACTTATTGAGTGAGATGGCAAAGGAAACAAATACACTTTGATCGGATACAGAATGTGAATTATCATAGGCCAAGATGAAGCCTATAGAGATGTTGTGTTGAGAGAAGAGGCAACAGAAGAACTACAACAACATGCAGCTAAAAAACGTGGAAGGAAAATGCAGAAAAATGTTGGAGGAGTCTAAATAGTAACTGAGATCTCTGTTCCAGTTCACAGTTCCTCATTGTTCGTGTGTTCACACCTGTGACAATATGTGTCTCCATTCACAAAAAGAAGATTACAACCAGTGATTCTGAGATATATCTGAGGATATATTGAGTGATGTAACCTGAGAACATCAGGTGTTTCGGGTTTTTAACATCAGACACCTTTGCCCAGGCAACCCAGCCAAGGTCAATCAGGCCCTGGCTTGTGTCCCAACAGCATTGGTCCACGGTCACACCACTTGATCCACAGCCATCTGGATGCGCGCTCAGCAGCCCCGGTTGCTCTTCTTTCCAGCCCTGAAGGCCAAGGGGTAAGTAGATAGTCCGGACTGTGCAGCCAGCAAAATCTCCACACCCCACTTCATCAGGCTCACAACATGCCCTTCTCCCCTGCTTCTGACACTGCTCTACCAGTTCCTGGTATCTGGCTTTATTACACTCGAATGCCTCCTCAATTCGACCTTCCCAAGGCACTGTCAGTTCTACCATGACCATCTGCTTCGAGGTTTCTGACAGAATGACCATGTCAGGCCTCAGGGATGATGATGTGATGATGAAAAGGTCAGAGTGTCCGGACTGGAGGAGACGGACTGGCTCAGCCCACTGCTCCGCGAGGTTTACTCATCTCTGCGCTGAACTGAGGCTGTGGCCTGCAACCAACAGGCTCCTGAATCGGCTACAGTGTCGACTCACTTCAGTTCTGAATATTACTCGTTTACGTTCACTTGCTTTGCGTGGTTTATTTCTCCGCATTGGGTGCTAGACAGTCTTCATTTTTAATTGGATCTGTTGGGTTTGTTCTGTGGCTGCCTGTGAGGAGACAAATCTCAAGGTTGTATATACTACACATACTTTGGTAATAAATGTACTTTGAACTTTGAAGTCAGGGTACCTTAATCGTTTGCCAAGGTACACTTTCAGTTGCCAGTCAGACACTGTACTGAGTAAGCCTCTTGGTGACTCAGGCTAAGGCAGTGGTTGGCAATAGATTTTCATGGCTTTTCTTGCTAATTTATTTGGCATGTAACTTTGGATTGGCTAGCAATCACCTCTCCTGCTTGAACATTTCAGAAACCTACAGAGATACAGAAGGAATTCTAGTATGTTGATTTAACCACATCTGGGAGATTAAGAATACCCTTTAAAAGTGATTGGCGTGGCATCAATATTCTTCAAATTTACTTTCACACCCAACCAAAGATTCATTTATTTTACCCAGACAGGGATAATTTTTCCTGAAAACTTAGAGCATTTATATAAATATCATTTACTCATCTGGAAATGAATGAGATGATCCTGTTGAAACAATGATTTCAGAGAAAAAAAACAAAAAAATGCACCGCAAATTACTCATATGCCAACCAAGAAGATTAAGCATGTGCTGCTGTCTCTGCCATTCCAAACTCTAATCTATATGGAAATTATGTCACATCCGTATAATAGAATTGTTAACAACTTTTCTGCCTCGGTCTCTGTGTGAGTTTAATTAGGATTTCTGCTCAAACGATTCAGACTGATTGCGAAAGAGAAATTAACTCTGACGTTAAGTCTATTGCCCTTATAGAATGAGTTGGTGACTGTGGATGCAGAGTTGTGAATTAATTGCCTTTTTGCTTTGCTCTTTTTAAATATAAACGTATCAATCAGTCTTAGTGCTGCACAGAGATTGGAAGCCATCCATGAAATTGACCTCAGCATTCCTCAACTTGTCAAACTGAGAATATTTTTGATCTGGATCAGTTTGATGACTCTGTTCTGTTGCTTTCAAGAATTGATTCATCTCTAGGACAACAGTGAGTTCAAGATCAAATAGCATTACGTATCTTAATGCCTCTTCCCCATGACTTTACTTGGTTCAGAAATACAAAAAATATTGGTGATTGTGAAGCACCTGTTAACACTAATTGCTGAATTGACGATAAGTATCTTGAGTTAGTCCCTTCCTAAATATCGCCACCTACATCCCACCAATGCTCACCATTGCCTGGTCCTGACAAAGGGCTGACTTGACCCGCATGGTCGAGACAGCATTGTTAGACATGCTGTGTACACGACATCCTTGAAGCATTTCTGATACTCAACGAAGCTGGAGGTAAGATATTAACAGATTCCTGCATTCTGGTGATTTTAATCATTTGACAGAAACAATTAAAAACTAACAAAATTAAAACTAATAAAAATATTTTTAACTTTATTGAAAAGAACAATAAAGTTAACAAAACTGCATAAAATAACAAATTCTAAACTTGAAATTAAAGTAAAATGATTTTAAAAGTAAATTAGTCCCCTCACGAGCCCTGCAGGACTCTGTGGCTTGTTGCAGAGCTTTGGACTTCTAGGTTTTACGAGCACCTGTATTTACTAAATGTTGGCATTATGAGAGTCATTAATCCTTCTGCTCTCTGCTCAATCTTGTCAAGTTAATTGTAACTGGCTCAGGTTTTCTGCATTCTATGATTATTAAAAGCGGATGCTTGTTTAGGACTTCTTAGAGTCCTTTGTGGAGAGTGATTTGCCTCATGGTGTCACTCAGTTGCGTCACCGATGCTCTGTTGGTATTCCTATATGTAACCTCTTGTTTCCTTTTCTACATGGGAGTCTGTCGTTCCACCGCACCTGGGTTGGGTCTTTGCCAGTGCTTACTGTGACAGAGTCTGCTGTTCCTCTGTGCCTGGGTTGAACCGTTGCCAGTGCTCACTATGACAGAATCTGCCGTTCCTCCACACCTGGGTTCAGTCCTGCCAGTGACCACCATGATATCCCTTTTTTCCTAAAATTTTGCCTTTGTCTTCAATTCGAAATTAATGGCAGATCTATGGCTTAATGATGTCAGTAAGTCTCTTTCATATCCCTGAGTTCCATGGAGCATTTCAGGATATTCAAAGTTCAAAGGAAATTTATTACCTATGTACATATTTGTCAAAATATACAACCCTGAGATTCATTTTCCTGTCCAATCACAGTAAATACAAGAAAGGCCTTACCCAACAGGACAGACAACAACCAATGCGTGAAAGATTCCCAACTGTGGAAAAACAAAAAGAAAGAAAGAAGTAAGCAATAAATATTGAGAACATGAGATGAAGAGTCCTTGAATGTGAGTCTGTGTGTTGTGGGAACAGATCAGTGATGGGGAGATTGAAGTTGAGTAGATATCTAATCCTGTTATCAAACATACACTACGAATTTGGTTTCAATTTCGTAAGTTTTTTACTCTGAAAAACTTTGTTCTTGATAGCCCTATTTTACTTAATTTTTTTTTCAAACCTTCATTGACAGATCAAGCTTTTAGCATATGGAAAAGGAAAGGTATAAAATGTTTTCGTGATCTTTTTTTTGAAGGTACTTTGATGTCTTTTGACCAACTTTCCAACAAATTTAAATTACCTAAATCTAATTTTTTCAGATATTTACAAATCAGAAATTTCTTACATAAAGTTCTACCATCTTTTCCCAATTCAACTTCAATGGATTTCTCAGATTTGTTTTTTACCTTAAATCCTTGTCAGAAGGGATTAGTAGCTTTTATTTATAATATGATAATGAAGATACAACCAGAAATATCAGTTAGAATTAAACAAGAATGGGAAAAAAAACTTCGATACAATATATCAACAGATAAATGGGAAAAAATTTTACAAATGGTTAATTCCTCTTCTATATGTGCTAAACATGCTTTAATACAATTTAAAATTGTACATAGAGCTTATATGTCTAAAGATAAGCTTGCTCGATTCTATTCTCATATTAACCCTCAATGTGACAGATGTCATTCAGAAGTGGCTTCATTGACCCACATGTTTTGGTCATGTCCCACTTTACATAACTATTGGAAGGACATATTTGTTACCATTTCCTCAATTTGGAATATCGATTTACAACCTCATTTTATTACTGCAATTTTTGGTATACCAAATGAGGATGGTAATCAGTTTTCCCCTCCAATCAGACGAATGATTGCTTTTGTAACATTAATGGCCAGAAGGTCTATATTACAAAACTGGAAAGAAGTAAATCCTCCTACCACGTCTCAGTGGTTTTCTCAAACTATTTCTTATCTGAGCTTGGAAAAAATTAGGAGCACTATTTTTGACTCATCAATTAAATTTGAAGAAACTTGGGGACCGTTCATTCGACATTTTCATATGAATTAATTTGGCCTTTCCCAGACCTTCTCTCTGTTTATTCTTGTTCAGGTATGGAGTTCCGGAGTTTTATGACACTATCATATACTTATAAACTGTTATTATTGCCCATGTTAGTTTAGTTTAGTGTTTTTTTTCAATATATATTCTTTTTTATATATTTTCAAAATTTTTTTTTCCTTTTCTTTTGTTATTTTTGTTTTTTTTATATATAATTATATAGACTTGATTGATTAATGTACCTTTTTTTGTTGATGTTTAATAGGATATTATTATCCTATTATTAATGCAATTTCAAGTCTATTGTATTCATAACCTATTCATTATTATGTTATGTTTTTTTTTATATATATGAAACTCAATAAAAAGATTGAAAAAGAAAAAGAAAGAAGTTGAGTGAAGTCATCCCTTCTCGTTCAAGAGCCTGATGAGTGAGGGACAATAACTGTTCTTGAACCTGGTGGTGTGGGTCCTGAGGATCTTGAATGTTCTTCCAGATGGCAGCAGTGAGAAGAGAGCTTGGCTCACATGGTGGAGTCCTTGATGATAGATGCTGCTTTCCTGCAACAGCGCTCCATGTAGATGTGCTCAATGGTGGAGAGGTCTTTACCCGTGGTGGACAATCATACCCCCACCAGATACCTAACAAGAACATGGTCAGCAGGAAGCTTACAACTTAGCCGACCCTGAGGCAAATGTAGAAATCCATCCGCAAGTCTCAACTAACATCACCCACTTATCCCCGCTGCAACTTGGCAATACACGCCTTGAGCGCTAATCAAGGTGGAAATCGCTTACCAAAGCAATTGTCTTTCCCACATGGTGCTCATCCCTTTACTGGAGTAGCCAAAGCCAGCCATTGCAGTGGCTAGCACATTTGTAAGCAACCTCTCAGCGCAGAGCAACTGAATCTGGGAAAGATTTGAATCTTTGTTGTTCAAAAGCAGGTATGCTGTGCATCACAAAACTGGAACTTCTCCCAGTCCAAAGTTACCACAGCAGCCTCTGTCCCTTTCTTCACTCTGAGGGGCTACTGTGAGTTGGAGGATGATTAAGAGGGCACAGCTCATTTTAGAGGTAACTAACCTAATTATCATTCTGGGTAAGCAGCAGGTCACCTCTCTGCTCACTAGACATTACCATGAGCATGTGTGACATTCTCGAAGCGAGTACAGTTAAAGACTGTGTAGTAAGGCTGTTTTCACATTTAGTCTCTGAAACTATTTGCAGGGAAGTAGCATCCATCATTAGGGAACCCCAAACCCCACCACCCAAGTCATGCTTTCTTCTCACTGCTGCCATCAGGAAGAAGGTACAGGAGCCTCGGGACTCACACCGCCATGTTCAGGAACAGTTTTTACCCCTCAACCATCAAGCTCTTGAACCAAAGTGATAACTTCACTCAACTTCATTCACCCAATCATTGAAGTGTGCCCACAACCAAAGGACTAATTTTCAAGGACTCTTCATTTCATGTTTGTGATACTTATTGTTTATTTATTTATTATGACTTCTTTCTTTTTGAATTTGCACAGTTTTTTTGTCTTTTGCACACTGGCTAAATGCCCATGATGCTGTGGTCTTTCACCGATGGTAGTTATTGTGTTTTCTGTTGTGGTGTTGTGGCCTCTGTCAGTCATGGTCGACCGTGGGTACTGTACCTCTGGTAGTTGCTGGTTTGCCGAGCAGCATCGACTGTGGCTATTGAGGCCAATCCTGGAACGGCAGGCTCTGCCACAGTTGCTGCATGTGGAGGGCGTGGTGGAACTGTTGTCCATTGTCTGCTCCTCAAGCCGACTCAGGATCACTCTTACGCCTTGCTCTAGGTGTTGCTGAACAGTACCTCGCCATTTGTTGCAGTCATCTGCTGTATCCTCCCAGCTCTCTGTGTTCATTTTTAAGGCTTTCGTGTTGCGCTTGCAGAGGTCCTTGAAATGAAGCTGGGGGTCTACCAACGTTCCTCTTGCCTGTTGCTAGCTCTCCGTAGACGATGTCCTTTGGCAGTCTACCATCCTTCATATGACGGACGTGGCCCAGCCAGCGAAGTGTGTGTTGTCTTAAAAGCGTTGTGGGAAGTCCAGTGCAGGAGAGGACCTCAGAGTTTGGGACTTGGTTGTGGTATTGTCCTGTGTCTTACACTTGGCACTGAACCACAATTAATTCTTGTTTGTTTCACACACTGATTATAAAGTGATTCTGATTCTAATGAGATCATAGTACAAATGAAGTTAATGACTCTGCTTCGCAAGGAGTAGATGGTTAGGGTCGGCTGTTTTATACCCCTTGGATATTACAAACAGGTTACTGGCAGATCCAAGTCTTGTTGATGAGTAGCTCGCTGAGCTGGCTTGTTAGTTTGCAGATGTTTCGCTACCCAGCTAGGCAACATCATCAGTTCAACTTCGAATGAAATGTTAGTGATCTACATTGTTGGTCTTTTATTTGTCCTGTGATTATTGTGTGTGTGTGTGTGTGTGTGTGTGTGTGTGTGTGTGTGTGTGTGTGTGTGTGTGTGTGTGTGTGTGTGTGTGTGTGTGTGTGTGTGTGTGTGTGTGTGTGCCGTTTCTATTGGTTACCAATTATGTAATCTGTGATTGGTTTGTTAAAACCCAAAGCTAGAGGTACTGATCCTCATTGAGTGTACTGGTTTTTTGCCTTCACAATCCTTGAACTGACCAATCTCCAGGCACACTGCCTTGCCACACCAAATTATTCCTTAGTCCTGGTGATTCTAATTACCAACAAGAAATCCAATCGTTTATCTGGAGAACCCTTCACCTGTCTGCTTTTTAATCCTAGATTCTTCACCACTTCTATTGCTGTAGATATCTTTGTAGTTACTTATTCTCGTGACTGCTCTCCAAGCTTCAAAGCCGACTTCTGGCTTACACTGATAATTTCTGCATCTGCAAGGACTGAAGAGGTTAAAAAGGATCCTTTTGGGAAATGTTAATATGCTAAAACTCCTGTTTGCAAATCTTTTGAGTCTCATTAAACCCTTTAAAAGATGTTCCATTGTGTGTATTAATCAATTAGGCAATTAGGTTATACCGAAGAACCGTAAATATTCAGTTGCTGTCTCATATCACTATGTGAAAGCACAGAGCTTTCTATGTCCAGATGAGTCCAAATGTGCCACAGTGCAGCAAGGAAATGTTCAATACTTACAGCCTCTGTCCATTCTGTGTGTCAGCCTCATTAAATTCTCTGACATATTCAACACCTATTCTAAAACAGGCACTGCTCTTTCAATTAGGTCCTTGCTATTAAATGTACGTGGGTCCACCCCAACACATCTGAATTTTTCCACTTCTAAATAGCAGACAGACAAGCTCTTCGGTGGGATCTTGGACAATTTCTTGACCCTGCATTATTACGTATCACCGGATAGTATATGCTTCAAGCAAGGCTATTCTTCAATGCCAAGAACATGTCCTGCAGTTCTAGTCCATAATATAAAACCCAGGAGCAGTTACTACTTCCAGCAGAGTCCTGGACAACCTGTCCTGATGAAGGGTCTTGAGACAAAACGTTGACTGTTTATTCCTCTCCAGAGCTGCTGCCTGAACTGCTGAGTTCCTCCAACATCTTGTGTGCGTTACTCTGGATTTCCAGCATCTGCGGAATCTCTTGTGCCTCCCGGATTAAGCCATTTGGACAGGTCGCAGTGTTTCTCATGATCATCCACTCAAGCTGAGAATATTATCAATAGCTATAGGATCTCCATAACTACATTCTAAAGAGGTTTCATTCTAGAACAGGCTTGAAAAGTAACAAGAGAAACTAGGGGGCTCAGGGTGAGTTTTTGATGGATGGAAGCATCACTGGAAGCCCCTAGTTAGCCCTGAAGGGCTATTTCAGAAGGTAGCCAACAGCTAGCCATATGGATGTTTGTCTTGCTTCACATATAGCCGAGGCAGTGTAGCCCGACAGGTTTCCATCTCTGCAGCCCAACATCAAGCAAGGTTGTCAGTCCACGCAACACTTTTCATATGTATAATGACATGGGAAACCATTCAACAAGTGAGATCAACCTCGTTAGTTCAATTTCCCTTTTCCTTATTTCCTTGTCCACCTGTAATTTATTCTTTCTCGTGCATGCCCACCATCCTCACTTTTGGTCCTTTTGACATTAAAGGACAATTTACCGTGGTCAGTTGAAGTTCTGTCCTTGAGACCCTTCAGCGCAGCTAGAGGAAATCACACTGCCGTGCAGTCAACATGCAAACTCCGCACAGACAGTATCCAAGGTGAAGATTGAACCTGGGACCATGAAGCTTGTGAGGTGAAGGCACTAACTCCACCACTCCAATTCCTCCAGTTAGACTGTAATATATTCATTCTGTAGAATGCAACTATTAAGTCTACCATTCACAATGTTTTGATATCAAACCACAACAATCTTTCCCATGTAACTACCTCCAGAAAAAAAATCTTCACCAACTACATACTGTTGATCCTTGAATGCTCCATTTTCTTCCTCACAATTCTATAAAGACTGCCTTCCAAAAGTACTGTCAATTCATCTCATATCATTAAGAAATTAAAATTAGAAATTATATTCAAATTTCCTGCTGACCCATTTGGCGAACTTTGTCCTGTGGCTAGCTTGCGTGCTTTCCTTATTAATTATGTGCTGCTTTTTTTTTACAAAGTCAAAACAAACAAAATACATGAAGTGTCTTGACCCAAAACACTGACTTTCCATGCCTCTACAGATGCTACCTGACCCACTGAGTTCCTCCAGCATTTATTTTTCAGGTTCTAGAAATTTCTACCTTCTGTAGCTCCAAACAAGATTAACACTGATTTCCAGGAATAGTCTTGGCCAGTTAAAGAAAAACAAATCTTCATCTGGCCATACAATGAAAGTTTCTACTGTGATGAATACTGGGACAGGAGGTAGCAATCTCATCTACATTTTCTAGCTTGATTTTTGGAATAAATTATCTTCGTTAGTCAAAAGATATGACCATTTATTAAAGCAGTACATCTCAATTTACCTGTGATTCAACTTCGAATCATTTGCATGTTGCATGAAATTTAGAGCCTGTTAATATAAGACATCATCTCCTAAACAGAGGTCAAGCCCCAGGGTTGAGCAGGATCACTGGTGGGATGGAATATCTGGCTGAAGGGAGAGAAAGAAGAAAAATTGGAAGTTGCTTCACCAATTAGATCTCACTCAATACCTGCACCGGCTGGTAGTTTTGCTGTGTCCAACCAACCAAATTCTGCCAATTAGCCAATGATATTGTTATTGGTTAACAGCTAGTTATCAAAAGTATAAGCACTGTAGTTACTAATTCCAGAAAATGGCATGAATGAGGCTTGGTTCAAACTGATTATCTCATTCTGCTAAGATAAACAAATGAGCATCTGGTGTTTTTTTCTTCTGTTAGCACTTCCACAAGGGATGGCATTTGATTAAATCTATTAAGCAAATTCTCCAGCAGGGGGAAAAACAGATACCTAGTTTAAGGATTACATTAAACAGTCTGTACTTGCTGCATGATTGTAGTAGCCACAAAAACCCATAGCATTGTGGCGGGGCGTGCTCACACACACACTCTCACACACTCTCACTCTCACACACTCACACACTCACACACTCACACACACACTTCTTCGGTTGTCCATCAGAATCCAATGACAACGTCCACTCCTTTAATGGTGAGATCTTTGATGACTAGACAGTCCTATCCTGGACCCACAAGCTCTATTGCAGGTGGGACATGTATATCTGGTAGTGGTGGTCATGATGGCAACCATGGCTGCATTTCTCCTTGCTCTCTTCTGCTATCTTCTGGTGTTCTTTCTGTCTCCAGAATACGAACCCCATCCCTACGCAGCTGTCACCAAGTGGTACAGTCAGCAGCAACATCCTCCAGGTCCTCGGGTCTGATCTTGCACTTCCTTAAAGCATTCTTCATCTGATCCTTATAGCGCTTCTTGGGCCCTCCAGCTGAGCTTGGCCTTTGTGACCTTTGTAACCAGGTGACCTTTGTGGAGGGACGAAGGCTACACAAACACACACACACACACACAAACATTGCCTTGTCATTCTGCTGTCATTGATCTGAGTGTGCACACTTCAATGTCTTCCCCGTGTACTTTCTCATAAAGGGTCCTAAACTGCGCTCGGGTTGACTTTCTAGTTCCTTTCCCACCATGCACAGCGGAATATTCCATTTCTTTTCTAATGGGGATATGTAAATATGTATATGTTGTTTGTATACTGTATTTAAGGTAAATACTTCTGTTTATTTTGTAATATGATTGCAACTGCATTGCGGGGTACATCATGTTCTAACTCCTGTGTAGTCTGAAGTTAACGTTGTAGGTAATTAATGCTGGTACGTCCTGGTGCCTAATAAAGGGAGCTCGTCACCCTCCGTAAGGGAGAGAGGAGATTGGAGCTGCCAGGAGTTTCACACTAGACAAAAATAGTATGGAGCCTCTATAGTGTTTTCTGGTAGATATCTTTTTGTAAGTATTGACAGTTGTCGCAATTTTCGTTAATTTTTAGAAATTTGATTTTTGACGCACTTAATGTGCTAAGTGGCTCCGGTCATTATTTTCTTTGGTCATAACCCACATATTTAACAAGCGTGTCAGGAAGGTAGATCTCACCGGCACACTGATTCTCATGAGGGGTCATTGATGTGAAACATCAGCTCTGTTTCACTCCCTGGAGGTCCTCCCTGACCTGCCGAGTATTTTTGATGCGTTCTGAATTCTAGCACATTTTGTTTTTTGTTTTTGCTTCATTCTCTGTGGAAGAGAACAGTTAAGGCATTTTACATTAGCATATTTAAGAAGATGCTTGACTCAGTCATGAGGAGAAAGGAAATGAGATAATTTGGTGTCAGGGCGAGAGAAGGTATTTAATTGCAATGAGAAGAGGCTTCTATAGAGTAAGACACATGCATGCTTTCAGTTTGTTAATGACCCATTCCCCTGCTGAAAATTCTATATATTTCTATGAAAACTGCACCTGATAAGAGACTGTAACCTACTTGAAACTTGGATGCAAATGAATTTTTGTGTCAGACTCAAAGACATTCATCAAATTACTCTACTGACCCAAAATGTATTCCTCATCGCCTGCAGACGCAGATATTTCAATAGAGGTAAAATAGCAACGCACCATAAAGCAGCCTTCAATCACAAGGTTCCATAGATAAATTCAAAGAGCGCTGAAGTTTAGGGTGATAGCTTGGTTGAGACATTTGATTTCACGGTGTGTGCCAAGCTTGGCAGTTGGCTTGCAGACATTTCATCAGCAGTCGAGGTGATATCCTCAGTGCAAAGTTGTTGGTTTATCTCTCTGGGAGCGCTTGCGTTAATATAGACCTACCCCCATTCACTTTCATCAGTCCTCAGCTAACACCCTACTGTTCCCTACCGTCTACCTCAGAATTTCACCTGCACTGATGTCATCTGGTCACCTTGTGACATACCCTTGGATCGGCTTACTTTGAAGGGAAGATCGTCAATGGTTGGCACTGGAATATGTGGTGACACTTGTGGGCACATTCTTGAGTGTATTGTTGTTAACACAAATGATGCTTTTCACTGTATCTTTTGATGTATAAGTGATAAATAAATCAGAAGCTGTAACTGAATTTATTGGCGCCTAGATAAGTGGAAGTCCAACCAGAAAAATTAATAAAGGTTTGCAACAATTCCTTTTGTTTTTGAAAGGGATGACTTAAGCAATCATACATATAGAATTCAAAGGATTCAAAGTACATTTATTATCAAAGTATTATTCAGTTTACAATGCTGACATTCGTCTTCTCCACAGACAGCCACAGAAGAAAGAAAACAATAGAACCCATTCAAAGAAAACATCAAACCCCCAAAAACACGAATTGCATAAATGGCATTCAGAAAGAACGAGCAAAAACACTGAAAATAAAACACAAAATTGAAAGAGTCCTTATTCAAGAGCTCAGTGTTCATTAGTCCAGTCCATAAATCGCGGACTTGGAACTTCGGTACCATCCTCTGAGCGCATCAAGAGAAAGAGAGAGGCCATTTGAATGCGTGACCTTCCCTCAGGAGCAGCGAGTGAGAGGGAGAGAAAGCGAAAGGCCATCACACTCAGACACCTTCCTCTAGAGGCAGTGAGCGAGAGGTCGGTCGACAACACTGAACACTCGCCCGCCTTCAGCACTCTGCTTGATGTTTTAATCTTCCTTGAGGCTTTGAACGGCGAGATTGGTGAGAAGTGAAGCTGATCATGGGGCTCATGCCCTCTTGCTAAGCATCTTGGCCTTGAGGCCACTCACCTCCTAGAACCTTATCGGAGGCAGCAAAATGCAAGATCACTCAATTGGCCCAAGAACACCATCAAACAATATAGCCTTTTTGTATATTAATCAACTTTATTTTTGCCTTTAGTTATTGTCATTCATAACTTAGGAACGTAGAAACATCTTCCCTCAGTGTGGTGGAACTCTAGAATACTCTTCCTTGGTGGGTACTGGAAATTGGGTCTTTTGAAGTATCTAAAGTGGAGTTGGATAAGCATTTGCTGGAAGGGTGTGGAGAATCATCATGGAAGACAAGTTGAGGCCATTTAGATCAGCCATGAACATATTAAATTATACATTAGGCTTGATGGTCCTGAAGACCCACTCCTGTTTCTATTTTCTACATTCTTGTGCTCAGTGGTATCCTATAACCTTGCATCTCATCTGTGAAAAGTCTCATCTGAATGAGACTAATAATTATGATGCACTGAGGAGCGAAAGAACTCTTCGTTAAAACTAAAATATTATTATTGGAGGCATTTATTTTAATTGATTGCATTAGTGATGAGAAGGGGATGGTTCTGCACTTTGATTAGCTACCAATAGGGATTTCAACATCAGACTCCAATTTTTACGGAGATAAACACAGAAAATGCTGATAACACTTAGCAAGTCAGGTAGCATTTGTGGACTGAGAAACAAAGATCAAAGATCCTTTTCAGAACTCGGGAAGTCAGCAAAAATAGTTCTTTCTTTGACCATGTGAAAACGAAGATGTGGTTGAAATGGGCAACAAAATGAATGTGATTTTGATTTATATTTTGGCGCAAAAATAACCCCCAATGTAGTTGCCAATATACAGGAGAAGCACATGAAGGAGGGAAGCAAATTACTGAGTTGTGCACATTCCACAAAGATCTCCAACAAGCACCAGGTAAACGAGGCTGCTGGTGGAGAGGTACCTATTATGCCTGTCTTCGAAGAAGAAATTGAGGGCACTCTGTGATAAGCTCTTCGAGCTTGTATTGGGAGCCAAAGAGTGTTGGGCTCCGAGGTTTTTAGTGCACGTGAATTGGCTAATTGTTGTTCAATAAGAGCAATTTATCACTTAGAGTTCTTTGTGATTTTTCTTGAGCAATTCGCTCTTGGTAATGTGGCTCTCCCGGTGATTTTGGTTTAAACTTTTTTTTGTTTTTCTTGATGGGCTTGGGAATCTCATGTTACTTGTATTTTTTAAGTGGACCCCTGATTGGCATTAATTGTGGGGTCCTAGTTTTGAGAATATTACCTCACTGTGTCGCTCAGCTGTGCCACCAGTGTTGCATTTGAACTGTTATGAATAAACTCTCATCATCGTCTTTATACTGGACTCTGTCTTTCCTCGGCACTTGGGTTCAGACATTGTCAGCACATATTGTGACACACTCAGACTGCAGCAGTGTGTGGAACGACTGTGTAGAAGGATTGTAGGTGAATATGAGCTGATTGGAATCAGCAAACAGGAAACTGTCAAAGTGGCAAGGAGCGTTAAGGATTTTGCATACTTAAGTGGAAGGACCAAAACCTGGGAAGAAAGGACAGAGTCATGATTGGAAAAAATAAGTTTCAAGGGGCAACATTATGTTGTGTGTGTGGAGAGGAGGGTTTTATGGCTGTTGTTACTTATTCTATGTTGTCTGTGTGTTGTTCAGCTCAACATTGTGGCCTGCTTTGTTCGTACTGGAATGTGCGGTGGCCCAGATGTACTCATATCCACTGTGATTAAGTGCTTTGAGAAGTTAATCATGGCTAGATTTAACTACTGTCTAAGCAAGGACCTGGACCTTCTGCAATCTGGCTATCACCACAATAGGTCGACAGCAGATGCAATCTCATTGGCTCACTACTTGGCCTTGGACCACATGAACAACACCAATACATACATCAGGCTGCTCTTTATTGATTACAGTTCAGCGTTTAACACCAGCATCCCTCAGTACTAGAATTCTGAGCCTCAGACAGCTACAGAACCTGGATTTCTGGATTATATAGGAAATCAATGGCATGGGAACCAGACAAATATGAAGAACTGTGACCAAACCCCAGACAATCTCTGGTTTTATTTCACCAGCGAACAGTTTCCAGGGACCATCTGTTATATTGTTCAAAAACATTGGAGATCTTTCCAGGCATGGGATTTATGGGTGGAAATGAAGTTAGAAAGAGAATGAGGAGGGTGGGGGCATGGGAAGGATCAGGGAGATGGTAGAATCAAATGGGCCACCAAGCGAGAGCAAGATTCTGACCAGGAGGGATGACAGGACTGGGGAGACCTTTCCAGTACATGTGGTATGTTGTCACACCGTACCATTGACTAAACTATCAAACTAACTACTGAGGCTGGATTTCACCAAGTACAAATGATTTTAGCCACAATTGATAAAGCACAGAAGCACATTCATCAGCCCATCCTCATTAATCTCATTTACCTGCATTTTTCAAAACGGGTTATAAAAAGTACTAAAAATAGGCGTCTTTCCTTAACAC